>NC_057815.1:52038891-52352558 GCF_910594005.1 Cervus elaphus
CTTAGCCCAGCACAGTGAATAGCAGAGTTGGTATGTAATTCTATTTACTGAATGATATTCATGGACTGGTAGATTCAGTGTTGTAAAGATGTCAATTCTTCTCAAATTGATTTATAAATTTGGTGCAACTTACATTAAAATCACAGCATGATTTTGTGATATTGACAAGCTGATTCTAAAATTTTTATGTGCAGAGGGCCAAGAATATATAAGGCAACCTGGAGAAAGAAAGGCAAAGTTGGATGACTTATACTACCAGGTATTGAGGCAATGCAACTATAGAAATTAAGCCTGTGTACTATAGCAGGGAAAGAAAAATAGGCCAATTGAATAGTTTGAGGTCCAGATAAAGTTCCACAAATACGTATAAACTTGATTTATGATTAAGGGTGTACTGCAGAGCAGTGGGGGAATAAGATATTTTCAGTGACAATTAGGAAACAGTCAAACATGAGGGAGCAACTAACACAACAGGATAACAGTGCATAAAAAGGTGAATCTTGGTCTTTACCTCACATCACATACAAAATTTCACATAGATTGTAGAGCTAAATGTGAAAAGTGAAACAATAAGGTTTTAGAAAGTAGCATAAGATAAAACATGAATGATCTTGGCATGGGAATTTTTTTTTAATAAAACATCTAAAAACACTGATGATAAAGAAGATGTGTAAATGGAATGAAAACAATGTCTTTTGATAAAATTTTGATAAGAAAATGTAAGCTATGGTGTGAAAGGAGTTATTTGCAATACATTTAACCAGAAACTTTTATCCAAAATATATAAAGAACTCTCAAAGATCAATAAGAAAAAATTAGACAGCCCAAAGTAAAAAAAATAGGCAAATCACATGAACTAGTACTTCACAAAAAGTGTTAGTCACTCAGTCGTGTCCAACTTTTTGCGACTGCATAGACCGTAGCCCATCAGACTCTTCTGCTCATGGAATTCTCCAGACAAGAATACTGGAATGGGGGGTTGCCATTTCCTTCTCCAGAAAGTTCACAAAAGAAGGTACCCAAATGGCCAATAAACATACAAAAAGGCACTCAATCTCATTTGTCAATGGGGAAATACAAATTAAATCCACAGTAAAATACCACTGCATGTCCACCAGACTGACTAACCTTAAAAGGATTAACGTATCAAATGTTCTTAACTGGAACTCACTCTCAGTTGATGAACTGAAAATGAGCAATCTTCCCTGGAAAACTGTTCAGCAGTATTTACTGAAGCTGAGCTTATACATTCCCTATGACCCAGTACTGCCACTCCTAAATCAACAGAAATGCAGACATGTATGCACCAAATGACACCTACCAGATATTCATAGTAGCATCATTTGTAGCAGCACCTTTCAGTCAAAAATAAACAAATTACTACTACCTACAACAACAGGGTTTATCTCACAAACAGTCTTCAGTTCAGTTCAGTTGCTCAGTCATGTCTGACTATTTGCAACCCCATGAATCGCAGCACGCCAGGCCTCCCTGTCCATCACAAACTCCCGGAGTTTACCCAAACCCACGTCCACAGAGTCAGTGATACCATCCAACCATCTCATCCTCTATCGTCCCCTTCTCCTCCTGCCCCCAATCCCTCCCAGAATCAGGGTCTTTTCAAATGAGTCAGCTCTTCACATCAGGTGGCCAAAGTATTGGAGTTTCAGCTTCAGCATCAGTCCTTCCAATGAACACCCAGGACTTATCTCCTTCAGGATGGACTGGTTGGATCTCCTTGCAGTCCAAGGGACTCTCGTGAAAGTAGACAGACACAAAAGAATACAAAAAGTACGATGACATTTATATGAAGTCCAAAACCAGGAAAAGCAATAATCTATGAACCTAGAGGTCAGATCAGTGCTTTCAAGTGTGGGAAGGGGACACAAGGAGTGATTCTGAAGTGCAGGTCCTTCTATTCCTTGATCTGGGTGCCAGTGCATGAGTATATTCAACAAGTGATGATTCACCAAGATGCAAGACTTGTGAACTTTTCTGTATTAAAATTTTGTTTTGTAAGATTATTATTAAACAATGTTTCTGAATGATGAGTACGCATCTTTTTGTATATCTGTGCAGAACATTTAAAGGGCTACCCATAAACTCAGCTTCCCAAAATGATGCATTCCTGAAGGTTCTAGAAAACGAAGGTTTTACTTTACCTTATTGAACACAATCCAGAAGATGGAGGCTCTGGAGGCTGAACTTGGCGTTTCAAGCCATAATTACTGGTGGTGATGACTGTGTCACACAGTGTAATTTGAAGGAAGAGAGGAGATCCCCATCCCTCTAGTGAGCCCCATTATATGACTCCTCAAAGGAACAAACGTGCAGTGTGTTCTGAGTCCCAGTATTGACTGAAGACAACTGCTTGGCAATAAATAATAGCATCTTCTCTCTAATGACTCCTCCCAAGTTCTTCCCAAGAGAGGTCATTAAGAGACCCAGGAAATTAAAGAAAAAAGCTTATGAAGGATTAAAATAAAAAATTTTTTAAAAGTCCATTTGGAGCCACTCTGGAGCATATACAGGGAACTGGTTAAAAGCAAAGATTTCAGATTAGAGTCCCAGAGCTACCACTTAATAAGTATATGACCTTATTTAACCTCCCTGTTACTCATTTTTAAAAAACGGAGTTAATGATATTACCTTTCTTTATGAATGTAAAGATGACTAAATAAACATTTACCACAGTGCCTGGCATATATATAAAGGATTCAAAATTGTAAAGGATGATGATGGTGGTCTTGGTGATGTTGGGAATGAAGATGATGATCAAAATGATGATGATGATAATGATAAAGATCATGACACTCAGCAAGCTGATTAACCTACAATGAGTTTTAAAAAGCTGGTCCTCAGGGTCAATCTCAGAGAAGGCAATGGCACGCTACTCCAGTACTCTTGCCTGGAAAATCCCATGGACGGAAGAGCCTGGTAGGTTGCAGTCCACAGGGTCGCGAAGAGTCAGACACAACTGAGCGACTTCACTTTCACTTTTCACTTTCATGCATTGGAGAAGGAAATGGCAACCCACTCCAGTGTTCTTGCCTAGAGAATCCCAGGGACGGCGGAGCCTGGTGGGCTGCCGTCTATGGGGTCGCACAGAGTCGGATATGACTGAAGTGACTTAGCAGCAGCAGCAGCAGCAGGGTCAATCTCCAGAGGCTGAGTCTCCAGAGACAATGGAGGACCACTGAGAGGACTGCAGTGGAGATCATTGTCTTTGGGGCTGATAGTCACAGGGCCAGGTTCTGCACAGGTTTGGATAAGTCTTTATAATTAACTGAGTCTTCTTGCAGCTCCTCACGCCCTAGAGAGTGAGTCTCATGATGGCCTCTCAGCCCCTCCCACCCCCACACAATATAGCCTTTCAACACACCTTTTTTTCCCCTTGAATACTTCTCACCCAATCTCAATTAAATATTTGTGAGTTATTTGTCAAATGCTGGTCTCCTCTAATAACTTGTAAACTTTATGAAACACAGACCCATTCTGTCTTGAACTACATCTCTAGAGACACACAGAGAAAAGACCTAGCCTCTGCACACAGTCTAAGAGCTGGGGGAAAAGGCTGCATTGGCAGGTATTTTTATATGATGGGTGTTATGGATGTATGAATGAAGTGCTCTGGGATCCCAGAGGAGGGAACGTCTGTGTCTACTGGGGGAGTTAAAGGTGAGTCATGGAGGAAGGGGCATTTGAGCTGCAAACTGAATGAAGTATAGGAGTTTGTCCAGTGGAAAAGAGGAACAACAGCATCTCAGAGGGAGGGGAAGGCACGGTGGGTCAGCTTTGGCTTTACAAATCAGAAGTAAGTCTGTATTTTATTAGTTGCAAGCTGGGAGAGAGGATATTATAAGAGGCTAGGGGAGGAAGAGGAGAAGTGTCTTTGAAACATCTTTGAAGTCTTGCTAAGAAGTGTGGATACCATTCTGGAGGTGACAAGGACACAATGGAGGGTTTGAGTTGGGGAATGTCATATTAATTCATGTTTTAGGAAAACCAGACTGGAAGACGGATTACAACCTTTCCCTAAAAACCAGCTCAGAGGCAAGGGCCTCTCTGGCCTGCCTTGTTTATATGAGGACTGATGTTTCACACTGGGGCCTGGCCTCAGATCTCCACCTAAGGTGGAGTTCTCCCCTCCTAAGTATATGAAAACTCCAGTCCCACCTAATTCCCAAAGAACCTTCTGGCCTTTCAAATATTGGTTTGTCAACCCTCTAATATAAACTTCAGGGCATCTGCTATGCCTGTTGTCATCACTGGATCTTGTCTAGGCCACTCTCCCCACCCCAGACCCTTCCAGTCCCAACCTCAATGAGAAGATCTTAAACCAGATTCCAGTTCCATTACAAGGCCAGCCCCTGCCATACACCTGCTCTATGTTACTGAGATGCCAAGTCTTCATGCCCCACATATCAGCAACAATGAACTTGAGCTGCTGCCTTAACTTTTAACATGGGGCTGGCTGTAAGGACTGCCGGAGTATGACATTAGCTATAGTGGTCCCATCCTGATTCTGCAAAACTTGCGGAGCTCTGGACAGCTGTGACTCACATGCCTCACTTAGAAACTGGCAGTTCAGCCCACCTAGCCAGGAGCTGGCAGGTGGTGCTTACTGACAGGTTGGCAAATACGAAGGCAGGATTACAAATCCTGGGTGAGCAAGGGTGAGCCAGTCATGGGGTGGGGCTGGCTTATGCTGTTCTCTTGGGTGACCTTCCTCAGTGAATGTTCCCAACATTCCCTGGGAGAGATGAACTCCCTCCCATTCAAAACTAAAGATCATGCATATTTAAGGTTTTAAGGGCTGTAGGTATGGATGTATAATGGATGTAGCTAACAGATCAGGACTCAAATTCCTGTTTTCTACATGTTGCTGTGCTGTGCTTAGTCACTTAGTTGTGGCTGACTCTTTGCGACCCCATGGACTGTAGCCCACCAGGCTCCTCCGTCCACGGGAATTCTCCAGGCAAGAACACTGTAGTGGGTTGCCATGCCCTCCGCTTTCTACATGTTACCTTGGGCTGATTATTTAACTTCTCATTATCTCAGCTGACAATCTCCTGTAAAATGGCACTAATAGTATTTATATTGTTATTATGACAACTAATTAATGAATATTTATAATATTAAGTATTTATAAATTTTGCTAAATTAATAAAATATATTTAAAGATAAATGAGTTTCCTCTCCTAAAAGAGGGATCATCACTATCATTTCATGCATTTGTCATAAAGACTAAAGGAGATAAGGTGTACAAATACATTGCACAACTCAAGAGAAGTTCATTCTTTCCCCCATGTGCTCCCTCATTGTGGAATAGCTGGGAGCCAGGTGAATGGGCCCTGAGCTGACCAATATGTAGATGGGAAGAGGAATGGATGGGAAGGATGCTTTCCTCTCAGAGATACACCAGCCAAGAGAATGCAGCTGGGGATTCGGACTAGGGAAGGAAGTTCTAAGGAACACATGCTAAGATACCCACATCTCCCTTTCCTCTGACCATGTAATCTTTGGGGCTGCCAATCATTGTCTCCCTTCTCCTTCCTGAAATATCAAGTCACAGAAGTGACACAGAAGCAATTTACCTCCATATTGTAATGTATCCCATTCCCCTGGGTATGTGACCTATCAGAACCCTTCCCTCGAATTTTTCAGTTTGGAATTAAAGGGAAAAGCACTTTTCTTTCACTTACAGAACTGACTGAAAGACTTTTCACTGAAGGTTGTTAACAGTTACCTTCCCTGGCATTCCCTAGAGAAAGTTTATCTGCAGTAAGAAAAACTATGTCAACACACAAAAATGCTGCCAAGAGATAAAGGATGGAAGATGAGAGAAGGCAAAAAAAGGAACCGGAAACAATGGAGAGGAAAGGAAAAGGGAGAGAAAAAGAGAAAGAGAGAGAACTTTGTTCAAGTCCCTAGATCCATTTAAACCTGAAGCCAGATCCACCCCTGAACTTTCCAAATATAGGGCTCAATAATTCTATTTTTTGCTTTAGTTAGACTTTGTTCCTGTTACTTGCAATGGAAAGACTGGACTAATTTGGGAGCAAAGAAAGAAAATAATTCGACCTAGACTGTAAGATTCATTAACAAGCTAAAGAAACAGTATCTGTAACTAAACTGAGGTGGTTGACCAGCAGGGTGGCAGTTAGTATTTAAATGCCATTGAGGCAACAGAAAATTGGTTGACTTCCAAGCTATTTTAATTGGATGTCAGCTTTTTAGAGAAAGATTTTAAGGCAGGTCAGAATGCTCTGTCCTAAGCCCTAACCTGCTCATCATTCTTACCAACTTCTTAGATAAAGACTTCTAAGTCTTGCTTGTCAAAATTGTGGATGATCCAAAATTAGATTATGTGAATAGGTCACTCAATGACAGAAGCCAGATTCATGAATGGTTGACAGCTAGCAGGATGGGCCCAAACATGCTGGATTAAGTCTAATGGGGAATCATATCAAAGCTGATATTCAAGAAACAGTTTCACTAGTACAGGCAAAGGAGGGCAGCAAGCCTTCCCATCAAATCTCAGGAACTTTTTGCTGGCTGCAAGCTCAGTATGATTCCAGAGTATGACACAGCTGCCAAAACAGCGAACATGAGACCTGGCAAGCTTAACACAAACGCAGTGTCCAGAACGAGGGAGATAATCCTTCCACCATGTTCCCTCCCTATCAGAGCACATCTGGAGCCCAAGGTGCAGGGAATAAGAAACAGGGTCCTACAGAGAATGGTTGAAGAGACAAGCAATTTAATCAGAATTTATGGCAGCTGTTTCTCCACAAACACCTCAAGGTCTGACACATGGCCAAGGGGAGACCTTACTTTGCTGGACTTCAAGAGACAGACCCCAAACGATGAGTAGAAGTTACACGTGAGGCAGTCTTCGGCAGCCGAGATGTACAATACAACGCAGTCCACCGCGGCTCAGGCTCCGCTCCTGCGAGTGTTGTCACCTACAGCAAGCTCGCGGCTCTTCCCTCCCACCACTTCACAGCCAAGGCAGGGGAATGCCACCACTGTGTCGTCGGTTTGGAGGACACGCCACGGGCCACTGTGTTGACAGTAACAGGACAGGGCGGTGATGTGACCTGGTGCTAAAGTATGTGGGACTAGGAGGCTGGGGAAGCACATGCACAGAGAAGTCACCACCTTCTCTTTGCGTCTCATCATCTTGCTTTAAAAAAAAGATAGAAAGAAAGGATATAGATTTCTGGAATCCAGCCTTTTGCTAGGGTGGGGCCAGTGAAGATATATATATACATATATATATATAATATAATATATGTGTGTGCACACGTGTGTGTGTATATATTTAACTTTTCAAGGGATTCTGATGCATAGCTAGGTTTGAAAACCACACACATGACTCCACAAAGCGCTGATTTCAGGGAAAGTCACTTTAATAACTGGTGTCTAGGTTTGAGGGCTCAACAATCCCCTGTGCCCTCTTCTCCAGGTAGTCAGAGTCAGCACCTGAGGCTGCAGCTGCTTCCCTTTGCTCTCTTGCCTGCTGTCCATGTGCTCCTCACCTCTGAACCATCAACAATTCCGCTTTCCACTGTGCCTGGGACTGCTAGTCTTTCCCTTCCAACAGCCTTCACCCTGGACCCAGACCATCTGCCAGCCCTCAGGCTCCAGCCAATACCCCCAGGGCACTGAGCATCCTTTCTCTCTGCTGCCACCGCCTGGAGATCCTTGCCATCTGTCCCCATCCCTTGGTCTCACCTCTGTCTGGCAGAGGGAGAAATGCTGTCCCTTCCTTCTATCCAGCTCTCTTAGAGGAAGATCTCACATCTCTCTCTCAGAGGGGTTCTTGGGATTTAAACAATACTTTCATTTTTCTATAAATAATGATTTAGGGCCTGTGATGGCCACACAATGTTCTGGGGCGCTGGCAATAAAGTAGCCAATAATAAAGGACAAGCCTTTGCTCTCATAAAGCTTGTATTCTGGCTTGAGGAAGCAGGTGATAAACAAGATCATTTCAGAGAGTGGTTCAGGGCTATGAAGAAAATAACACCAGGCAAAAGTAATGGGAAACATCAATTGGTGGTCAGAGAAGCCTCTTTAAAGAAATGACATCTGAGCTGAGACATAAAAGACAGAGTGAGTCATAGAAAGATCAGGGGGTAGGGCATTCTAGGCATGGAGAAGAGCATAT
Source organism: Cervus elaphus (assembly GCF_910594005.1). Classification (NCBI taxonomy): domain Eukaryota; kingdom Metazoa; phylum Chordata; class Mammalia; order Artiodactyla; family Cervidae; genus Cervus; species Cervus elaphus. The sequence goes on from NC_057815.1 coordinate 52,047,068, forward strand.
ACAAAGGCCCTGGAGTGGGAATGAGCTCGGTGTATTTGGGAAATTCAAAGGGCAGGGTTGCTGCTGTGAGGAGGAGGTGGAGAAAGAAAAGGAGGAAAAGAAAATGGAGAGAGAGGAGGAGAGGGGGAAAGGGAAGAAGAGGAGCATCAGAAGAGCTTCCTGCAACACCGAGAATTCAGGTCTTCCCACTACTGCATCTGCCCATCCTCCCACACTCCCACCCCCCCACACAGTGTTTTGTACTTGAAGCCCTTCCCTGTCCTTCCCACCCAGTCTGTGTTTGCAAATATCAGAACTACAACAGTAGACCGGATCCAGGTTATTTCCCCTGAGTCTCCTGGACCCCAGCAAATCAGTGGATGTGAGCAGGCTCCTGTTTAAAGTTTCCCTGAACTTTTCATGGCAGTTTTGAATACTTGTTCTAGTTCAGTCAGCCAGCTGGAGAGGGACAACTTAACTTGTATAAGTGAGTGCTCAAGTTTTAAACTTTGAAAGTTAGAAGCCTTGTCTATGTAGAGCTCAAAAAGGCCTTCTTGGGGGTGTTACCTCACTGCTTACTCTTCCTATCCTAGCCTCAACTCCAGCCCAGCCAAGATACCCAGTAAACACGGGAAACTTTAAATCAGCAAGAACTAGCCAGCCACACAGATAGCTTGTGTGACATGGTGAGCTCTCTGACATAGTAGGTGCTCTAGAGAAATGCATGTGACTGGAACCAGACACAATTGCACACCATTAGATTAAAAACAGAGAGAGGAAATAATACTTGAGATCATTTGGGCCACTTGCCACTTCCCAGCTCATGCTCACTCAGGCACATACATGTATTCATGTGCCTGAGTGAGCATGAGCTGGGACTCTTGGTTCTCCCAGTTCATCAGATGGTGAGTATTTCATACGTGTCACGTCAGTGTCTAGGGACAAGCAAACCAATGGTTTTATACAGTATTCAACAGAGGAAACATTGGTCTCTTCAATGTTGGAGGGAAAAATAGATGCTGGACTTCCTGAGAAATATCAGTATGTTTCTATTCCCCACTAACAAAACTATCTGCAGGGGCACATAAATAAGGCTAGTTTGAATCTAGTATCCTTGTGATAATTTATGTACATTTGCAAAGGATTTTTAAGGAGTAATTTTCACTTATGTGATTTTGCTTTCCATAATCACTCTTGAATCTAACCCTCAAGTAAGATAGGACTCTTCTCTTGAAAAACACACATGTATGTATGTATATATAGAATATATGTAGAATATATGTACATATAGATTCACTATGTTGTACACCTGAAACTAACAACATTGTAAATCAACTATATCAATTAAAAAACTTTGATATCAGAAAATTTAGTAAAGTCCATAGCAAATTAAGAGCACTTATTTTAAAATTAATCTTAATAAAACAATATCAGATCAATGGAGTCTGATTTGAGGGAAATTATCCATTGAAAGGATGAAAATGATATTCTTCATTAAGAATTTAAAAATCTAAAAAAAATGTAAATTCATTCTTTTTCATTCTAAATGTATATCCCAGTGAAGTTTTTCTTTCCTCCTTTCCCCTTCCTCTGTTTCTCCTTCTTACCCTCTTCTCTTTTTTCCTCTCCCTCTCTTGCATTTTCTTGCTTTTCCAACTTTTCCCTCATCCTTTCTTTCCCTGCTGCTTCCTCCTTTACTGAGGAAGAGGGTGAGGCAGACAAGCTACTCTGACATATTGGCCCCTTTTTTCTTCTCAGTATGAACCCTATCAGCGCATCACATGCAAGCACATGTGTACACACACACACACCCAACACTCCTTCCCTCTAATGATTCACACACCATTGAGAAAACTCACCTAGAGGACTTGTCACTGAGCAAGAGAACGTGAGACATTATTTTTCCAGGGGAGATTCATTTTACTTGTTAATAAGTGTCCAGTAGAAACAAATGAAAAACAAGTAAAATTAATTTTAACTATATTTTATTTAGCTTGCATATGCAATTATTGGGGCTTCCCTGGTGGCTCAGTGGCACAAAGATTCTGCCTGCCAAGCAGGAGATGCAGGTTCAATCCCTGGGTCAGGAAGATTCCCTGGAGAAGGAAATGGCAACCCACTCTTTGCCCAGAAAATCTCATGAACAAAGGAGTATGGCGGCCTACAGTCCATGCGGTTGAGTTGGACACAACTTAGCAACTAAACAACAATTGAAATTATCATTTCAATATGTTATTAATACAAAATATTGTTAATGAGAAATTTATTCTTTTTCTCATACTAATTATTCAACAACCAGTGTGTGTCTTATATTTATAGCACAGCTTAATTTGGACTAGCCATGTTTCAGGTACTGTGACTTGTGGCTACTTCTGGATTGCAGAGTGCTAGAAGACACAGGGCAACGAGAGAAGGAACCTGGGTTCCTGGGTGGCCATGTGCAGCAAGCTGCCCATCATCTTGGACTTCCCATTTACCTCTCATTTAAAACATTGTATTCTCTGGCCTTTTTGTAATGAGCTTAGCCTGTATCCTAATTAATACAAGATGGCTAAAGTTTTTTCCTCTACAGAAATTGGTATTGATCTACATCTGTCATTCTATGTATAATAAGCAAATAGCATGTTTGTAAACATTTCAACAATTATAATCTCTTGTTCCAGTTCAGTCAGCCAGCTGGAGAGGTACACTCAACTTGTATAGGTAAGTACTCAAGTTTTAAACCTTGAAAAATTTCAATTTATATGCTTCATTTTTTGTATGCTCTGACTTTTGTGTTTCATCAAACTCAAAGGAACAAGCCCCACAACCATTAAGCATTTATATATGTATACATCTTTTTAATTTTTATTAACGATTTGAACTACTTAAAAAAAGAGAGCAAAAGTTAAAAATTAAAGTTATATAATAAAAAGAAAAGAGCAAACAAGAGGGTCACTCATAAATAATTACAATATCATCAGCAGTGCTTAATTCTAAAAAACCATTACATAAAAAGTTTATTTAAAAGACCTCATCCAGCTTAAGTTTTTCATATTGTATGTATATACTTTTCAAACGTATAATTTTACCGACATGGTAGTATAATATCTGCATGTAAAAATAAAACAAGAGTCAAATTAAGGTTTCTCTCTTTCCAATTTGTTTCTGTTTCCCCACACAAAAGGAATTGGCCAACGTCTGGCAAGGTTCTTCATGTTTCTAAATTAATCCTTTGGTTTATGGGCAAATGCAATACTGAAATCTACAAGAAGAAAAAAAGCAAATGTAAATAAGGACCCATCACTTCAGACTTAGTGTCCCAAGATATGTCAGTTATTATCTTGATTTGTTGTTGCTGTTTTCCTTCAACAAAGACACACCACCCGGAAGACTGAGGGTAGCAGGGTGAATTCATTCCACTAATTCATTTTATTGAGTCAGTATAGAAAACTAGTTATGAGTACAGATTTAGCAGTTAGAGATCCCTTAGTTTGTATCCTTACTCCACTGATTATTGAGGCTTAGTGTCCTCAACTGTAAAATAAAAATAGTAAATTGTCCCAAAGTACTGGAAAGAATATGCAAGATGAGTAGGAAGCACTTAACACAATGTCTTATCCAGTGTTAGCTGCCAAGTATTTTTCTATTTCCAAAATAAATAATGATCTCATAACATTATATGTATGTATGTATGTGTGCATGTATATATATATAATATATCCTACTGTATGACAGTTTCTTTTGACATGGATTATTTCTAATTCTCACAGCTACACTAGCACAGTGGGAGAAGCTGTCTCATTTTACAGGTGGAGAAACTGTGGCTCAGAAAGGTAAAGTGGCCTGCCTATAGTCACACAGTGAATGTGTGACTGAGCCAGAGTGGAAACAGACCCAGCCAACATCAAAGCCTGTGTTCTTTCTACCAGGTGGAGATGGGACACTCTGGGACACACATTCTTATGACAGTGTGTGCCCCAGAGTGAGAAAAAGAAAGAGAAGGCAAAGCAGCTTTGGAGGTCTCCAAACCTCCCGGTTTAGAATAATCCCTTAATTATGCTTGAAGTTGGACAAGCTTTTGAAATCTCGCCTGGACATTCTTTCCCCATCAAGTTCCTTGAAATTTCCCTTTAAAGAGCATCTAGGAAAAGCCACTCTCATTAGCCAGGGTCTGGCTTTATTTTCCTAATAAACAGACCTTTGGACAGACAAAAGAGTCTCTTATTTTCAATCAATTCTTGAACATTTCAGCTGATTTTCTTCTATTTGGCTTGAAATTGTGATCTGGGAATGACTGGTCCTGCAAATTGTCCTCCTATAAGGGAAGCCCCTTGAGGATCCTCAACTTGTTATTTTTAATCACTGTAATCTCTTTTTCAAAGGAGGCCATGGTCAGAAACAGAGCAAGCCTTTCAGAGCTTTCTAAAGCACAATTATTGCAGAGGGAGTGGTATTGAGGGAAAGAGGGAGGGAGGGTAGAGATGTGGTGGGAGAGAGGAGGCAGTCAATATAGTACTAACAACTTGGGAAAAGGCTGAATCATCATCTCAATTGGATCCTGACTGTTGAGAAGAAACCCCATGTTTCCTTTTTTTTTTTTTTTAAATAGTGACCATTTTACTCCAGTCTAGAATATCTAAAGGATACGATGAGATGGGAGGGTGGGAGTGGCGGCATGGAGAGTGGAAGCTCTGTGGGGATGAACTGGAATCCTGAGGACAAAGGTTTGAGGCAGGAAAACAGGCCATTGATTCCAAAGATTGTGAGGGGCTCTAATTCAGTAAAAAAATAAAAAAGCAAACAGAACACCAGGGGAATGTTAATTTCCACAGCCCTAAGTCAATACCCGGAGCACAATGTATTAGATTTACCTCTAATGTAACTATTCTAAGAAAGTATAAGCCAACAGAAAATGTCAAAAACCAGGCCAGTGCCCTTTTTCTTCCTAACTTTGAGTGGCGGAATCAGGTTTGCTAATCCAAAGTATTGACTCAGAAGGCATTAGCCTGGTTCCTGCAAGATCTCTTAGCCACCAGAAAAGAGGTAAGATGATTGCCCACCAATAGCCTGAGTCGGGCATCACAGTTCAAGACTAACATTGTAGGCTGGCATAATCTATAAGGTGAAAGTCTAATCCCAGTTTTCACCTGCTGTCCATGGATACTTAGGCCGTCATGGAACCTGTCTATTCATGTGAATCGCAGTTGCATCTCTATCTCAGTGCTGGGATCCCTCACTGCCAGTGCTCAGTCAAACTGGGAAGATTCATGTGGGAAGAGAGACCCAGTAGGACTCTTGTGCTGCAGACTAACCTTGATTATCCCCAAAAGAAATTCTCCTGGTCCTAAACTAGGAATAGTCTTAAGCAAACCTCCTAATATGGAGAAATCATTCATTCATTCAGTTATTTCATGAGAACCAGGTAACTGGCATCCATTGGTAGATTGGCTTGAAGGAGTGCTGAGAAAACCTACTTTTAGACACACAGACGCACACGTGGCAGAAACAAAATTGAACCTGACTGTGTACATCCCTCAATTATTAAACCGTTTGGGCCTCATAGACAACTCAAACTAATATATACGGGGAACCCACTGTAGCTCAGGCACGCTCATCTTTATGCACTCATTTACTCCCTAAGACCGCCCAGGGTAGCTGGACAAACATCTGATTTCAATAACTGGGAAATAGGATCCGAGAAATTAAAGGACTTGCACAAGGTCACACAGCTACTAAACCCAGGACGGACTGCAGAGCCACCTCTTTCGCTGCCACGTGGAGCTGGGGCAGTTTTCCCAGGGAACTCAGGTCCTCGGTTTGGGGGAGGGCTGAAGAGGCCAGTGGGGTTACGCCCACTTCCCTCCCGTCCACGGAGGGGACTGGCTGTTTCCCCGCTGGGGGGAAGAGGCTGCGACCGCATATAGGTTCGGCTTGCTGGGCTGCCGGGCCAACCCGCTGCCAGCGCCCTGGGGGCCGGGCCGGGTGTTCTCCACCCCACCCCCAGCCTTCCGCGCAGAGTACCCGCCCCCGCCCCCGCCCCGCCTAGCCGCGCGGGCTTGCAAGGACTGCCCGCCAGGCATGGAGCGCGTCCACAAGCCGACTATGCTTTGGGTAGCTCCAGGCGGAGAGAATCGGGAACACAAACCCAGGAAAATGGGAGAAGCATTCTGGGAAGGGTGGTCCCTGGTTCTGGTCGCCTGTGTGACCCGGACTCCAGCTGGCACTACCCCAAACTTTCTCCAATGTTGCCCCCATAGCTTCCTCTCGCGACGCTTAGGAACGGGGGAAAGTGGGGATGGAAGGGCGGTGGCTGTGGGCCCGTTTGCCCCACGAGTGCCCCGAAGCCCCTCTCTTCCTTGCTTAGCCCCAGAATCGACTTATGAAAGGGCCCGGGGTGAAGGGACACGTGCCCTGTCACTCCCCGCCCGCGGGGCCCCGGGTGAGGCTGGGCAGGCTTCCTTCCCTGCCTGGTGTCCTGGCTCCTGATGGAGAACGGCAGCGAAAAGATGCATGGGGAGTTGACCCGGCTTAAGAGAGGGGCTCTGGGCTCTGGGCATGGCGTCAGGGGTCTTCAGGTCTGTGCTGATCGAGCTGCCTGTGAGGCCCGGGAGGCGCTCACTTGCTTTGGACATCCCCTCTCTGCGCTCCCGAAAGCCGGCTGTCAGCTGAGGAGCTTAGAGACCGCTTTTCTGGGGGTACTGAGACTCGGGGTTGCGGGAGCCGCTCTGGCCTCCAGGGAGCAGGCCTCAGGAATCTGGGCTTCCCTTTCGGTCTTGACTGGATTCCCCTCCCTGTTCGAAACTACCTAGAGCTCTCAGTCCACTGGGAGCCTGTCTTAGAAATCCAGGGTCTTCTCCCTCGCCTGGGACCGTCAAAGAATATTTGGAGTTCTTTTCAGGCAACCTTCTGAAAAGCTTCAGGCTCTTCTCCTCTCCTCCCCCCGCCCTAGGACCAGTTAGGGGAGAAGCCCAAGTCCCTTCTCTTGTAGGGATCCGTCCGGGGAAGCTGGAATGACCGTCCCACTGGGGGCTGGTCTGTGAAAAGCTGATTTCCTCTCCTTCAGGGATGGGAGTGGGGAAAGCCGGAGTCACCACCCTGCCTAGGACCCGACTAAAAGAAGCCAGGGTCCCCTCGACCCCAGAGACGGATCTGGTGAAAGGCGGCGAGTCTCCACCGCTCTCCTGGAACCGGCCGAGGTAGAAGCCAGGCCAGAGTGACGCGTCGCTCAGCTCCGGCCCACACCCGGGAACCGCGCTTCGGACTTGGGGGCTGCATCTCCTGGCTGCGGCCCCGCGACGGCGCCGGACACTGGCTCGGAGCTCAAAGGATAGGGCATCCAGGACAGAAGGGCCCTCGGCGGGCTGCGCTGGCACCGTGCGCCTGGGAACCGTGCGCCCTCCTCCGGCACCGCGCGGTCGGCGCCCTCCGGGGGCCAGGTCCCGCGCCCCCAACACCACGGCGGGCTACTTACCGCGGTAGCTGGTTCCCGGCTTATAGAAGTCGGGGTCGCCCTCCACGCGGAGGCGGAACTCGGTGTAGCCCTCGCGCCGCGTGCCCTGGACGCGCAGGATGCGGCTGCAGTAGCCCTCCGACTTGGGCACTTTGTCCAAGGTCTCGTCGGAGAAGGCCAGCGCCACCGCCAGGGGCAGCGCCAGGGCCAGCAGCGCTGGACCCCGGCTCAGCCTCAGGAGCACTGGGGACAGCCTCATCCTCGCGGGCCCCCAACTTTGTGCCCTGGCCGCTGGCTGTCGCCACACGACTCCTGCCCGAAGGGGTCCCCGCGGAAACGAGACCTGGCAGAGCCCAGGAGGGCAGCGGAGCTCCGAGCTGGTGCTGGCGACCCGGAGACAGTGCTGCCTAGGCTAGGCGGCTGCCGAGCTGCGCTGCGCTGAGCAGAGCTGAGCAAGCCCAGCAGCGCGAGGAAGGGAGGGCCGCGGCGAAGGAGGAGGAGGAGGGAGGGCTGATTTTGCCCAGATCCCCAGCGCAGCGCTGTTTTGTTTCTGAGCTGGCGATTAGCGGCGCGGTGGTGTTTATTTTGCGACGCTGAATTCCCAGGGTCTGGCGAGGAAATCATAGGGTCCAGGGACACTGCGGGCTCTGTCCCACCACGAGGCTGCCACCCCAATCCCTGGACCCTGTGCAGGCGGGTGCTCCAAGGAGGGATAGACTGAGAACTAACTTTTGTTGCATACCTACTCTGTGCCATGTTCTAATGCACTGTCTATACCTTATAAGATAAAGTCAAGCATGTATCTGCTGATGTTTTTTAAGTTGACCTGTCTTTATATTTAGAAACGTCTCTTAATAGTAGGCTTCCCTGGTGGCTCAGATGGTAAAGAATCTGCCTGCAATGCAGGAGACCTGTGTTCAATCCCTGGGCCCGGAAGATCTCCTGTAAAAGGAAATGGCAATCCACTCCTGTATTCTTGCCAGGAGAGTTCCATTGACAGAGGAGCCTGGCAGGCCACAGTCCTTGGGGTTGCAAAGAGTCGGCCCCAACTAGCGATTATCATTCACCTCTGTGCCTGGCCATATTCTGGGAGGTTTACTTACATCTGCTCACCTTCTCCACTCTCACTGCACAGAATAAATGTGACATTACTTTCATTCATTTTACAGAGGAGCAAACTGAGGCTTTTGACCAGTTAAGTCAGGGTCAGATGCCATGGCTATCTGACTTTATTGCCCTTCTCACAGTGTGTTGGAACAGGTCAGACTGATGGATGGAAAGGAGCAAGAATGATTCATCCATTGGCCCCCGTAGGCACAGTGCTATGCTGTGTAATACTTTTGGCGATTCCTGAAAATGTTCTCTTTAAAATCAAAAGAAAAAAAAATTTAGGTCTAATAAAATACTTTACTATATAGTACTAATTTATGTGTACTTTGATTTACACAGTCATAAAATATAATGTTTACTGTTGCTTTATGAAGGAAGAAGCCCACAAAGACAAAAGTGCCTAGAGCCCAGGGGAGTCCCCATAGAGCTCTGGAAAGAGATTTTGAAGGTTTCAAAGAAAAGCTTGTGTTTTCTTGGCTTAGACTTTAGTTCAGGTTCCCAGTCCCCAGTGACAGATGTTTGGAGAGGAGCTGAGCCTGAATGCTTACTGACCAGAGCCTCAGGCACCAACCCCAAAGCCAGACAGAGAAAGCCAGGTGCAAGAATCTCTCCCAGTGTTTCCTTGGGGACAGACCTGAATCAAACGTTTGTCCTAGAGCCTATTATACAGAGTGAAGTAAGTCAGATAGAGAAAACAAATATCATATATTAACACATATATATAAAGAATCTAGAAAAATGGTACTGATGAACCTATTCTCAGGACAGCAATGGAAACACAGATATAGAGAATAGGCTTGTGGACCCACTGGGGGAAGGAGAGAGTGGGATGAATGGAGAGAGTAACACTGAAGCATACACATTACCATATGTAAAATAGCCAGCGGGAGCCTGCTGTATTACACAGGGGGTTCAACCTGGTGCTGAGACAGCCTAGAGGAGTGGAATGGGGCGGGAGGTGGGAAGGAGGTTCAAGAGGGAGGGGACATATATATACTCCCATAGCTGATTCATGTTGATGTATGGCAGAAACCAATACAATATTGTAAAGCAATCATCTTCCAATTAAAAATAAAAAAGCAAACAAACAAAAAATTAGTCCTGCCACTCACCCACTGTGAGACTTGAGCAAGTTATTTAACCTCTCCAAGCTTCAGAAAAGGTGCATGTATGCCTGTGGGCTAATATATAGCCTTTCTCTAGAGGGTGCTAGAGTTAAATGACATTTAACAGTCTCATCATTCAGAAAACCAAGATCATGGCATCCAGTCCCAAGGCAGGAGGAGAAGGGGACAACAGAGGGTGAGATAGTTGGATGGCATCACCGACTCAATGGACATGAGTCTGAGCAAGCTCCGGGAGTTGGTGATGGACAGGGAAGCCTGGTGTGCTGCGATCATGGGGTTGCAGAGTCAAATACGACTGAGCGACTGAACTGAACTGAACTGAGAGTTAAAGAAATGAAGCATGCAAAATACTGGGCCTGACATCCACCCCCAGGCTTAACAGGTGGGTCTGGCCCTGGGTATCACACTAACAGAGATCAGGTCTGGCCTGGGGATGCCGGTAATGCCTCTGACTGCCCTCTATGCTCAAGCATCCGAAGCACTCTCGGAAGCTTTGGTTAAGCACCCTCTCCTTCCCCTGGGCTGTCAATACACCTCAAGAGCCTGCATTTAAAAAGCAATCTTCTTTGCTTTCCAGGTCAGGTTTTTCTCTTTGACATCACTAACAAACAGCCCAGAGGAGCCACCTGCATCGGAGGCCTCCATTCCTCTTCACCCGCCCCCAGTCCATGTGCTAGACTCTCCCCGCCATGATTAAGAGGGCACCTTCTCTCAGAGTTCCCTTGGCAGATGCCAATTATGCTCTTTTCTCAGCCTGACTCTCCTTGATCCTTAGCAGCACCTGCTCCAGCTAGCAGCCTTCCTTTACGGAGTTGACATTCAAATTCACTTCTGTGTCCTGAGTGAATTATCTCCACTGTGGCTGGACCGGCTCAGGTTTCACGTAGACTCCACAGTGCACAGTCCTGTGCACCCAGCAAGCTGTCCTTGAGTTCGGATTTGGGGCCAACTCTGTGCTAAGTGGTGGACTCCAAAGGGAACAAAAATTCATTCATTCATTCATGTCCAATGTGCTCCACGTGCTCTCTACTGGGACACATGACAAATAAATTACTTGCCTTTGTGGATTTTACAATCTAGGGGAGAGGCAGATATTTTAAATACATAGTTACAGGAATCTTTTCCAATTATAATGGTGATATAACCACTACAAACTAAGTTGTTCAGGAGAGTGTACCCAATCTTATCTCAGAGGACAGGAAACTACCAAAATAAATAAAATGTGGCTCCTGTCTTCGGGGAGCTTATTTTACATCCCATAGCTCAATTACGTGTTCTTGAAAGTCTTTTCATCTAAATCAGCATATTCAAATCTAACATGGAGGTGGGTGGAAATGGAGCAGGGAGGGACAGAATAGTTTAACTTCTCACTCAACATTGACAGGAAAACCACGTGAGGTAGGAGGCCCCATCCCCTCTGCTATTTTTCAGATTGTTGTTTAGTCACTAGGTGGTGTCTTACTCTTTTGCAACCCGTTGGACTGTAGCCTCCAGGCTCCTCTGTCCATGGGATTTCCCAGGCAAACATACTGGAGTGGGTTGCCATTGCCTGCTCCAGGGGATCTTCCCAACCCAGGGATCGAACCCAGGTCTCCTGCATTACAGGCAGATTCTTTACCAGCTGAGCCACCACGGAAACCCAAGAATACTGGAGTGGGTAGCCTATCTGTTCGCCAGCGGATCTTCCCAACCCAGGAATTAAACCGGGGTCTCCAGCATTGCAGGCGGACTCTTTACCAACTGAGCTATCAGGGAAGCCCCTTACTGTCTGGGTACCATGGCTAATGAGGAAGAAAAGAACCAGGATTCAAAACAATGGGGTTCTTTCCCCTACACAGTGGTGACCCCAGCACTGGGGCTATGACAGCAGGCTCTGAGCAGCCCATGGAGTTGCAGTTCCTCTACTGAAGCTAAACTTCCCTAACCCGGCTCTACTGTCCAGTCAGACCACCATGCTCTCTGCACAGATTCAATCCATCAGCAAGTCACTGGTTTCCAATTCTAAGATGTGTCCATTTTTTGCCATCTCCTCTGGCACCACACCAGTCTGAGTTGTCATCATCGCTCAGCCTCCTAATTGGACTGCCCATGTCTACACTTTCTCTCCTCCAGTCCATCTTCTGAACTGAAGTCTGAGTGATCCTTATTAAAATGCAGACTAGAATGTCAATCCCTCAGTTAAAATCCTTTTCCACTGGCTTTTCAGGGCTCTAAAAACAAAGAATCTTTAATGTGGCCTCCGAGGCCCTGCTTGATCTGCCTCTCAAGGCCATGTGCCCCTGCTCTCATGATCTCTGGCCACCATGGCTTTTCAGTTTTATGAACATTTGTCTGTGTGGTTCTCTCTGCCTCGAATCCAGTGCTTTCGTCTCTCCCACCCACCATCCTCTCCCGACCAACTTTTACGCATCCTTCAGATCTCAGTGCAAAACTGCTTCCCCAGAGAAGTCCTTCCAGATTTCCCTGAATAGGTCCTGCCCCTCTTTATATGCTCTCCTGGAACTTGATATCTTTCTCTTAATATTCTTAAGATTTATAATTATCTTCCCTTCTCCAGGGGATCTTCCCAACCCAGGGATAGAACCTAGGTCTCCCACATTGCAGGCAGATTCTTTACCAGCCACCAACAAGGGAAGTGTTGTGTTATAATCATATGGTCACTTTTATGTTTGACTTCTACATTTGGTGTTTGTTCACTGTCTGTCTCCATCACTAGATTCCAGTACCCATAAGTGCAGGGACTGTCTCTGGGGCTCACCACTGTGTCCTCCATGCACATCATGGTGCCTGGCTCCATAAGTATTTTTCTGTGAATAACAGCCTCCCAGGACCCTCTGATGCAGCCCAAGTTCTTCAAGTGAACGTCAAGGCCCTCCATGATCTGGTCATAGATTCCAGACGGAGCTCTCAGTGCTCCCCAGCTGGATCCCCTGTATTCCTCACTTTCAGAATTGGCAAACTTTATCACTTTCCCATCACCTAGGATGTCTTCCCTTCTTCTGCCCATTGAAATTCTCTTCTCCTCCACGGGATGAAGTCTTGCAGTCTCTCCTCCAGACTTTAGTAGAACTTGTGAGAAGAAAGTTTCTTATTTTGACTATTGTGTTCAGTAGATTGCTGTGAACTGTCTCGTATGTCTATGTCTCATCTCCTAGCAATGAATCCAGTTTACTTTCTGTTTAATTTCCTGTTCAGATGTTTCGTTCTGTTGTAAAATACACTGGACTTCAAGAAATCTCTTTCCAGTTTTGTAGCCTAAGGCAGAACTGATGTTAGTTGCTAGGGTGTTGCTAGGGAAAGTCATTTAGCCAGGGCAGATAATTAACTTTATCAGTGTGTGTGGGTAGGTCACAGAAGAGAAGAGCTGGGAGCTCCACTTCTCTAAGAGAAAAAAAAAAGAAAAAACTCCTTTGATTGGTAAGAGGTGAGATCAGCCCCTCTTTTTTCCTAAGAGAGAAGGGAAAAAGAAGTTTCTAGATTATTGTTTCTCTGAGTATGGTCATTGAAACACAAGCATCAGATGTTTGCTCTCAAATGCAAATTCCAAAACCCCATCCCAGACCTATTGAATCTGCACTTTGAACAAATTTAAACTGCAGTTTAGGGAACCGCAGCTTATAATTCAGACTTGAGGTGCCAGGCTTCCATCTGGCTTTCCCACGTTCTGGCTGTGAAGTTGAGTGGTCTTGGGGGCTCACGGTTCCTGTCTAAATTGCTTATGTACAAAACTGGGAAAGAGTAATACCCACCCTGCCTACTGCCTGGGGTTTTGAGAAATAAACAAGTAACTGAGATAACAATTTATAAACTTCAAAGTGATTCACAAAAAAAATTAGTATTGCTATTAATATAGGACAAGAATCTAGAAATGTTATGTCTTTGTTCCTATAACTCATAGAGGTATACTCAGAAATTTTATGGAAAGGGGGTTTTAGATAAAGAAAGTAAATGGACAATGAACGAAGAAAGCTGAATTGTACTAAACAAACTATCTGTGATCTGTCATTAAGAGAAGTCCAGAAGCTGTCCACAGGAAGCCAGTAGATTCTGAGTCCAAGTTATGGACAGTGAATACCAAAATACAATTTTTAAAAATTCTAAAAGCAAAAGATATTAACTGAAGAGAGTTTATCCAGCACCTGTTATGTTCCAGGCATTGGTCAAATTATATATAATTACGCTACCTTTGGATTTCTGAAGTTCACTGGATCCATCCTACAATTCCACCCAAGGTATGGGTTCTTCCATTCACCTGATCTCTCCAGTTCTTTGGTCTCCATTCAGTTTTACCTTTCCTTCTACTCTCTGTAGCACTTCACCTGTTTTTCACTGCTTCATCCAGACCAGCATCCCAGAATAGCCTTCAAAAGTCCCTCTCACTTGAAAGCTCGCAATATCGGATTTACACTCCTTCATCCTCCGTCATCCCACCTCTGTCAGCTATAGCCTCAGGTCGCTCCCTGCAGCCACAAAGAACTCTGCAAGGGGCTCACTGGCTTCCAGCCCATCCTCACTCCTGCTATCGTCTTTGGAAACTAGAGAGTCTTTAATGATATTCAGCCATCCCTCTAACTCCCTCTATTCCAGAGAGCTTGGATCCTTCCATATCAGCAGCCCTCCCCTGCAGAAATATCCTCAGCTTTGGAAATAATGGCTCCCAATGGTCCTCCTTCATTCCACTCCCAGCGGTCCCATCGCCTCACTCCCTCTATGTCATTGAGACCTCCAATTGCTTAATCAGTTCTGATTTTCCCAGCCCATCTTGTTGGCAGTTCCTTCCCCATCCAATTTGGACATCATGCTTAACCATTTTAACCATATCCTCACCAACGCTCTTCATTAGGTCGCCTTTTTTATTTTTCTAGATCAACTAAGAAGAACAATGGAACTATTCCTGACTTCTGAATTCTGCTGCAAAAAAACATGGTAACTCTTCCAATTGCTGTTCTACAAATTCATGAATTCTACTCTCAACCAAAGTTCTTAATCAATCAATTTCCTTTCCCATTCTTCATAGTGCTTTCTTTCTTCCTTCTAGTCCTTATTAGGTTTTAGGCCTGTCGTATCACTCTTGCTATTCTCACTCTTTGGGGGGTAACCTGGTCTCTTATTCCACCCTCAAAGAAAGGACATTAGGCATGAATTTCCTCAAACTGCTGCCTCCTCTATCATCAAACCAAACTCTGGAGAAACCCAAGTTCACTTCTTGCCGTAAAAGAAGGGATTTTACTCTTCTGTTCTTCCAAGACTCACCCGCTGCTTGTGTTCCTGTCCTCATCCTCTCCTGCCTTCTGCTGAACACTTCTCTGGTTATGCTCCTCTGTCTGGCTCGCCCACAGTTCAGTTTCCCTTTCTGTCCACATTCTCAGCTTGCAGACCTGGGTGAGTCTCCCCCATCCTGGGACGGGAGTAGGCGTAGAGGGCCGGGTTGAGGGGACACCGGGCCTTACACTGCCGTCTCCTTGCCCTCCCCAGCTGTTCTCTGAATATGCCTCAGAGCCAGACTTTCGAAAGAGTTGTTCTTCCTTGCTGTCTCTGCTGTTTCCATTCATTTCTCCTTGCAGGGAACTTTGGCAACAGCTCACGAGTCTTTATTGAAACTGTTCCAAATGAGGTCACATAAGACCTCCTCATCATAGCCTTTGTGTGAACTGCAGTAGACAAAAGCCATCAGTAAGGTCCCTGTCATTGTACAGCTGAATGGAAGTTCATCCCTGGAAGAAGCTAAAGAGAAGCACACAGTGTGTGTGTGTATGCGGTGGGGGGTGGGGGGCTCTTCTAAGATGTAGACCTGGGCCCAGTCTGGAGCTGTCTCAGTCTCCCGGCCTTGGCTTTCTAATTAGAGAGGCTATCATGTATGAATGCAGCACAGTCTATGCCAGGTACAGCTGTGGGCAGCTCCCAAGAACAAACTCTTGCAAATCCAGTCATGTCCAGAACGTGGACACAGACCACATGTCCCCTGTGGCTTGCTTGCTATAAATTTAGCAACCCCGACCAAGTGCAGCCCCCTTTCTGAAGTTCTGAGACGTCAGACTTCGGACCACATGCCCACGGCACACTGCTGCCACCTGGTGACGGTGAACTGAACATGCAGCAAAATGCGGTAAGGCGCTCATAAGGTCGCCTCCCTGGGTCTATGGTAGACTGGATTGTTTGCCCTTTGAGAAAGTCACTGAATAATGAGTCAAACATCATTCCACTGTGTTTAGAATAATGTGTCTGCACGAACAGTGTGTTTAATGAATTTTTATGAAATTCAATCTTTTCATTCAACAAACAGTTATTGATTAACTGGGAGGAAAGTGATACAGAGACAAGACAAAATTCCTGCCTTCAAAAAGCTGCAGATAAAGAGACAAATAAAGAGAGATAGATAAAGCAGACAGATAAGAGACAAAAAAAAGACAGATAAAGCAGATATTTCTAAGATGAAAAACCAGATAGTATTAATGAAAGCACGGAGCAGAGTGACTAATTCTGCTTGGGGTGAGAGCCCAGGAAAAGGTAACATTTGAAAAGCCACTCAACACCTCCTTGAAAGATAGATAAGGACTTGCCAGTTGGACAAGGGGAATAGGCATTTTAGCAGAGGGAACAGCTAGTACAAAGGCAGAGAGGCGTGAAAAGGCAGGATGTGTCCTTGGGGTAACAGAATGACCTTTTCAGTGGCACCAGGTAAGATGGATGGTTGGTGAGAGTTTGGGGGCAGGGACATATGCTAAAAGGCTTTCACGTCAGTCCAGAGGAGGGCCATGGCTAAAGCTGAGAGGAAGGAGTGACGTGAAGGGTTGTTGAGGAGGTAGGGGGAACAGAACTAGGTACATGGTGATGGCAGGCGGGGGGAAGGGAGGCAGGGATGGCTGTGAGGGCGCTCACGAGGGCCATGCGAGGGACGTCAGTGGTAGGATAATTTCCTGAGATAATGAATTCACGAAGGGAAACCATGGGCTGGCAAGGGTAGGGGACGGTATGAGATGATATAAACTCAAGAAAACACTGACTTGAAACTCAACATTCAAAAAACTAATGTCCAGTTCCATCACTTCATGGCAAACCGATGGGTAAAATGTGGAAAAAGTAACAGACTTTATTTTCTTGGGCTCCCAAATCACTGCAGTGATTGCAGCCATGAAATTAAAAGATGCTTGCTCCTTGGAAGAAAAGATATGACCAACCTAGACAGCATATTAGAAAGCAGAGACGTCACTCTGTTGACAAAGATCTGTATAGTCAAAGCTACGATTTTTCCAGTAGTCAAGTATGGATGTGAGAGTTGGACCATAAAGAAGGCTGAGCACCAAAGAATTGATGCTTTTGAACTGTGGTGCTGGGGAAGACTCTTGAGAGTCCCTTGGACTGCAAGGAGATCCAACCAGTCCATCCTAAAGGAAACAACCCTGAATATTCATTGCAAGGACTGATGCTAAAGCTGAAGCTCTAATATTTTGGCCACCTGATGCGAAGAGCCGACTCATTGGAAAAGACCCTGATGCTGGGAAAGATGGAGGGCAGGAAGAGAAGGGGCCGACAGAGGATGAGATGGTTGGATGGCATCATTGACTCAATGGACACAAGTCTGAGCAAACTCCGGGAGATAGTGAAGGACAGGGAAGCCTGGCATCCTGTAGTCCGTGGAGTCTCAGAGTAGGACATGACTTAGTGACTGAACAACAACAATGTCCCATTTAAGAGGTCTTTCAACAGGGGTTGTACAGTAGACTATCCAAGGCAATAGGTCTCCAGCCCAGATGACTGATGGGAGCTGGGGGCCTGGGAGTTGTTAAGGTTTTGTGTCCAAAGTTCCATGTGAAAGATTCTCAAAACTTAGCTGTCCTGTGTTGCTCTCTCTCTGTTTCGTGCTCTGATTTCCAAACCAACAGATCGATTTGATACCCTTGCTGGCATGCTAATGGAAAGAAGAATAATCTTCTTGTGTCCTCTATGAGGCTCATCAAATGACGTGTGTGGATATTCACAATGGTGTCCTAGGATGAACCAAAGAAGTGGATTCTAGACTCTATAACCTAGCAGGTACCTGTGGTCTTGGAGAGTTTCCAGGGCGTGCAGACTGGCAACTCCTCTGCTCACACATAAGACTAAACTAGAGAAAGTCATTGAGAGGAAAAGAATAGAGGAGAAAATGGATTCACATCCGTATAGCCTGTTGACATGAAGAAGACAAGAGGGAAGGAGACACAGTAAAAGACAACAGAACTTGAGAGAAGATGACAGAAGTGGCCAGAAAGGGTATTTAATACACAAGGGAATACATAAGAGTAACCAAAACAGGGCAGAAGAAAAGATGCTTCCCTCCTCCTCCCACCATAATGAAGTTTCCATGTGCTACAAATTAAAAGAAAAAAAAAAAACTTTCTTTGTCTTCCAATTAGCCATGGCCCAAGTTTTGCACCTCTCCCAATCTGGAAAATATAATTGCTGAAGTGTCAGGTTTATGGATTGGGTTGTGGTTCTAAATAAGCTGCATCCAACTGTTACTTTGTATGCAGAGCTCAAAGAGCTAGGACCTAGGAAAAAAAGCCTCCAAAACATAACTCAGCTCCAAATTATTTCTCTTAGAAAATTGGAACCATGTCTGCTGGTCTGAGCAGTAAGAGGGAGTAAGAATAGAACACATTTTATTCATTCATCAGACTGTGGCGACTTTGACAATTTTGAGCCCTTTATCAAATCCCTGAAGGACAGGAGGGCACACTGTCCTGTAATAATCACAGTCGTAATGTGCTTACAATGAGCCAGCCAGTGGTGATCTAAATGCTCCACATATATGGACTCATGTAATCCTTGTAACAATCTGGGTGAATTTATTACCTCCATTTTGCAGATGAGTAAACTGAGGCATAGAGAAGTTAGGTGATTGGTTCACCCATGGTCACAATCTATTTGAGAGCCCACGAAGATCTGCAAGACACATTTCAGGACCAATTAAGAACCAAGACAAATGATCTCTGTGTTCCTTGCACAGGGGGAGGAATCTGTGCAGGTAAGAACGGTCCTGAAGTATCAGGCAAACAGTGAGACTTGATGGAGGGGTCGGATTTGGAGGGATGAGGGAGAAAGGCATCCCGAGTAGCACTGACCATAGGAGCATGCAGCGGAGGCACAGTGGTGAGGGGGCTATCTGGTCTGGAGCAGGGAACCACGAGGGAAGTTGCTGTGACAGGAGCAGAGCTGTGCTGAGCCTGTGGTGTTGGAGTTTCTCTTGAGAAGATTCAAATGTGAAATGAATTTTCTTTGTCAACCCAGTGCATTTAATGCAGTGATATGAGAGCCAGAACACAGAGTGCACTCATTCATCAAGCTCCATTAACTCATTAAACTTACATTTCAGTTTTGTCTCTATTTCTTCATTCTTCTTAATAAGTCCTGGTATCTGGGATGCTGACCTTTTAGAAAGGTTCTTATGCTAATTGTCAGTCCTCTTCTTGTCGTTAAAAACATAGCTCAAGTGGCATCTCTGAGAAGCCTTCGCCAACACCCCAGGCAGGGTTATCCCTCCTGTGTGCAGCAGACTGTGTGCCTAACTCCTGCAGCACTTAGCCTATAGGACCACATCTGTGTATGCATCTTGTTATCTCTCACAAGACCCCAAGGTCCTCAAAAGGCACCACTGCTTACTTTGTATCGCTTTTACCTTGCCCGGTGCCCGGCACATAGTATACACTGTCTGTTGAATGAATAAAGAAAAATAGATGAAGGAATGGATGAGTGGCTACCATCATAATTGGAAGGAATCTATAGGATGATCTTATTCAAGCATTTCTTTCTTTTATGAACTCTATAAATCTCCCTACAACCTTAGTTGATACTACAGTAGCCTGCAAACTATTGTATCGACAGCTCTTCCACAGAATGCGACCCTAAGTAAAGGTTCTAGGGATACTTGATGAATAAAAGAATGAATGCCACAGCTCCAGTTAACTGCTCAGATTCTTTTTGGATCTCTCAAGTGAAGAAAAACTCCTTCCCATTCTTTTAGACAACTCTATTAGGAAAATTTTCTATCTATTGAAATAAGAACTACTACCCTAGGATCATTATAGAGCAAGCCTAAGTCTCTTCCAAGAAGCAGACTATGGTGATTTTTAAATACATCCACACATTTTTTGATATTTCTTTCTTCACAAGGGAGGATTTAATTTCCCTCCCTTTAAGGGTGAGCTGGACCCTGTGCCTCACTTCTAAGTGTTAGAAGTGACGGTCTGACAGTTGTGTGCCACTCTTTGCGATCCCATGGACTGTAGCCCACCAGTTTCCTCTGTCCATGGAATTCTTCAGGCAAGAAGACTCACTCCTAATGACTAGACTAATACAGAAGTTATGTAGTGTGGTTTCAGAAATGAGGTCCTGAAAGGACTTGTCCTTGCACTCTTAATAGCTCATTCTGGGTGATGTTAGTTGCCATTGCATGAAGACACTCATGCAACACTATGGAGATACCTACAAAACAGGATCAGAAACCCCCTGCTCTATGAATGAGCTGTCTTGGAAGTGAATCTTCTAACCCCAGTCAAACCTTCAGATGACTGCAGCCCCTACTGACATTCTGCTTGTAACCTCATAAGAGATCCAAAGATAGAGCCACTCCTGAATTTCCAACCTATAGAAACTGTAAAATAATAAATGTTGTTTTAAGCCACTGAGTTTTGATATAATTTGTAACACATCAATAGATAACTAATACATAGCTTTTAAAGCATATTCTGAGAATTACCACATTGTACTCTTTTCTTCTCTTTTCCAGGTTAGACACAGTTTCTGAACCCCATCATCCCCCTCTTCTTTCTCCCAGGAGCATATTACAGGTTGTCACAAACACAGAAAGGCTGGCACTCAAACTGAATACAGAATTTAAGGTCTGGCTTTGCTATCTAAGAAGAGAATCTATCCTCCCTATCTAAATGTACCCACATCATGTTATTAATTTACATTGACTTCCTCCCTCATTTCATTAGGAAAATTTTCAAACATACAAAAATGTTGAAAGAATTTTACAATTAACATCCATATATCCATGGCTAGATTCCACACCAAACATTTCACTACACTTGCTTTAGCACAAATGCATCTATCTATACAGTCCATGGAATTCTCTAGGCCAGAATACTGGAGTAGGTAGCTGTTCCCTTCTCCAGGGGATCTTCCCAACCCAGGAATTGAACTAGGATCTCCTGCATTGGAGGCAGATTCTTTACCAGCTGAGCTACCAGGGAATCCCATCTATCACCCTACCAGTCCATCAGAGCTTTTTATTTTTCTGATGCGTTCCCAAGTTAAGTTAAAGACATCCACATACACCTTTCAGCCAAATCCTTTCTTACTTGCTTCCTCCCCCAACCTATTTCTTCCCTACCTTGTGCTTGGTCCTGAAATAGTTCTGTTTACATTTACTTGCATAGTAAAGCAGAAATACACAAGGAAAATACAATAGGTTTTGAAGGTAAGTATGCCAGGATAAGACTAATTCTTTCACTTCCAGCTCTGTGGCATTAGGCAAGTGACTCAACTTCTTGGAGTCTTGGGTTTTTTCATCTGTAAAATGAAGAGGATAAGAAGACCTACATTGCAGGACTCTTCATAGGATGAGAGTATCTATGGAAAACATTTAGTGTCCTATTTGGCAGGCAGAAGATATTTAATAAATGATAGCTAGTATTATTTAGGGGCTTCCCTGGTGGCTGTGTATCTTCCCAGGTGGCTCAGTGATAAAGAATCTGCCTGCCAATGCAGGAGACACAGAAGACCTGGGTTCGATCCCTGAATCAGGAAGATCCCCTGGAGGAGGAAATGGCAATCCACTCCAGCATTCTTCCCTGGGAAATCCAATGGACAGAGGAACCTGGCAGGCTATAGTCCATAAGGTCACAAAAGAGTTGGACATGACTTAGCGACTAAACAACAACCTTATTTAGTCTACCATTCCAGCCCACATGCATAATTTTGGATTCTTACTCTATCATCCAGATTTACACCACCAAGTCTGTAGACTATGTGTAGGTCTGCTATATCCTCATCCCAGAAATTAATGTGAAGCATGACTGGGACAAGGGTTAAATCTTCTGTCAGTTATACATACTGTTATTATTAATAAGTCTGATACTAATTAGAATAATACAACACAGTCCTACAAGCTATTGCTTAGAGAGCTGACATGAACTATTTGTTAGTAGTCTTTTGAGTCTTTCAACCAGTTGTAAATCTACCTTAATCTGGTGTCCCACCATCCATATTTCTCCTTATTATCTATAAGGACGTTACAAGTGACTTCATTAAATGCCTTGCTGATGATGAATGCATTTGCTGCATGTCTCATCTTTCCTTTTTCTATCAGCTTACTAACAAACTCATTACAGAAGAGTTATATGCTTGGAAATTTCTTTGCAAACTCATGGTAGTACCTAGCAATCAACACTTTTTTTTTTTTAAATGTTGAAACTTATTTCTTAGAAAATCCTTGTTGGAGAAACTACTAGTGTAACCAGTACCCTTCTCTCCTTTACTGACCAACCCCTGGTCTTTTGAGGGGAAGGGAGTAATGTACCCAACTAAAAAAACTACATTCTCCACTTGTTTCAGATACTAGTGGACCATCTGACACATTATGATCCATGAGATATAGGTGCAAGTTGCTGGGTAGAGTTTTGGGGGAAAGCCTCTTAAAGGCTTGGGCTGGAAGAGATGGCAGCATTGATTTGCTCATCTTCCCCTTCTTTCTGCCTGGTACACAGAAACTTATGCTGGTCATGGAACAGCCATCTTGGGACCATGAGGGGACAGTGAGGGAAAGGCCAAGTGAATCTCAGAGAGCAAGGACTGATATCCTTGAGCAGCCAAGCTGATGCCTGCCTCAGGACTGCTCATGGAATGAGAAAAAGAGGTTTCTAAATTTTAAACTAGCCTTTAAGTGTTTTGATTCTAACAAACAAATGTGCTTCCTAGTGATACATCTATCCTGGGAGTCTGACCAAATGCACATCACCACTCTAAAGCTTGAAGACTGCATCTTCTTCCAGGATACAGAATCAAGATGCTCTCTGACAATTTTCTGATTTCCAGCACCACTGAATTTCCCACAGTTCCACCGTCAACATGCCAGTGATCCTATTGGCAACTTGTCTTCATGCCCAGGTAGGTAATTTGCTTAGTCCAGGAAACTTGGCCTCATTCAGAGCAGCTCAGTCTTCCAGAACATTTCTTGGACTTCAGATCTTCTGTGCCAATATTGGTTTCACCCTTGCCAGCCCAAACAGCATGCTCATTGACAAAGACAGAAGCCAAGCTCCATTTTCTCTCTGTCGTCCACTTGCCTCCCCACTCCTCCTTCAGCTACAAACACTGAGCCCTGCCCTCATTATCCTTCCAGAAAGAAGAAAAGGTCTGTTTTGTTAATCTTGACATTTCTTGCACGTCTCTGCTCAGTTTGGTCTCCAAACTTTCTTACGCGATTCCCAATATATGTTCACAGATGGAATGAATGCATCTAAGATATGAACAAACTAATGAATTCAATCAACCATGGAAATACAATGGGGAGTTCTCAGTCATTCAGAGTGCAGGCGCGGCTTGGGGTTTTGTTTCGGCTGTATATACAGTGGACTGACTGCACTTCTTGACCATATTTGTGCAGTCACATTCGCTATTCAGAAACACTGGGGAGCCTTAGCAGGATATATTTGGAAAACAATTGACAAAAGAAGAAATTACCTGAATTTATTATTTCCTGAGTGAGCCATCTCTCTGCCAGGCTGAATCCAAATTCCTTCTCTGCTTTTGCCTTCTAACTAGTTTTCTAGGAGCAGAGGATGGTTCCCTCAAACCCAATCAGAAATACACTAAATGACTTATTAGCATTCCGTACTTTAAAGGTTCTCATAATCTCTAATTTCAGAAAATACGTGTATTAAACAGGTCTCTTTTTGTTGTGTGAAATGGAGCAGGGAATGACAAACTTTTTCAGGTAATAAGCATTTTCAGCTTTATAGGTTGTATGGTCTCTGTCACAACAACTCAACTCTGCCATCATTAGCATGAAAGCAGCAATAGACAACAAATAAGCTTGTGAGTGTGGCCGTGTCCCAATAAAGCTTTGTTGATGGACACTGAAACTTGAATTTCATGTATAATTTTCATAGTACATGAAACAGAACTCTTCTTTTGACTTTTTTCAACCATTTAAAGATGCCAAAACCATTCTTAGCTTCTGAGGGAGAAGATTGGATTTGACTGGATTGGATCATAGTTTGCTGATCCCCAAAACAGAGATAATCTTAAGGCTGGTTCAAGAAAAGGGTTTCCTTCTATTAAGCTGTAGCAAGAAGTCAAGGGAACTGCAAAAGGAAAGTAGAAAGTCATCAGGACTTCAGCCTACATTATATCAGAGGGTCTCTCCTTGAGGCTTCTCTGCTCAGAACTTTGACTCCCTCTCTGAAGGCCAGCCAGCTACTCTTCTGCACTCAGAGCCTCCAAAGATAAATCAACAGACAATCCAACATTGTGGAACACATGCAACAAAATTGGCTTGCACAAGGTGTTATGGGGCACAACAGGAAGTTAGGACCACTAGCCAAGTTGATGCCACTGGTGGTCACAGGTGTGAGGAAAGTGTAGGAGGTTTGGAATGGTCTGTGTAGAGAAGGAGATAGGAATCAGACAGAAGAAACAAAAAACCTCCTGCATATCGCTGAATGCTGAAACAATGCTGAGTTTTAGCATCTGGTAGGTGTATTAATTTGGTTGCCTTTGGCAACAAGTGATAGAGGATCTCAAATCAGTTTCAACACTAAGGTCACTAGAATGCAAGTCTCCTACGTGCAGGAAATCTACCCAGCTTGTTCACTGCTCTGGCCCCAGTTCCTAGGACAATGGCAGTTGCATACATCGTAGGCATCCAGTAAATGTGTTGAATGAACAAATGAATTATCTCTCATAACAGGAAGTGAACTCCAGGTTTGCTTAACCTAGAAGTTCATTGGCATCATCAAGGACTCAAATTCAAAAGTCTATTTTTTTGGTGAGTAGTCTTTGGCTTCAGGCTAGTTTTTCATGATTGCAAGATGGCCGCTACCATTCTGGTCATTATAACCAGACCCCAAAATGCCCAGCAGAATGGGAAGTTATCTAATCCATGAGTCTCTTTTAAGAGTAAGCAAAAAACTTTTTTCAGAAGCCTCGGCAAACTTCCTCTCAGTTCTATTGACCAGAAATGTATCAAATACCAATGTCTAAATTAAACACTGGCAGGGGTAACGGGATCTCTCTGATCAACTTAGACCCCTAGTTTGAATAATTGTATGCCCCCATCCCCTGCCCACCAGGGCACATTGGTAATGTTTTAAGACACACGTGATTGTCATGAGTGGGGAGAGGGTTGCTGGTATCTAGCAGGTAGAAGCCATCCTACAATGCATAAGTCAGCCTCTACCACAAGAAAAAAGTATCCAATTGAAAATATCATTAGTGACATAGACATAGGGAACAGACTTGTAGACATGGGCAGGGAAGAAGAGGGTGGGATGCATTGAGAGAGCAGCCCTGACATATTAGTATGTCCACTAGCTTGTGTGAAATAGACAGCTAAGGGGAAGCTGCTGTATCACACAGGGAACCCAGTGCTCTGTGACAACCTAGAGGGGTGGGTGGGAGGGAGCCGCAGGAGAGAGGAGATTTAGGTATGACTGAAGCATGTTGTTTTTGTATGGCAGAAACCGACACAACCTTAGAAAGCAATTTATCCTCCAATTAAAACAAAATACCAATACTGGTGTTGTGGAGAAACCCTGGTTTAGAACAGATTCTTCTCTTGGAGCTGGGGTGGGAGCTACTTTCCTTAAAACTTATGGCCAGGGAGGAGCAGAAAATCTGTATGAAGATAGGTTCTATAAGGCAGGAGGGAGTAAAAAGGAGGTAGAGAAAGGGGGAGAAATGGATGTCAGGTAGGCAATGAGCCGAGTCCACACCAGAGGGATGGACTGGATTTTTCTACTTTAGCGGAGGACCCCAGCAGTCTCTGGAAAGAAAACAAAGAGTTCCTCCCTTCTATAAACAAAATAAAGAGTTCCTGCCTTTTTGGACAAATAAAAATTATAACCTGACTGCCATTCACCAGTTCAGTTAAGTACACGGTTGGAAAGATTAGGAAGAACTGATGTTCACTGATCACCTACTGTGAATGCCAATGTGGGAGCAGCTAAGATGTACAGAAGCCACACCAGACATACACAGTTAATTCCATGTCATTCTCACAACTCCACAGCAAGGCATGAATTTCCGTGTGTATTTTACAGATGACACCCAAGGTGATCCCCCTGTAAGTCAGAGAGCTAGGATTCTCCGTCTCATTCTGCACTTAAAATCCCTTGAGTTCAGGGTGGGGCACGAGACGAAGCATTTCCAGAAGCAGCACAGTTACAGAGAGCTACACGTGCTGACCCCTGACCTCTGCTGCCTTACAGCCTACAGCCTCTCCCAGGGGCCAACAGGCTGGGTCAGAACCCCTCTGGAGAAGGAATCTCCCTTGCCAGAGATCTGCCTTTTTAATGTCTTCCAAGGTCCAGGAAAACTTCCCCATCTGAAACTCTGTGAATTAAACGATTTCTTTAGAGACATTTCTTCCTCCTCCCTCCTTAGCACATACTCAGCTTTTACACCATTCTGCTTTCTCTGTCTGATTGGGAGGTGGGGGAGGCGCGGTGAACTAGGAGGGATGGAAAATAGAGCCAAAATTTTTCTGAAGTTTTCCTGGAAGACAGTATTCGGCCAATAGAGAATGTTCACCTATTTGCTGTTGAAAATCTTCCCTGAGAAGCCCCCTCTGACTGCCTGAGATTAGGATTCAGCCTGGGTCTCCTGGCAAATGTGCTGGAGAGAGAGAAGGGGCCCAGCCTCAGCTGTCCAAACAGAGGGGAACTGAATGCCTTTGTCCCTGACAAGACCGCTGAGCACCATGGTGATTTTCTGCTCTCACCCACGGGTGTTACAAAGGCTCTCTCCCTCCCTCTTTCTTCCCTCTGACTCTTGTGTTTGATTTGGAAAGAGGAGGGGCCTGTGGTAGGTAGGCTGCAGGTTTGGGACTGGGTCTTAGAATGAATAAGAGAGGAAAGGGGACGTAATGATTATGCATGTTGGGTCCCATCAAAGCATGTGGTTCGACCCTTGTGGTAAATGCAACAGTATACTGCTGCTTTCACTATGATTTGGGGGCACATTCTTACAACAAAAATTGTACTCAGTGGAAAACCGGGAGCTTTAGACACAATTCTTTGGGCTTGAATTATCTCACCTATAATAAACCTCATTTCATAGGATCACAGTGGGAAATCAAATGAAATATAAGTTTCTAGGTTCAAAATATGCAGTTATACAGGTTTCTTGGCAAATTCATTTGTGTTGAGGTTTCCTGACTGGGGCTCAGTATCACACATCTCATTGAGATATTTTCCTGGCGTGCCCCTGTGTTAGTAATCTTTCATATCAAAAGGTATAAAAGTGGTTCTCTCTATTAACAAACCACCACATAATACGGCAGTCCACCATTTTAATTGCCCATGATTTTATGGGTCAGTGAATTAGGCTGGGCTCAGGGGGGTGGTTCCATGTTGGTTTTGCCTTGGGGTCACTTCATGCAGCTGCAGTCCTGTGGTGGCGGCATTCTGTAAATGGGATGGTCTGAGAGGGCTTCCCTCGTGTTGGTGCTGGATGTCAACTGGGGCCACCACTTCCAGAAGGCTAGTCTGGGCTTTGTTCAGTAGATGGGTTCCAAAAGCAGTGAGAGAGAAGACAAGCACCAATGTGCAAGCCCAAGCTTCAGTTTTCCCCACATTTGCTAAGGTCCGTAGATGTGAGAAAGTCACAGGGAGGCAACAGGGGTGGGAGGAAGGATGGGGGACGCCTAATTCCCTGGAGCCATTCCTGTCATGGTCTGCCAGTCCCCTTTTTCCTGGACATCATTTGCTTCTCACCAGATCTCACAAAAGTAGACTAGTTGTTCTATGGATGTAAACCTCAGTGACAAAACTCAGTTTGGTTGAACTCAGCATCACTTTGTAGAACCTCCCCCATCCCTTCTTCCTGGATGATAGAAATTTGGATGTAAACCTCAGTGACAAAACTCAGTTTGGTTGAACTCAGCATCACTTTGTAGAACCTCTCCCATCCCTTCTTCCTGGATGATAGAAATTTAAATTTAATTTTTAGTTGCCTCCCTTCCCCCACTTCCTGAAAGTCCCACCCAAGTTCCAGAGTTGGGGAGGCATTATCTGCTCTGGGTTTTCATCTCTCCATGATGGCATTTGTGGGATGTTCTGGCTCTTCAGTGAAAGATCTACGCGGCCCCCTTGAGGTCTGGCCACCAGCAGCTACTTTTCCGTCCCCGTGTAGTCCACTTAATTATTCCACCACTGCTACTCACACTGGGCTGTGGGTGATGACTATTTGAGGCCCTCTTCAATACACTAGGCAGCTGTTTCCTTTCTGAGATCTTTTGGGGTCCACACAGGAAACAAGACAGGGAGTTCCACCTCTCCATTTTCTCCAGTTTTCTGGAGCATATACTCTACCCTGAGCTCAGCCTGACTGAAGGATAAACAAGCCCCTTCTTCAGAGATCCACGATATCCAGGCACTCATCCTTTCCCTCCTAGCTTCCCAACTCAGGGACTCTTTCCAGTCAGAGGTAAGCTTGGCCTGGCTCTTACTCACCTGGTTGTCCTTCATCTACTGTTCAAGCCCAGAATTCTTCCTGTCACTCCTGAGCACTAGCTTTTTTTACTCAGAAGAAGGTACTGGAATTGAGGGAATGGAGTTTTATTTTGGTCTGTATAGTCCTTCTTCGGCCCATAAGACCCAAAGGGGCTTATGTTAAAACATAAAGGGCCATGTCGAGATTGGGTTAGGTACTCTTGGCGAATGATTGAAGAAGAGACGAAGGTATATACTACTGTACATAGAATAGATAACTAATAAGAACCTACTGTATAGCACAGGGGACTCTATTCAATACTCTGTGGTCACCTAAATGGGAAGGAAATTTTTTTTAAAAAAGAGGGAATATATGAATACATAGAGCTGATTCACTTTGCTGCACAACATGGTTAAGCAACTATACTCCAATAAAACCATTAAAAAAGAGGCAAAGGAAGCATTTATTGAGTACATACATTCAAGGCATTAGGCTAGATTCTTTTATAGGATTCAACTATTATATTATCATGGGCTTCCCGGGTGATGCTACTTGCAGAGAACCCTCCTGCCAATGAAGAACCCTCCTGCTAATGCATCTTGTTAGGCCAATGCAGGAGACCTAAGAAACTTGGGTTCAATCCCTGGGTTGGGAAGATCCCCTGGAGGAGGAAATGGTAACCCACTCCAGTATTCTTGCCTGGAGAATCCCCATGGACAGAAGGGCCTGGCCGGCTACACTTCAGTCCAGTCGATCAGTCGTGTCCGACTCTCTGCGACCCCATGGACTGCAGCCCACCAGACCTCCCTGTCCGTCACCAACTCCCAGAGTTTACTCAAACACATGTCCATTGAGTCAGTGATGCCATCCAACCATCTCATCCTCTGTCATCCCCGTCTCCCCCTGACTTCAATCTTTCCCAGTATCACAGTCTTTTCAAATGAGTCAGTTCTTCACATCAGGTGGCCAAAGTATTGGCATCTGGTCCCATCACTTCATGGCAAATAGATGGGGAAACAGTGGTTACAGTTCATAGGGTCTCAAAGAGTCGGACATGACTGAAGCTATTTAGCACACAGCACATTATATTATCATAGCCCCACAAGTAGGTATTAGTATCCTCATTTTGAAGGACAAGAAATGGGGAGCTCAGAATGCTCATGAACCTTGCCTGAAGCCACAGAGCCAGTCAATAGCAGAGACGGACCTTGATCTGAGATTGTCAGAGCAAACAAAACATCTTTGCAACATCCTGCAACCAACATGGGTAGATGACAGTATTCTCACGGTGCACAGATTTTGTGAATTATAAATACCTCCAGGCCTCTGAGCTCTCTCTCTTTTCTGGGCTGGGGTTGCAAACCAAAGAGGGATGGAAACTTTGATGTGTGGTTGCGTGCTGATGCATTAACGTGTGGGACTCCCTGATGTCTGAGTTCAGCCCTGGGAAATGGAAGCAGCACAGCATCCCCACTGTGAGTTGTGCTTCTTAGTTGGGGAGAGAATTAACCCCCTCATCTCTAGGACCCCTCAGTGTTCTCCTCATCTCTAGGACCATCAACAGCCACACCCTTGCCCATTCAAAGTCTCTCCAAACCCATCCTCCACTCACAGCCCGCAGCAAGCCAGCTTGTCCCTCTTTGTTTAAGAGGTACTAACGACATTTCCATTCAGCACATCTTTCTTTTAGAAAATGTCCTGACAGCTTTACTACTTTGGCTTCTTTACGGGGCAGTGGAAGAGCGAGAGCAGGAGAAAATCAATAGCAGGCAATGGAGGGGGCAGGAGAACGCGTCCTGCCTCTGTCCCTGCCCCCCTTCACTGTCCACTGCCCCCTGCCCCCACTGCAGTCAGAGCTAACAGCACTCAGATTTAAAAGCGTGCTGCCCAAGACCCACAGGGCATCAAGAATGGAGCTGACCAGCTCTACAGAGACTATAGGGAAAGGTCATGACCACAGATTTATTTGCTCAGGACTTCCAGGCTGCTGAGAAGGGAGCTGGGCTTTGGCCTGTGGTGATGAAGAAAGAGTCTTTGGAACAAAATGGTTGGCCCCTCCTTCCAGAAGGAATAGAGTGAGGATGTAAAAGACACAGCAGTATCCTTTGAGGCAGGAGTGATGGGATGGCTGGTCAGCAAGAAGCCATGACAGGTGAGAAAGCTAGGCTGGCACACTTTAGAGAGCTGAGTGGTCTATTGGAAGGCCGACAGAGTTTCTTCATGCTGGCTGGCCACATCAGGAAGGGACTACTTTTTACTTTAAGTAGTGTCCTTGGTGGACAAATGAGCCCCTGCTCCACCCGGATCCGCTCTGTAGACACAGCATCCTAGCGAATGGGGTGTTGAGTGCAACCCTGAAGCTGAGCTGGCCCCAGGGGAGAGATACCAAACTGACAGATGGTTGGGAGAAGAGTAAATAGTAGCCTACAACCCCTTCTTAAGCAGAACTCCCAAGAGAAGAAAGTAATTTCCATCATGGCGTTATGATGAATTCCCAGGCAGCTCTATTGCTGTGTGCTAAATGAATAAGTGACTGTTAAGTGGAATTGCCCTTTTGTGACTGTTACTATCTAGTGCAAATTTCCTGCCAAAGGACTGTGCCAGCTTACATTGTCACAGGAAATGGGACCTGCTTCCCTATAGACTTCGGTATTCTTATTTTAAACAATTTTGCCTGAGTTAATACCATTCTTATTTTAATTTGCATTTCTTTGCTTATTAGTGAGGCTAAATGCTATTTTCCCAGATTTGTGTTCCTTTTTGAGTGACTCTCTAACCTGATTATGAAAATGGGGGAGAGAAGTTCCCTTGAGACAGCTGTGAGAAGAGAAGGGTAAGAAAGAAAAAAGGAAATATTGGAGAAAGAGAAAGCTCCTTAGAATAAAGTTGGAGTAGGACAAAACACACAGAATCTGGAGTCACTCCCTCCCAATTTCCCATTTCAACTGCAGCTCTACCACTTTATATACAAATGTGACCTTGGGCAAATCACTTAATTTTACCCATAAAATAGATAATAGTTCTTGATTCATAAGATATTATAAAGATTAAATAAATTAATGTATGAAAAGTACCTCAGTTAACAATAAAAAAAGTACCTCAGCCTAACAATTACTATAATAATTATAAATACATAATTGCTATACATATAAATATATAATTTATAAATAATACATTTGTTTTGCTATTAATATAATTATTATCCAGCACTAACCTAGGCAGTTTGCACAGGTGCCTAAGATATACTTATAATAAGGCAGCAAGACAATGAGTGGAGTATCTGAAACTGGACACACCTGGAAATGAGTCTTGAATCTGCTAAATACTTACTATGTTATCTAAACACTTAAAGATTCAATTTTCTCATTTATTAAGCCAGAATAAAAATAACTGGCTAGCAGAATGTACGCAAAAATCAAGTAGCATAGGCAAGAGCCCTCAGCACTGTGCCTGGCAAGTATGAGCTGAAGTTGTAGTAGTTGGAATAGCAACTAATATTCAGAAAGAGTTGCTGCGCCAGACTGTGTTTAAAAACCTGCATGTATCTTATTTTAATCTTTACGAAACATTGTGAAGTAGGTGTTATATCCACTTCGTATTGCCTTGGCCAAAAAGTTTGTTCAGGTTTTTAAGTAATAGCCTATTGGAAAACCAAGTGAACTTTATGGCCAACTCAACAGATGCGCCAAATGAAGCTTAAATAGAACTACATGATTTGTGCTAGGTCACATACCTTACAAGTGCCAAGAGTTAGAATTTGAACCTCAAACTCTTCTACTGTCTCCACATATTTTCAGTAACTTCCTTCATAAGCACTTTTAAAAATTATTGTAATTCTTACTATTGCAATACTCCATCTTCTGTTTTCCCACTTGTCACACAGAACCACGGTTGGCTACGTCTGTCTTCCTCTCTAGATCATGAACCCCTGGAGTTTTCTCTTGTCTCTATTCCCATAGTCCTCTCCCACAGTCCCTAGCACAGTGCCCACCCCCAAGCACATGGTCCGTCTTGGTGAATATGCACAGTCTTCCTAGCATACCAGCCCACTTCCATACCATTCCTTCTCTACACAGCCTGGGTCCCACACTCCCTTTCTGCACACTCTGCTCCCAGCTTGCACCTACAACCGTTCCATCTGCAGCAACACCTGGCCCAGTTGTAGCCCCATGTTCTAGGGCTCAGCAGCAACCTCTCACTGCTGCCCCTTAGACTCTGAGGTGCCCCCTCCCCCGGCTCTGCTAATAGCTCCTGCCTCTATCCCTATCTTCTGCTCACCTGCCTGGTGCTTTCTGTGTGTCCCCAGCCCACTTCCATGGCAGAGGAGAAGAGATGGCCTTAATGTTGTGGGGAGTTCTCTTTCCCCTTACTGGCTCTTGGGCCAGTGCCTGTGGCCAGCGTTACAATGCTAACCCCAAGGATGTGCCAGTTATGAGGATTTTTCAACAGCTTTCATCTCAAGCCCAGTGAAGTGAACATCCTACAAGTCCTAGGGAAGCCAACTAGAAGGATGCATTCATTTGACTCTAATCCTTTTGATTGACATTTCGTATTTCAGACTTAATGGCTACATAGCCTTTACACTTAAAATGAAATCTATCTCAGCAGCACTTATTGGGGTACCAGCTTTGTGCCCTCTGTATGTAGACCACTTGGATGACAGTGATTAAAAACACCTAGTCCTTGTTCTTGGGGGGTTCTCATTCAGCTGGTCCATATTCAGATTGGTTCACGGTCACTGTGGTGCTGGTTGCCTTATACATAATTATATTTTACTTATAGGTTTTTATTTTAAAAAATCCCCTGGAGACCCATACCATCTGCCTGGATTACCTTTCTAGCACTTCACTCAGTGCCATGAGCCTGAAGACAATTAATATAAGCTCTTTGATGATATGAACTTCCTGGAAGCTTCAGGCATTTTCTTTCAGTCATCCTAGGTGGTGTCTTAATGTGATAATAGGTTGACTGATTTTTACGTGAGTCTTAATTACTCGTCCGATGTCCAACTTGAAATTCAATTCCAGTTCCACCAACCATATGACCTTGGGCAGGTTGTTTAACCTTTCTGAACCTCAGTTTCTTCATCTCTTAAAATAGAAATAATAAAACCAACCATGCAGGTTTGATGTGACAAATTAAATAGAATTCTAGCCAGAAGGTTATAAATACCCCTAAAATTTTATTTGGTTAATTTTTTTCCAACACGTACTGTGGTCTGGATTCTGTACTAGTCCCTGGGCATTCTAAGAGAATGATAAACAGTCCCGGTCCACCACCACCCCCTACCCTACCACCTAAAATCCACAAACTGGTGAACAGAGACCGAGGTAAGCAAGAAGTTATGATGCAGATAGATCTCTAAGAGAAGTTCTTCAGAGACAGAAGGGAATCAATATTTATGAAGCATTGACTATTTGAGTGTAAGGGACCCTCCAGAGAATCATTGTGGTGTGTTTGTATGCGGGTTTCTCATTTTGGACTTTGCCTTCTCTGTGGCTGGGTTCCCTGGATGCCTGACTTTCCTGCAACAAGTACAGAGAAGCCAATCTTGATTCTTCTTCCCTCCGGAGCAACCGCATCCCCAAGAACAGCAGGGAATGCTGATGACCACTTAACACATTCAGAAACCATCAGCCAAATCTGGGGCCAGATAAATATGCAGAGAAAGTCTCCCTGTTGACCATTCCCCTGAATGCTTTTCCCAGCCCCGCTGTCTCTTGCTGCCCAGTAACCCGTTGCTGTGGGAGACAAGTGTACTTAGTGTGACAAGTCACACTGCACCCTGAGCCTCCCCTGTCCCATGTCAAGCTGACCCTAACGCACCAGCAACTCCCAAGTTATGGAGGACAGAACACAATAATGTTGAAATGCATCACACATTTCTATGAGCTCTTCCCTTGCATAATGTTATTGCCTTTTCCGCTCCTTGCAGGAGCCTGCAGAGGCATAGATCTTCCCAGGCTAATACCTCTATGGATGCCTGGGTTGACTCCTTTGCTGCTACCCCTATCTCCTGGACGTCGGGTTCCAAACTCACCCCAATATCAGCCTAGATGGGCCCCTTTCTTGATGAGACAAGAGACACTTAAAGAATACAAATTACTACACTGCATTAGGCTTCCCAGCAGCACTGGAGATGGAGGGAGAAGAGATAAGCAGAGGCCAGCTTTTAAGACTTTGGTTGTTAATATCAATAGATAGAATTCACATAAAAGAAGGCAAAAGAGCTTAGCTCTCTGCAATTTAGCCTGACTGTTTCAAATTGCAACACTTGGCAGGCTTTATATATCACATGCCCTTGTAATGGTTTGCTTACAGAGTTTATTAAGGATAATACAATAACTTATGAGGAGGGCTTACAAATAGCTGAGGAAAGAAGAGAAGTGAAAGGCAAAAGAGAAGAGGAAAGATATATCTATCTGAATGCACAGTTCTAAACAATAGCAAGGAGAGACAGGAAAGCCATCCTAAGTGATTGATGCAAAGAAATACAGGAAAACAATAGAATGGGAAAGACTAGAGATCTCTTCAAGAAAATGAGAGATACCAAGGGAACATTTCATGCAAAGATGGGCACAATAAAGGACAGAAATGGCTTGGACCTAACAGAAGTAGAAGATATTAAGAAGAGGTGGCAAGAATACACAGAAGAACTGTACAAAAAAGACCTTCATGACCCAGATAACCACGATCGTGTGATCACTCACTTCGAGCCAGACATCCTGGAGTGCAAAGTCAAGTGGGCCTTACAAAGCATCACTACAAAAAGAGCTAGTGGAGGTGATGGAATTCCAGTTGAGCTATTTCAAATCCTAAAAGATGATGCCATGAAAGTGCTGTACTCAATACGCCGGCAAATTTGGAAAACTCAGCAGTGGCCACAAGACTGGGAAAAGTCAGTTTTCATTCCAATCCCAAAGAAAGGCAATGCCAAAGAATGTTCAAACAAGTACACAATTGTGTTCATCTCACATGCTAGCAAAGTAATACTCAAAATTCTCCAAGCAAGGCTTCAACAGAACATGAACCATGAACTTCCAGAGGTTCAAGCTGGTTTTAGAAAAGGCAGAGGAACCAGAGATCAAATTGCCAATATCTATTGGATCATAGAAAAAGCAAGGGAATTCAGAAAGACATCTACTTCTGCTTCATTGACTATGCCAAAGCCTTCAATTGTGTGGATCACAACAAACTGTGGAAAATTCTTCAAGAGATGGGAACACCAGATCACCTTACCTGCCTCCTGAAAAACCTGTATGCAAATCAAGAAGCAACAGTTAGAACCAGACATGGTACAACAGACTGGTTCCAAATTGGAAAAGGAGTACATCAAGACTGTATGTTGTCACTCTGTTTATTTAACATATATGCAGAGTACATCATGTGAAATACCAGGCTGGGCTGGATGAAGCACAAGCTGTAATCAAGATTGCCGGGAGACATATCAATAACCTCAGATATGCAGATGACACCACCCTCATGGCAGAAAGCAAAGAAGAACTAAAGAGCCTCTTGATGAAAGTGAAAGAGGAGAGTGAAAAAGCTGGCTTAAAACTCAACATTCAGAAAACTAAGATCATGGCATCTGATCCCATCACTTCATGCCAAATAGATGGGGAAACAATGGAAACAGGGACAAACTTTACTTTCTTGGGCTCCAAAATTACTGCAGATGGTTACTGCAGCCATGAAACTAAAAGATGCTTGCTCCTTGGAAGAAAAGCTATGACCAACCTAGACAGCATATTAAAAAGCAGAGACATTGCTTTGCCAACAAACACCTGTATAGTCAAAGCTATGGTTTTTCCAGTAGTCATGTATGGATGTAAGAGTTGGACCATAAAGAAAGCTGAGTGCTGAAGAATTGATGCTTTTGAACTGTGGTGTTGGAGAAGACTCTTGAGAGTCCCTTGGACTGCAAGGAGAGCCAACTGGTCAGTTCTAAAGGAAATCAGTCTTGAATTTCATTGGAAGGACTGATGCTGAAGCTGAAGCTCCAATACGTTGGCCACCTGATGCCAAGAACTGACTCATTGGAAAAGACCCTGATGCTGGGAAAGATTAAAGGCAGGAGGAGAAGGGGGCAACAGAGGGTGAGATAGTTGGATGGCATCACTGACTCAATGGACATGAGTTTGAGCAAGCTCCAGGAGTTGGTGATGGACAGGGAAGCCTGGCATGCTGCAGTCCATGAGGTTGCAAGGAGTTGGACACAATTGAGCAACTGAACTGAACTACAAGTCAGGTACCTGATGTATGTTTGTTTCATTTAATGCTATGATAAAGGCACTTAGATTAGCCCCTTTACAGATTAGGCACCTGAGGTTTAAAAAGTGTGATTCTTTTTGTCCAAGTCACAGTCGGGGAGGCAGCATTCAAACCCAGGACGTTTAACTTCAGATGACACGCTCAACTCTTGCATGACATTGATGCTAGAGAAGCAACCTAGGAGCACGATATGGTGATCAGGACCACCCAGCTCTGCCACTTACCACTTGCAGGGCCTTGAGCAGCTTAATTAAGTCCTGATAAAATAGTGATGATAATAATATCTACCTCATATTGTAGCAGTAATAGTCAAGGATTTAATATACATAAAATATTTAGCACCATGCTTGGCACAGGGGCTTCCCTGGTGTCTCAGCTGGTAAAAAATTTGCCTGCAATGCAGGAGACCTGGGTTTGATCCCTGACTCGGGAAGATCCCCTGGAGAAGTGAATGGCAACCCACTCCAGTATTCTTGTCTGGAGAATTTCATGGACAGAGAATCCTGGTAGGCTACAGTCCATGGGGTCACAAAGAGTCTGACACAACTGAATGACTAACACTTTTACTTTTTGGCACAGAGTAAGGATTCAGTACATGTTAGTTATTTTTATAAACAGTAAGTCCCTCCAAGTTAAGGGCTTAATCTCAGTCCTCTTTGAATCTAAAACATAGTGCCAAGTACATAATAGAACTGGATTCAATATTACTTGAATAAATTTTTAAGAGATTAAATGTTATATAAAAGGGCTATAATTAAACATTGTTTTTATGAGTGTCTTATTATTATAAAATGCTGTCATTTAGTTTAATTTGGCATAAGATCTCTGAGTTAAAACAGCAAGAAAATTTGACCCAACAATTACACTCCTAGGTATGTACTGAAGAGAAATGAAAGCACATGTCCACACAAAAACTTGTATGTGATTGTATATAGCAGTATTATGACGGTTGGAAAGGGGGAAACAACCCGATTGTTCATATTAAAGATTGAATGGATAAACAAAATGTGGTATAGCCGTACAATGGAGTTTTAGGCAGAAAGAGAAATGAAGTGCTCTTAAGTGCTACAACATGGATGAACCTTGAAAACACTATGCTAAGTCAAAGAACCAATCATTAAAGACCATATCATATAAAATCCCACTTATGTGACACGTCTAGGAAAGGCAAATCTATAGGGACAGAAAGTAGATTAACCATTACTTGGGACTAGGAGGATGAGAGTGGTCACTAACGGGTATGGGGTTTCTTTGGAAGGGGGGTAATTAAAATGTTCTAAAACTGACTGTGGTGATGGTGTCACAACTCTGTGAATATATGAAAAACTATTGAATACTACACTTTAAATGGGTGAATTGTATTGTATGTGAATTCTATTTCAATAGATAAAGCTATTACCAAAAAAAAAAATCAATAAATGGATGTCTCCACCTCAGAAACTCAACACCACTGAGTTCCTCAATCTTAACTAAGTCTCCTGTTCTGCCCATGCATGGATTCAGGCAGACTCAACCTGCACCATATACATATACACCTGCACCATATATGTAATGCATATATTACACAATATACCTGCACAATGTATATCCTCACCAAGGAAGATTTCCCTGGTGGCTCAGATGGTAAAGAATCTGCCTGCAGTGCAGGAGACCTGGGTTCGATCCCTGGTTCAGGAAGATCCCCTGCAGAGGGGAATGGCTACCCACTCCAGTAGTCTGGCCTGGAGAATTTCATGGATATAAGAACCTGGAGGGCTACAATCTGTAGGGTTATAAAGAGTTGGACATGACTGAGTGACTAACAGAAGGAAGATCAAAGGGCTATGAAAAGACCAAATGCCTGTCATTATTTAAGGTGAAATGGGACGTTTTATATTCCAGTCCAGCTGCCCCTCAGATGCTTCTTTTTAATTTTGTCTCCTGTATAGCTCTGTTGGGCAGGATGAAAAGCTGGTGACCTGGTCAAACCAATGCAGAAGTACAAGGTGTCAAATGAAGCTGCAGCACAGCCTGATCTTTCCAAATTAAATGCAAGCTCCAAAGCCAGAAATCAAGGCTAGAAAGTCTAAATATCAAGTCTATTAATCATTTGCAGGCCACTTCCCTCCACGATTTTGTCTGAGAAACAAACAAAAACCCAGTGGTATGGCATACTCACTGCATCCTTTGTTTTAATGATGTTTTTCAAAACTTGAGCAAATTGCTGACTGAAAAGAGAGAAGTCAGGATTCTAATTAAGCTGTCCCAGTTTAAAAAGTTGTAGAAAATTGCCAACAGGATTGCAAACCTATAGGTATTCAAAAGTGTAAACAGAGGAGAAATGATGTTTGGAATTCATGAGAGTCACTAGGAAGGTCTGTAATTACAACTGAGACTGAAATGTAATTTTATCACTTGGAGATCTTGTTCTTTGCTCTACTTTTCACCAGTGATGCTCTATATAGATATACTCATAAGGGAGAAAGCTTAGGCAGAAGGCCAAAAAGAAAAATTACATTTTCCCTTTTCCTGAGAAATTTTATTACTGTTAATTCAAACTTAAATAAATATTTATTCAGGTAGTAGTATTGAGATTTACAGATGAAATGCTGCTTTCACTAAATAAAGGAGTATTGACTTTTGTTGAGTGTCCCCAGCTACTCACATGTTTCAGTTCATTTAATCCATGCAGCTACCCTAATGAGGCCAGAACTATTGATTATTAACTTTATTATGACTATTATTAAATTATATTTTCCAGATAAAGAAAGTAAGACATAGAGAAGTAGCTTGTCCTGGATTGTGCACCTGGCATAAATGACAGAGCTGAGATTTAAACCCCACTGGACTCTAGAGCCATGCTTGTAATCATTTCCTCTGTCTGTCCAATAAACAGTCCTTAATTTTATTCTTGATGCTTCTACTCTGAAAAGTTAAACATGTTAGACCGTTGGAAAGAAATATTATTGTGTGCAATATTGTTCTTTTTACTATGTGTTACCATTTTCCATACTTAGTACATGGGTATTGGGTAGCTTCTAGGTGCAAGGTGGTGTCCTTAACTAGCCTCAAGGTAAGATATGCCTCAGGGACTTCACCCGTGTTATTCTCCTGGCCCACATGCCCTGCCCTCCCCTTCCTCTGCATCACCTGCTCAGCTTGTCAGGTGCCAGCTTAAAATATCACTTCTCAAACTAGCTCTTCTTGACTTCCCCTTCACTCACTCCTCTGTTACATATTCACTTTTCTCTTACACTTTGCTTTGTAACACTTTCCAAGTTTATAATCAAGTGTGTTTTCCCAGCTAGAAGGCAAGTTCCCTGAAGGCAGAGTGGGTGTCTGGATTGTTCACTACTGTTTCTTTTGTGATTGGCAGAGAATTTGCTGTGATTTGTTCATAACTGAACAGCAAATGAATAAAGGAATGGATGAGACCTCGGTCATGCCCTTGTGCTGCTTACATTTTGGCAGAGTCACATACAAGTGCACACCTACAAGGAGGGAGAGGGTTGTAGAAGGAGAAGGAGCTCAGAGAAGGGACTTACCAAAGTTATGACATTTGATCTGGCCCTTGGAGGAGCGGCTGGCATCTCAGATGGAGAAATGCCAGGAACAAACCTCGGATCCCAGTGAACATAACCTGCTGAGTAAATTGCTGTGGTGTATTATACTTATTTAGAAAATAAAGTAAGAAAAGAGTGGAACGGCAAATGTTGCTTTCCTTTCCCCTGAAATCACTTAGGTATAGACTGTCTTTGGGGACCTAAAAACAAATGGAATTGCTTAGCTTGAAAATAGCTGTTTTCACACACTGATGAAAATTATAGAAGCCAAGATACAAGATATAACATGTGTCTTTGACCCAGATACCATCCCTCACTGAGAAGAAAAAGAGCCATGAATTTCTGAGAAGAAATGGGTTAGGTATCTCCTTTGTTTTCCTGTCTTTCCATTTCCTATTCTCAGTGAGGAGCATGAGATTGCAGAATTTCTCAGCCAAGTCGTGAACAGTCTCTTAAAAACCAGTCTGTCACTTTTTAAGCTCAAAATCAATAGAAGAAATCACACAAAGATCAATAGGTTTGACTCCATAAAAATTAAAAACTAGCCTATGTCAAAACTCACAAAACCTCAATGAAAGGCAAACTGTAAAGAGAAAAATATTCACCACAACTATGACGGCAAATCAACTCTAGTCCAGTTCAACACTCACCAACTGTTTGTTCCTGGGTAACTAGAGCTATTAGCCACAGGGCTTCAGAGCTCAATTAGACAGTGTTGGTTCTTATGGGGTTCTGCTGAGAGGGCAGGATGTACCAATGGACCAAACCCATGCACTGCTGTAAGAGCACCAGCAGCTCTGGGGAAAGAGGATGTACACTTAAAGCAGCCTGAGGTTCATGGAAAGTTTCCTGAAGGGTGTCCTCGCACTGATGAAAGTAGAGGAGAACTTATGAGGGGGAGAGGTGCAGTGTATTTAAAGCAATGAGAAAAATGGGTGAAGACAGAGGGATGTGAAACTATTTGGTGTGTGCATATTGGGGGTGGTTACAAATTCTTCAGGGTTCTGGAATGAAGTAAAATGTTGAGAGTGATGGGGATGAGACTGGACAGATAAACAAGGATTACTTTTTAAATAAAAGTTTGTACTTTATCCTATAGCTGACAGAGCAGCATTGAAGCATGTAATAAAGGTGGATAGGGTGATGTTAAAAGTTGGTCTCACAGGTCAAGGAACTAGTTAGGATTGCATAGAGTTCATGGCACAAGTGCTTTAAACTGGTGAGTGCAGTGAGGTGGGGATTTTGAAGTGAGATTTGAGCACACTCTTAGTTTTAATGATTTAACTGCTGATTCACAGCCTCACCTTGCAGGAGTCGATATGTCCTGGAGCAGGCAACTAAATTATGCTTGCTTGGTCTCAGGATGGTTGATCATAGGCATTGGAAAGTGTGCCTGATCCGAGAGTTGTTTAACATAGGAACAGGAAGTTGGGTTGATTTCAGTACAGAAACCTACTCAATGCTGTCCTGCCTGCTTCAGCACCCTACTCCCAACCCAACCCACCATCTTCATGATATTTTTGGGTAAATAAGTCTGACTTTTTTTACAAATGCATTTGGGAAATGGGATTATTGTGACCCTGACATGGCCTGGTTTCATGAAACAAATGGGCTGTAGAATTAGACCAACAGCTATGGACAGAGAGTAGTAAGGCTTCCTGCACTGTGGATGAGGTAGAGTTTCCATGGGCAATGAGAGGAGTGCTGACCTCAAGATGAAGGGAGTAAACTGGTACCTTGAGGAGACATAGTGGGATCCTTTGGGAATAATTAAACTTTTTGTTCTTTTCCCATAGATCATCTGAGTTATTTTTGGTGTACTAGTAAACATTTTCCTCTCCTTTATTGAGATAACTTTTGGACATCCCAACATGGAGCTTTGAAAGTGAGGTCTTGGGAATTAGACGTTTGAGCAGTAAGAAGAAAGGCAGTCTTTGCAACATGATTCATCCACTGACGCCAGGATGGGAAGGTGGCATGAAGGTAAGAAAGGAATGGATAACCAGAGACGGGAGAGGCAGGAAGTGTGCACCAGGTCCAAACAGTGTCACACGGAGGCCAAGAACAAGCTCCTCCCCTTTCCCCAAATATGTTAGAGGAAGGCTGAGCTT
Organism: Cervus elaphus; assembly: GCF_910594005.1. Lineage (NCBI taxonomy): Eukaryota > Metazoa > Chordata > Mammalia > Artiodactyla > Cervidae > Cervus > Cervus elaphus. Next base: position 52,089,336 of record NC_057815.1, read on the forward strand.
GACAATGGCAAGCTGACACTTGTGTTGCCTCTGTAAAAAATGTGAAAGCCAAAATGAGACCTTTTGAAAAAAAGTTATTCTAATTCTGCATATATTTTATGCAGTAAGGCAGAAAGAACTAGATTAAAATGAGCAAGAATAGCCTACAAGATCCTTAATTGATAAAGGATGAAGAACTCATTTAATTGGTGACTGTCTTGAATAATATGCACTGGAAAGTGTATAATCTAAAGTAGCACACAAGTAAGAAAAATAACCAAGGAAATAAGAAGTAGTCAAGAAAAGTTCCATAAATTAAATCATAGTTTGAAAGGATAAAGTCGTGTTAACAGTCATTACCATATTTTAATTTCATGGTGATTAAAATTATAATGTAGCATGTATTACCACTTAATTGATCTGCCAACATCAAGTATTTGCAAGGTTTTTTTTTTTTATGTTCTCCGAAGTCATAAACTATCTATTCTTTGCTGCATAATTTCAGAAGTAATTTCAAACCATAAATATTTCTCTTTATTAAAATTCTCAGGAAATTAGAGCCTCAATAACTACTTATTTATATCTGCTTTGGCAAGAGGCCAGGACATTCGTTTTCTTATATTTTGAATTCTACAAAATTAAAGTGCTGAAGAATATTATCTATTAATCTTCCTGCTTCCTTTTATGACAGCTTTACAGTTTAATAGCAATGTTCAGATATCTAAGGGCGACTAGCTAAGCCGTGTCCCTTTAAAACTGGGTTTTTTCTCTGATAGAGTTTGCTTGTAGAGGGTGCAAACACACCTCACTGCCAAGCCTGTACCCTTCCAGCACCTGGTCAGCCTGCCCAGCACGAAGCTGTCCCTTGCTGACACTGATCTCCAGAGACCAGGCAATTCTTAGGGCTGTCACCTAATTTGAGTACCCCTACCTCAAACACACCCCTTGATGAGATGATGTCCTTGTGTCGGCCCCTTGCTGCAGCCTGCCCTTGATCCCTCACAATGCAGCCACCTCTTGCTCATTTTAGTTCATCCCTCATCAGCGCATCTGTGCTAGGCCACCCTGGTTCTGGAGGAGTAAATGGGACCCATATGTCACTTCGGAGCCTCATGAGTCTCTTCAGATAAAAATAAACTTGGAAAACGGCAAACCTTCCAAAGACAATACTTTCCTAATGATTCCTGACTTTTTTTGCTCTGATTAATGGTCATTCAGATTGACCACCTGGCATAGGTCACTGTCAAAATTAAATAGGACATATTTTTCAAAAGTCAGATGCTGTCTTTTGTATGGTAAAATCCCGCTATGCTTGCATGTGTATGTGCATGCTAATGACAGTTAGCTATGCAGGCTAATGATAGGTATGCAGGCTAATGACAGTTACAAACAGATTCAGTATCTGAGTCCTAAATTAATTGGCCTCTACATGCACGTTCTCCAGTACCATTAGTCTTACGACTTATAAAATCAGTCATTATAATTATTTCTCATACTTAGCAAAATGGTTAGACTAAGGCCGGCCAAATATTTTAAGCCAACTGGAAGTGGAGAAATGCTTTGTAGAGATCTTTGGCATGAACTATCCAGAGGTTAAAAAAAGAGGGGGAGGCAACAGAAACAGCCTGTTTTATATCGCTATAGGCTATGAGCAGAGAAATTCACTTACATTGCTGAGATTTAGCATGAGTTTGAATCACACTCCCTTACATCTTTTTTATTTATTTATTTTTAATCAAAAGATAATTGCTTTACAATATTGTGCTGGTTTCTGCCATACATCAACATGAATCAGCCATACGTATACATATGTCCCCTCCTTCTTGAACCTCCCTCCCACTGTATCCTACCACTCTAGGTTGTCACAGTTAAATACCTAAATGTAAGACCAGAAACTATAGGACTCTTAGAGGAAAACTTAAGCAGAATACCCTATGACAAATCACAGCAAGATCCTCTATGACCCACCTCCTAGAGTAATAGAAATAAAAAAGAAAACAATTGAGACCTAATTAAACTTAAACACTTTTGCATAGCGAAGGAAACTATAAACAAGGTGAAATGACACCCCTCAGAATGGGAGAAAATACATTTTTAAAAAATCTGGCTCTAATGGGGTTTTTGGTTGAGAACACATAAAACTCATACAGAAGAACACCAACCATGGTTATACAGCAGTGAGGGAATATGTGATTGTAAGAAACAGAAACCTATCCAATATTACGCAAAATCAAAGGAGAACTTATTAGAAGCAGACAGGGTATCCCTCTCAGATCCCAAGGGCAAAACGTATAGCCAGAGGGTCGGTGTAAACGAAGGTCAGGACCCAAGGTTAAGGGCTGCACAGCCCCTCAACTCTTGCCTGCAAAGTCCAACTCTCATGGTCTCAGAAGCAGAGCCCAAGCACCACACCACCCGACCTCCAAGTTCCAGCGTCTCAGTCTGAGTCTCTTAATTCAAGATCAAGTGAGAGGGAAGAAGATAACTGAGTTTGGTCACTGGCCAGCTGATGGACTGAACCCTTCTGGGCCAAGTGGCTCTGATCTTTGGGAGAGATAGTTTTAGGCAGACTGGCATCTCAGCAAGGTTGATCAATATTTCTGTAATCAGCAAGATCTCTGGTCAAGAGGAGCCCTGTGGCACCCCATCTTGGAGAGTTACCTACAGGGGAAAGAGTAGGAATGGCTATTATGGTGATTCATATATTCCATAAAGCACCAAAGAGAGGCTTATTTCCTGAGAATGTCTGAGATTAGAAAATCTAAAGACTGTAGAGGCCAATTCTAGCCTTAGATTGAGGATAAAACACAACTGCCAGGCCCCATGTGAGACTTTGAAAAATGGAAAGTTACCAGGTTAAGGTCACAGACCAGGAGGACAGATATGAGACGAATAAGGAATCAAAGGGATACTTATATTATCATCTCAGCATGAGACATATATCCTCTTATTTAATCCTTACAACAAATTTCCCTTGCAGTTTGAGGTGGCACAGAGTGGTAATGACATATCCAACTTATGGAGTCTCAATGCCTGGGTTCAAATTATAATCCTGCCACTTACTAGCATTAGAACCTTCTAGTTCTAACCTTCTAGACGAACCTTAGGGCTCGTCATTTTTCTTGTATCACCCGAATTCCTCATCTGCAAAATCCTGGTCAATGATTAGCTCCAACTCAACTGCTGACTCTAGGGTTAAACAAGATTGAGGGGGGGAGGGAGAGGAGATGAAAGAAAGTGAATTAACATTTGCTGAGTAACCTAATTAGGAACCAAAGCCTGTATGTCTTAAGATCTTGGTAAATTCTCAAATCTTCAGATATACTCTGAGATCCTAGCTTCATCTCTCTTCCTATGTTCCCTCAGCTCTTCCAATTATTCTCATTGTTGACTTGGCAGCTCAGAGGAAAATTCTAGTAACATAGATCTGATCATGCCTCTGCTTTAGGCTTGGTGGATCCTCATTATCTACAAAAGCAAATCCTCACCCTTGAGTTAGGCAGTACAGTCCTTCCCCAATAGCCACCCCCTCACCAGTGTTTTCCTAACCTCATATTATGATCCCCACCACCTCCGCCCTGTCCCTCTTCCAGTCACCCAACCAATGGCATTGTTCTCATATCTCCATTTGTATGTTTTCACATGTATAATTCTCTTTGCTTTAATTGTTCTCTCTCTTTTGGCAAAATTCCATCAGTTATTCAAGATCTAGATCAAATATTCACGAATTCATCCAGGCATTACTTGATCCCTCTTATAAATCCAAATGTACCTCTAATATAGTACATACAGTCCACCTCTGTATCCATGGGGGGCATTGGTTCCAGGACCCCCTGCAGACACCAAAATTCAGAGATGCTCAAGTCCCTTGTATAAAATGGCATAATACAGTCGCCGCACCCCCCACCCCTCATTGAGGAGGGTTCATTGCAAATGCACCATCTAGTTTTTGCAAATTTCTTTTGATATCTGAGATGCTTTGCCCCAAAAGGTCAAATTACCATCCCAGTATCCTCAGGGACTGCAGAATCTGCATCAGTATGATGCCTGTAGGCCTGATAAATCTTTTCCAAAAGTTCAAAGGGATCCTCATTTGGTTTTTGCTGGATTTCTTGAATTTTATTCAAACTCTATTGCTTTGGCTCCCCTTTTCAAAGCCTTACCAAGATGCACTTAAGGGAATGCAATTAGGGCATTCTTACTTGAGGTCCTAATTTGGTTCAGATGTGGGTAATGCCAAGTGGGCTTCAGGTGTGCCATTGGGGTCTGTTAGGTGGAGCCAGCATGTTTCTTCCCTGGTCTTATCAATGACCATTCTCCTTTCATCTCCTGTAAGCATTATATTGAGAAGAATGTGTATGCCTGCCCATGAAAGGTGGTGGGCAGCACCACTTCTATTAAGCTTTTGGAGACAATCCTCCCTATAAGGAGGGTTACCATCTTTCCAATTAAACAAGTCTGAGAAACCTAGCAGGCTGGCCATTTGCCTTTAGGCTGCCTATGAGATAGCCACATAAGAGAAATTGCCCTGCCTCAGGAGTGGCTTCTGGTCCAAATCAGGTGCCTTGACGGCTCTTAGATGGACATTCTAGACCAGTCTCTGTGCTCCAGTGACTAACACCAGATTTTCTAATTGGTCCCTATAATGAACTCCTTTGGCATTTCTTCACACTCCAATCCTGGTTTTTAAGATTTCATTGCTGTATTTTCTTTCCTTCCTGAGCTCCCGTGTCAGGAACTGGGGCTGGATAGGAATGGGAAGAGGTGGGAGGGGTGGATATACTGGTATAGCAGAGCAGAGGGACAGCTAGCTCAGCTGAAGGAGTTAAGGTTAAAGGCAACAAACCCTCTTGCTCATTCCCTTCCTTTTCTCACTTTCCCTGATGTATAATAATAGCACAAATGCTTGCACACAGAGGATTTTGTCATTCTTCCCTACTTTTTCACAGAATAGCTCTAATTGCGGGATTGTATAGAGCCACTCAAAGGCTGCCATTCCTCAGGATTTTATTGTGAATCATAAATAGCAACTGATTTTCTCTAATCATTTTGCTTTGGCATCAACCAACAGGACTGAATTCTGGGCTGGCACTTTTGGTGGAACCAAGTGGGGCCTTTCTCTTCTCTCTGGGGATGTCCAACTCTCAGACAAGAGCAGACAGGTGGTTTTTTCTTCTTGTTCCTCCATTTGACATCAGCAAAGGTTTTAAATATCACAAAACTGATTTGGCTGTAAACGGTGAAAAGGCACCAAAGCAAAATGGACCAAAAAACTCAAAGAACAAACAGAAAACCCTAAATAAACCCTCAAGTTTGGTTTTGGGATTTTACATATACCAACAACACCTGAGAACACAATCAACGTAATTAACACAGCATGGGTAGCAACATGGCGCAAGAGTCCCAGGATAAACCTGACTAACCCCCTAGTGGAGATCCGAACAGGTACTGTGGCCACAGACCGTTTATCTTCTCCTTAGTCATGGGTTCACAGCCGTAATCAGAACACTTATCTAAATTGTGGCTCAAGGACTTTAGGGATAGTTGAAACTTCCTTCAATTTTTAAAGACAAACAAAACAAATAGTTCAAATAAATGCTAGCATCCAAAGAAACAAACAAACCAGTTCACAACACAAAACAAATTGGCTTATTCCAGAGAAAAAGCCCCAAACAGAGAGATAACACACTTTCCAGTTGTACACAGTGGAGTGACTTACCCTACTGCATTGAGCCCGTCGACTACCAAATTCTGATCCCTTATTCCAATTGCCATGTACTGGGGCAGCCAGTGCTGCTTTAGGAAATTCTGAAGGGCAGATCCTCAAGACAAGTGGTCCCAGCAGCTGCTAGGGCCTTACTGGAAAATTCCCTAACCAGGGTTGGCTGGCCACGAGCAGTTAGTCTCCTGGCTGGCTCTACCAAAATTTTTTTACTGAGTCCAAGCTTATACTGGTCACTGCACAATGGACCAATAAATCAAGAGATGAGTTGTTGGGACAAGGAATTGAGACTTGATTTGGAAAGCCAGCAGACTCAGAAGGTAACGGTCTAGTGTCCCAAAGAACCATCTTTCCAGAGTTAGGAATCAGGCTTCTTTTATACTGAAAGAGGAGGAGCTAAAGTTCTGGTTTCGGCCAGGCTCCGGAAGGAGATGTGTTAATTTCTTCTTGCCTGCAACCATTCACAGGTGGGCCTGGTCAGGATGATTCTTGTGAGCTTAACAAAGTTTATTTTAACTTAATGTTCATTAACTGTGAGGCAGGCCTCCCAGAGCTACAGGCTATTATGAATAATTTAAGTGTATAGGTAACATCCCTTTGGGATTACTGGTGGCTCAGTGGTAAAGAATCTGTCTGCTAATGTAGGAGATGGGGGTTCAATTCCTGGGCCAGGAAGATCCTCTAGAGAAGGAAATGGCAACCCACAGCAATATTCTTACCTGAAAAATCCCATGGACAGAGGAACCTGGAGGGCTACAGCCCATAGGACTGTCAGAGTCGGACACGACTTAGTGACTAAACAACAAAACATTCCCTTAGTGATTAACTTGAAATAGAATACAAGGATTCTTACCTATTACATTCCCTCTAGTTGAAGCTTGTTCATGTTTAGTCACAGAAGAAAATATGGAATGTTGTTGCTGTGGAAACAAACTTAGAAAATGATTTTCTTTTCTCCTTTATATAAATGTAAGAGTCATATCTTATGGCTAAGCTGAATATGAATAATTATACAATGGCATTGAAAGCATCAAGCTTTCTCCTAAGGTGCTCTGAAGCCATCAGTTATGCAGACCACAGAACAGGCTCCACGTGCCACTCTAGCATATAATCTTTCTGACTTTGATGCACAGTCACTGGGTTAAATATTATTTTCAGTGTACCCTACAATGAAATTACTGCATTTCAGTGGATTTCTGTTTGGGGATTTAAGGTATTTTAAAATCACAGAGTATAACAATTTTTCAAGAGAAAAAAACCACTTACCCATTATTTTTAAAAGTTCATTTCAAAAGCCTCTTTTCTGTTTTATGTATTTGGGATCAGCCCACATGGAAAGGTTCTCTTAAGAGTCTATAGAAATATTTTCCCTTTCCTCCTGTGTACTCCTACAAGAAATGTAAAAAGTAATAACAAAATACATTTTGTGATTTCTCTTTGTGGAATGATTCTTTGTCTGACCACCTTTTCTCCTGACAAATTAATTACTTTACTGGAATGAACACTGGAAATGTTACTTTTTGTCATCTTAATTGATCAAAAGACCATTTTCATGTATTAAGGCCTCCACGTACTAGCTGATCTCTGTGGTTTCATAGCTTGACTTTTACCATGTTGATAACTTTTCTGGTTCTCAATCTGAACTGCAACAGCAGCCCAAATATCTTTGCCTCGAAAGTCTTAAAAATGGGGAGTTTCTCATTTCAACCCATGTTTAAAGTGTTGCATGATCTGGCAGTAAAAAAGAAAAAAGACTTCATGGTAGCACTCAGACTTTCTCCACATGCTTTTGTACAACAGGTGCTCTGCATGTAATAAGTGTGTAACTCACATGTAAGCAGACTTGACATAGGATCACAAGGTGAGAGCTGGAAAATGCCTCTGGTTGTCTAATCAATGGATTCTGGAGAAAATGGACAAGATAAAACCCAATTCACAGGGTTGTTAAATAGTGCATGTGGATAATGCAGAGCTCCTTAGGTTCAGGTGCCCTTCACTTTGCATGTTCTACACTAGCCCTGGGTATGTGTGTGTGTATGTGTTCCAAATATATTTCAGATTCCACTCATGACTTTCAGATCCACACAACTGTTACCTTGAACACAATACATGCAAAACTAAACTCACTTTTGGCTTTTCCAAATCAGTTTCCCTTCCTGGACCTCCATATTGGTAAGTGCACTGCCATCTACCCAGGTGCCTAGGCCAGAAAGGGAGCTGGGCATCCCAGTTCCCTTCTCACCCTAGCCCTCTGTTTATTTCCAAACCTAACTGGACCCTACCCCACTTACTTTCCTCCATTTTTTGCCATTGCCTTCGTTAAGTCTGCCCATCTCTCTTTCCCGAGCTCTTGCAGCAGATTCTGGCTGGGCCCCCCACCCTCAGTCTTGCCTTTTTGTTCAGTCTTCATGGCAGCCAGAGTTCTGTCTCTAAAACACTTGCCTTCTCTCCTTTAACCACTTTCATAGTCCTCCTATTCTCCTCTGAACAAAGTCTAATCTCCTTATGATCCTTTCCATTTTTTCTCTGGTCACTCTACAGGCTCTTCTTTATCTACCTCCCTCACACCCCATTCCAGCCATACTGAGCATCTTTTAGTTCCCCATACACATCATTTCTCTTACCTCCAGGTCTTTGTACTCAGACTTTGCAACAGGGTCAAGACTGGGAGTTATTAAGCTACAAATAGAAGAAATCCTAGGATTTCTCCTCTGACTCTTGTTTTATGGTGAGGTATATTCACTCACCTCTACCTTGAACTCCAGACCCATATTCCCAACTGTCCCCTAGTTCATCCTTCGTTTGGATATCTAACAGACATTTCAGAATGAACCATGTCCAAAACTGATCTTCTCTGTTAACTGATCCCACCATTCTCCTTAACACATGTCATTGCTTACACTAGGTATTTTACTTACTTATTCTGCTTATTATATGTCTTCCCATTGGCAGGTAAGCTCCAATAGATGGAGCAACTTTTTCTTTTTTGTTCAATAATAAATTCCCAGGGCCTAGTACAGGCTTCCCAGGTGGCACCAGTGGTAAAGAACCCATGTGCCAATGCAGGAGACATAAGAGACTTGGATTCAATCCCTGGGTTCGGAAAATCCCCTGGAGAAAGGCATGGCAACCCACTCAAGTATTCTTGCCTGGAGAATCCCATGAACAGAGGAGCCTGGCAGACTACTGTCCACAGGGTCACAAAGAGTCGGACATGACTGAAGTGACTTAACATACACGCAGAGCTTAGTATGGTTCCTAAATATTATGGACTAAATGTCTATATACATCCCCTCCAAGTTCATATGTTGAGCTCTAATCCACCCCTACCACTGTGATGTTTTTATAAGGAAAGATCTTTGGGAGATAGCTAGGATTCATTCATTCATTTCAGTTGCTCAGTCGTATCTGACTCTTTGTGACCCCACGGACTGCAGCACACCAGGCTTCCCTGTTCATCACCAACCCCCAGAGCTTGCTCAAACTGATGTCCATTGAGTTGGTGATGCCATCCAACTATCTCATCCTCTGTCGTCCCCTTCTCCTTCTGCCTTCAATCTTTCCTAGCATCAGGGTCTTTCCAAATGACTCAGTTCTTTGCATCAGGTGGCCAAAGTTTTGGAGTTTCAGCTTCAGCATCAGTCCTTCCAATGAATATTCAGGACTGATTTCCTTTAGGATTGACCGGTTGGATCTCCTTGCAGTCCAAGGGACTCTTAAGAGTCTCCTCCAACTCCACAATTCAAAACCATCAATTCTTCAACACTCAGCTTTCTTTATTGTCCAATTCTCATATCCACACATGACTACTGGAAAAATCACAGCTTTGACTAGTTGGACCTTTGTCAGAAAATAATGTCTTTGCTTTTTAATGATGTTTAGCTTGGCCATAACTTTTCTTCCAAGGAGCAAGTATCTTTTAATTTCATGGCTGTAGTCACCATCTGCAGTGGTTTTGGAGCCCAAAACAATACAATCTCTCACTGTTTTCATTGTTTCCCTATCTATTTGCCATGAAGTCATGGGACCAGATGCCATGATCTTAGTTTTCTGAATGCTGAGTTTTAAGCCAACTCTTTCACTCTCTTCTTTCACTTTCATCAAGAGGCTCTTCAGTTCTTTTTTGCTTTCTGCCATAAGGGTGGTACCATCTGCATATCTGAGGTTATTGATATTTCTCCAGGCAATCTTGATTCCAGCTTGTGCTTCATCCAGCCCAGCATTTCTCATGATGTACTCTGCATAGAAGTTAAATAAGCAGGGTGATAGTATACAGCCTTGATGTTCTTCTTGCCCAATTTGGAACCAATCTGTTGTTCCATATCCGGTTCCAACTGTTGCTTCTTGACTTGCATACACATTTGTCAGGAGGCAAGTAAGGTGGTCTGGCATTCCCATCTCTTTAAGAATTTTCCACAGTTTCTTGTGATCCACACAGTCAAACACTTTGGTGTAGTTAACAAAGCAGAAGTAAATGTTTTTCTAGTATCCTCTTGCTTTTTTGATGATCCAACAGACGTTGGCAATTTGATCTCTGGTTCCTCTGCCTTTTCTAAATCCAGCTTGAAAATACGGAATTTCATGGTTCACATACCCTGGCTTGGAGAATTTTGAGCATTATTTTGCTAGCGTGTGAGATGAGTGCAATTGTGCGGTAGTTTGAACATTCTTTGACAATGCCTTTCTTTGGGATTGGAGTGAAAACTGACTTTTTCCAGTCCTGTGGCCATTGCTGAGTTTTCCAAACTCTAATTACAATTAGATGAGGTCACATTGGTGGAGTCCTCACAAATGTGATCAGTGCCCTTGTAAGAGCCGGAAGAGAGCTTGCTTTCTCTGTTCTTTGCCATGGGACTAAGTTGGCAGTCTGCCACCTGGAAGGGTACCCTCACCAGATCTGACTGTGCTGGCACCCTGAGCTCAGACTTCTAGCCTCCAAAACTGTGAGAAATAAATTTCTGTTGTTTATAAGGCATTAGATTTGTGGTATTATTTTATGGCAGCCAGAACAGACAAAGACATCAACACAAAAGGGGGCACTCAGTCAATGTTTGCTGAATGAATAAATGATCTTATAGCAACAGAATGAAGATGGATGAAACCTCACCCAGAATTCCCCAGATCTGGATAACCATGGTGCAGTAGAAAGATCAGATTCTGTCAGGCAAATCTCTCTAGCTCTATGGCCTAGGGTGGTTAATTTAACCCTTGAGACACTTTTCTCATTTAGTGACATGAAGATAAGATAGCTCACAAGATTGTTGTCGGTTAATTGCTATAAACAGCTTTAGCCATACTGTGGATTGGCCCTCAATAAATATTCAACCCCCAAATCTTGGTTTCACAAAGACTACTAGAAGCCATAAAAACTTGGCAAAGCTAGAAAGCCTTATCTAAAACAGGCCTCAGATGAAGAAACTCAGGAATTAAACTATGTTGTATAAGGAGCTTGTTTTCGTAAAAGTGCTGCAGCTCTTACTGGGAGGAACAGGGTTTACTGTGAGGGTCAATTGAAAAGTATATTCTTGTAAATAGTTGCTCAAGGCATGGTCTCCTTGAGGAATTGGGAACATGAACTTCCCTTGCCCCTTATTTCCCCCAACTGGCTAGGAAGTGTTTATTTGAGACATTGTTTATTGAGCTTAGAGTACCGTGGCTCGCCCCCTTGCATAATGCCTAATAGTTGTGCATTTATGTATAAAGTTCCTTCAGCTTCTGTGTGGCTAAAAGTTTTTCAAGAGGTTTAGAGTGAGAAGGGAGTCAACATGGAAGAACTGAGCCATGCAAGAGAGAGGTCAGATGTTTCTGGAGAAATGAAATGAAAAGGCAGTTTTGCCCAGTGCTTATGATTATCAAGGCAAAATAAAATGCAGTGCTCTTCTAATGTGAACTTACAAAGGTCCATTTGTGGGATGATGTTCACAGACACACTGCAAGGGCACTGATGTTTACTGATATTGCAGCACATGGGACATGGAAGGGACTGACGCATCATCTCAGAATCATAGCCTAACACAGATAAATGAAACCTTAGGGATCCTTTGTTTTGAAGACCAGGAAAATGAAGTACTCACAGGCTAAGTGACTGCACACTGCTGATAGGGAGCGGAAAGGCAATCAGACCCTAGCCGTGGGTGTCGCAAGCCTTAGGCCTTTCTAGCACAGAGTGCTTACAGCAAGGAAAGAGAGGTTGAAGGACCTGACTTCAGTTTTCAGTGAAATTTTTAAGGTTTTCTCCATGGTCAGATTAAAATGACATAAAGTAACCTATTGTGTCGCATGGAACTCTGATCAGCAGTTATGTGGCTGCCTGGATGAGAGGGGATTGGGGCGGGGAGCAGGGTGGGGGGAATGGATACATGTATATGTATGACTGAGGCCCTTTGCAGTTCACTTGAAACTTTCACAACATTGTTAATTGGCTATATCCCAATACAAAATAAAAAGTTAAAAATAAACAAATAAATAAAAGGACCTAAAATAGCTCAGCAATTAATAAATGAGATAATGTATATGAAAGTTCATTGTAAATCATAAAATATTTGCTTAATAAATAAAATGGTCTGACAGAAGGATATAATCATACAGTATTACAGGTCACATTTTGATGACAAACACATCCAAGTGATTTTACCTGCTTTGTCAGCTGTTCCATTGTTTCTTTGTTTCTGACTCCAGAGGAGGTAATTTATGGATTACAAATTTATACAAGAAAAATGTGTAGGAAAATTAATTTGTACACAGTGTTTTTTATTAAGATATTTTCAACTGTAAAAAGGATGCATAAATATATTACTGTAGGACACTGGGGAAATGCAGAAAAATATAAAAGAAGCAATAAAAATTACCTGCAAAACTACCTTTGGAAAAATTCAATTAAAATATTGGTGTATTTTTTTTCTGAAAGATTGATATCCTGTAAGTATACACTGTGCATGCTCAGTTGCTCAGCCATGTCTGACTCTTGGCGACCCTATATCCTATATATAGCACACCAGGTTCCTCTGTCCACGGGATTCTCCAGGCAAGACTACTGGAGTGAGTTGCCATGCCCTCCTCCAGGGAATCTTCCTGACCCAGGGATCGAACCCAAGTCTATTATGTCTCCTATGTTGGCAGGCAGGTTCTTTACCACTAGCACCATCTGGGAAGCCCATACACTGTACATGCAGCTTAAAATTCAATCTTCTAACAATATTATTTAGTGACTTTTTTCCATTAGTCTCCAAAGTATACTATAATTGATGGCATATTATTTCTTTATAAGAGAGCTAATTTATTTATCCATCCATTTATGGTTCCACATTTATTTTGTTACGAAACTTTCACTCTTATAAATATTTCTGACATAAAAGCACTGCTTCTTTGACCACACTTCTGGTTTCATCCTTCCTAGAAGAGATTTCTAGAAGTTGGATTATTAGATCAAAGATTATGACAATTTTTAAAATTCCTCATAAGGATCCCTCAATTGCTTTTCAGAGACTGTGATCTATTTATACCTGCACTGGCACTGTGTATAAACATACATCTCACCACATCCTTGTCATCCCATTATCATATAAAATAGTTGACCATGGGTGAAAACTTGATGAAAAATAGGATATTTGGATGATCTCAAAATAAATTCCCACAAGGTGCCTAATAACTATAAAAGAAAAAATAACAACTTTACAGAAGAGAAAACTTGCAGACACCACATTAACAAGGATACAAGTTAGCTTCATCAATGATGGGACAAGGACTTTCTTGGTGGTCAATGCAGGGGTCCAGGTTTGATCCCTGATCATGGAACTAGATCCCACATGTTACAACTAAAAAGATCTCACATGCTGCAACTAATACCCAGTGCAGGCTAAATAAATAAGTAAATATATTTTTTAAAAATTATGGTACAACTGACATCATGTTCCTCACAAGAGGATACAAGAAAAAGTACACAATGTCATTTCCTACCCAAAATGCATTGTTGTTCAGTTGCTAAGTCATGTCCAATTCTTTGTGACCCCATGAACTGCAGCATATCAGGCTTCCCTGTCCTTCATTAATTCCTGGAATTTGCTCAAACTCATGTCCATCGAGCCGGTGATGCCATCCAACTATCTCATCCTCTGTCATCCCCTTCTCATCCTGCCCTCCATCTCTCCCAGCATCAGGGTCTTTTCCAGTGAGTTGGCTCTTCACATCAGATGTCCAAAGTATTGGAGCTCCAGCTTCAGCATCAGTCCTTCCAAATATTCAGGGTTGGTTTCCTTTAGGATTGACTGGTTTGATCTCCTTGTTGCCCAAGGGACTCTCAAGAGTCTTCTCCTGTACCACAATTTGAAGGCGTCAGTTCTGCAGGGCTCAGCCTTCTTTATGGTCCAACTCTCACATCCATACATGACTACTGGAAAAAACCATAGCTTTGACTATCTGGACCTTTGTGGCAAAGTGATGTCTTTGCTTTTTAATTTACTGTCTAGGTTTATCATAGCTTTCCTTCCAAGGAGCAAATGTCTTCTAATTTCATGGCTGCAGTCACCATCCACAGTAATTTCGGAGCTCAAGAAAATAAAATCAAAATGCATAACCTGAATCTAATCATGAGAAAAATCAGACAAACCAAAACTAGGAGACATTCAACACTATAAATGATCTGTATTCACCAAAAATGCCAGTGTCATGGGATTTAATGTTTTTTCATTTCTATTGTTGTTGAATTCTGTCCCCCATTATATTTAGTAGGAGTATTGCTAGCACAGAGGAAAGCTACTAGATTTGCACATTTTCTTATATGCTACCATTTTACTTATGAATTAATGTTAAGAGCTTTCAGTTAATTTCTCTGCATTTTTGAAAGATATATAATCTTATTGTCTGCAAATAACAGTAATTTTGACTTTTCCTTTCCAATAATTTTACCTTTTATTTCTGTCTGATGTCTCATAGCACCAGAGAATATTTCTTCAATAGTGCCACATAATAATACAGATATCCAGCATTTCTGCTTCTTCCTGGTTTTAATGGGAATGTTTCTGGTTTCAACATTAAGGAAGATACAGGCTGCCAATATGACATACCATAGATTAAAGTGAGTATCTTTCTATTCCTAGATTTCTATGAGGATAGATTTTTTTAATCAGGCATGAATGTGGAATTTTCTCTGAACTAATTTTTGTTGTATATTCAGTCTATCATACAGTTTTTCTTACTGAGATTGTTGAACTGATGTGATTACATTAATACATTTTTCCAGTGTGAATCTATCTTTGGTTCCTGGAATAAAGCTGGCAGAGTTGTGGCAAATAATTTTCTTAGTACTTCATTTTGCAATTATATATATCTTTCCTTTTGCACAAACTGGAATCAAGGTTTCTGGGAGAAATTTCAATAACCTCAGATAGGCAGAAGACACCACCCTTACGGCAGAAAGCGAAGAACTAAAGAGCCTCCTGATGAAAGTAAAAGAGGAGAGTGAAAAAGTTGGCTTAAAACTCAACATTCAGAAAACTAAGATCATGGCATCTGGTCCCATTACTTCATGGCAAATAGATGGGGAAACAGTGGAAAAAGTGACAGACTTTATATTTTGGGGCTCCAAAGTCACTGCAGATGGTGACTGCAGCCATGAAATTAAAAGATGCTTACTCCTTGGAAGAAAAGCTATGATTAACCTAGATAGCTTATTAAAAAGCAGAGACATTATTTTGCCAACAAAGGTCCATCTAGTCAAAGCTATGGTTTTTCCAGGAGTCATGTATGGATGTGAGAGTTGGACTGTAAAGAAGGCTGAGCGCCGAAAAATTGATGCTTTTGGACTGTGGTGTTGGAGAAGAATTGTGAGAGTCCCTTGGACAGCAGGAAGATCCATCCAGCCCATCCTAAAGGAAATCAGTCCTGAATATTCATTGGAAGGACTGATGCTGAAGCTGAAACTCCAATACTTTGGCCACCTGATGCGAAGAGCTGACTCATTGGAAAAGACCCTGTTGCTGGGAAAGATTGAAGGCAGGAAGAGAAGGGGAGGAGAGTGGATGAGATGGTTGGATGGCATCACTGACTCAATGGACATGAGGTTGAGCAATCCCCGGAAGTTGGTGATGGACTGGGAGGCCTGGCGTGCTGCAGTCCATGGGGTCGCAAAGAGTTGGACACGACTGAGTGACTGAACTGAACTGAACTTCCATTTGCAACTCTGTGGTGGATTTGTACTGTATCAGCTTAGTTTAGCTAGGACTGTTTCCAGAATTCCCTTCTGTGCATACTTCTGGGTTAGCTGGGCCACAGGAGACAACCATGTGAGATTGGGAAGGGGAAGTGAAGTGGCAGCCACGCTCTCATAAACTCACAGGTCAGTGCCAGGCGCCAGGCACTGATGCTGCTCAGTGCTGTCACTGCTCTGCAGGCTCTCCTCAATGGGGTGGGACAGCAGCCGAGTCACAGCACCCCAAGTTCCTGGTGGCCAACATCTTCAGCTTCCCTGACTCCTGGGCCATCTATCTTGGTTGTTGCTGTTGAGTCACTCAGTCGTGTTCAACTCTGCCACTCCATGGGCTGCAGCACACTGGACTTCCCTGCCCTTTACTATCTCCCAGAATTTGCTCAAACTCATGTTCATTGAGTCAGCGATGCCATTGAACCCTCTTATCCTCTGTCATGCCTTTCTCCTCTTGCCCTCTATCTTTCCCAGCATCAGTCTTTGCCAATGAGTCAGCTCTTTGTATCAGGTAGCCAAAGTATTGGAGCTTCAGCATCTGAACTTCCAATGAATATTCATGTTTGATTTCCTTTAGAATTGACCGATTTGATCTCCTTGCTGTCTAAAGGACTCTCAAGAGTCTTCGCCAGAACTACAATTCCAAAGCATCAATTCTTCAGTGCTGAGCCTTCTTTAAGGTCCAACTGTCACATCCATATGACTACTAGAAAAACCATAGCTGCTTTTTAATATGCTACCTAGGTTTGTCATAGCTTTTCCTCCAAGAAGCAAGCATCTTTTAATTTTGTGACTGTAGTCACTGTCTGCAGTGACTTTGGAGCCCAAGAAAATAAAATCTGTCACTGTTTGCACTTCTTCCTCATCTATTTGTCATAAAGTGATGGGACTAGATGCCAAGATCTTGGTTTTTTGAATGTTGAGTTTCAAGTCAGCTTTTTCACTCTCCTCTTTCACCTTCATCAGGAGGCTAATTCCTCTTTGCTTTGTGCCATTAGGGTGATATCATCTGCATATCTGAGGTTGTTGATATTTCTCCTGGCAAACCTGATTCCAGCTTGTGATTCATTCGGCCCAGCATTTTGCATGATGCACTCTGCATAGAAGTTAAATAAGCAGGGTGACAATAGACATCTTGATGTGCTCCATGCAACTGTGACCATTGGCAGGGATTGGTTTCCTGCAATTGCAGATTTCCTGAAAGCTATCCAGAACCTGAGTGCTGTCAGTTATCTTCCCTGGCTTTTGTTTCTCTGCTTCTTCCCAAGAGGTGTGTGTGTTTGTATGTGTGTGTTACCCCATAGTTTTTTAAGCATACATTCCCTGTCCTAATTATGTTGTATCTAAAGTACCCAGAGTACTTCATTTTCCTAACCAATGCCTAATACAATAATTAGATGGAAATAAAAAAACCTGAATGCACAATAATTATTTTTCATTTATTTTTTCTATACCAAAAGATTCATTCTGAGGTTGTCAATTTTATTAGCAGGACTTTATTTGTGTATTTATGATATATTGGACTATTATTTTTATTTATTTGCTTTTAAAAATTTCTTTTTAAAAATTAAATTTGCCAGAGGTTTTGTTTCTATTTTCAGAATCTGTTCTTTGATTTCTGTATCTTTAGAAGTATGTATTTAGCTGCCTGAATCAGAAAATGCAACTAACAGTGACTTCAACAAATAGGCATTGATTTTTCTAACATAACAATGATCTCAGAGGTAGATGGTTGCTGGCATTGTTCAGCTACTCAACAGTACTATCAGGCATCCAGACTCATTCTGTTTTTTCAATTCACTGTCTCTAGCCATTGACTTCCCTCCTCATGTTTGTGACTTCCTGGTTACAAGATGACTATTATGTCAAACATCAGAGACACATTCAAGGCAGAAAATGTGGTCAGGGAAAGGGAAAAGAGAAAGCATTGAATCAGCTCTGTCAGTACCCCTTTGTATCATTAAAGCAGGAGTGCTCCAAGAAGCTCCCTCAATTGTCCTCCACTGATACCTCAGTGATAAGATTTATTTTACATGGCCTCTTCTACCTACAAAGAGTCCTAAGAAGTTACTTAATTCACTCCCTAGCTTCTATAGAAGAAGGCAAGAGAAAATAAAGTTAAGAAAAATCACCCTTCAGTCTCCACCACATATATCAACATCGTGTTTGTTTCTGCTTCTTTAGTATTTATCTTGCTGTTTTCTAAGTTGAGTCAAAGAAGAAAGTTTATTTATTTTATTTTGTTGTTGTTAAACAATGAGTTCATTTTATGCTATGAATTTTCCTATGAGGATAGCTTTGACAACATACCATGGGTTTTGATTTGATGGGTTCTCATTGCAGTTTTCTAAATGGCCTACAATTGCACCATTGGTTTCCTTTCTTAATGACAGTTTTTGCTTGTTTGTTTGTTTAGGAGAGTGTGTTTCACTTTCATAAGGTTGAGAGCTTTATCTTTAAACTTTTTTTTCCTGATTTCTAGATTTATTGCATTTTAGGCAGAGAAGGTAGTTATTAGAATTTCTATTTTTTTAGATTTATTGAACTTTTCTTTGTGGTTTAATACAAGATCAGTTTTGTAAATTTTTTTCAAACATTTTACTAAATGGTAGATTTTTGTTTATAGTATATATTATAATATGTATGTATTCAAATTCTCTATAATCTCAGTTTTTGAATTTTTAATTGAAAATAATTGTTTTACAATATTGTGTTGGTTTCTGCTTTACAACATGAGTCAGCTGTAACTATGCATATATCCCTTCCCTCTTGAGTCTCCCTCCCACCCCTGCATAACCCCAATTTTGTGAGAGTATTTTTGGTTCTAATTTGTCTGCAGAAAAAGTATTAGTTGCATGGCCGTGTCCAACTCTTTGCAACCCCATAGACTGTAGCCCACCAGGCTCCTCTGTTCATGGGATTCTCCAGGCAAGAATACTGGAGTGGGTTGCCATGCCCTCCTCCTGGGGATCTTCCCAACCCGGGGATCAAACCCAAGTTTCCTGCAGAAATCACCCCCAAATTATGCAACTATCAGTTTCTTCTTAAGTTTGTAATCATAGTCTCTCTATGCCTCAGTTTCCTCATCTGCAGAATGGAAGAAATAATATTTCCTACTTCACAGAACTGTTGAGAGGGTTAAATGACTTAATTTCATGTGAAATGCTTGGATCAGTACCTTTCACAAGGTCAGCATTCAATAAGTGTTATTAAAGTAATCAAACAAGGAGGCCATTAGACTGACTTGGCTCTAATACCTTGTTAGCCTTCATAAGAAAACCAAAACTTATGTCAGAGTCAGTTCCTCAAGGATAAGAAAAATAATCAATCACAAAATTGAAAGAGTCTTTCCCAAATAATACAACTGCTGAAGCTATAGCCAACCAACCAGTTTCCTTGTTTTGTTTTGCATCTTCTCTATAAAATTCTTGCCCCTAGCTCCTGTCAGTGGATTACTAACCACTTCTGGTTTGGCATTGTCCAATTCCAATCAATTTTTGCTCAAATAAACTCTTAAAATTTTTAATATGTCTCAGTTTATCTTTCAACAATGTTAAATACTATTATTATTATTGCTTTCAGTCTAGCAGACTTGCTCTGTTTCTGATAACAGAGCAGGGTAGGACAGGATCGATATTCTCAAGCCAATTTCATTGGCATTGAAGTCAGTGTTAATTAGTCCCAGATTCTAGCAGCAGTTTGTCAGTCCTAGTCTGCAGTTGTTTAAATGCATTTTTGACATTTTCTCTGTTTCGTGGACTTTTATTGGGAGGTTGGAAGAGGTTATGTCAAGGGTTACTAGCCAATCACCTTTTAAACCAGAACACTTGTATCTAATTTTTAAAATAAGCTGCTTCAATGTGATTCAAGTTAGGTGGAGATTGCTGCTATAATTCAATTGCCACAAAGAAATAACCATTAAGGCACTTTTCAGCCCTGACTGGGCACTTTCTTAATGGCCTCAAAAGACTTTGGTGAAATATTTCAGCGATTCTTTCTGTTCTTATCAGGAGTTCATTTGAGAATTTAGGTCCCTTTTTCTTCACATGTCATGAATTTCAACACTATCTTTCTGAATTGTATCTGATCTATTCTTTAAAACCAATCATAGAATCATCTCTAAAATAGCATCCTTGCCTCAATGAGAGCTCCCTTTTAAAAATAAGTCTGACAGGCATCATGCATTTTAAATTGAACATAGACAGCAAAGCAGCCCTCATCCATTAGCTCAACTGACCTTTGAATAACCCAGAAAAGAATAAGAATAAGACCATCAATCGAAGAAGACTCTAATCCTGGCTGGGGCTTAGTGCTCCTATCAACCCAAGAGTGAAGACAGCAGTCATGCATAACATGGGAATTTTATGTTTGCACCTAACATCAATCTCCTATAATGGAAAGAGCACTTGAGTAGGAGTCAGAAGATAGGGACTGAAGTTCTGATTTCAAAAGATACTCACTAGGTTACTTAACTTTCCATATTGTCACTTCTCTTGTTTATAAAATGAGGAGAGTGTCCCAGGCCATACCTCCTTCAAGACTATCTTTTCCTGCCCTCAGAGAGGTTATGGTTAGTGGAAGGACTGTAGGAGAAATACGATAAGAGTGGGTGAGCTTCGGAAATCTAGGATTTAAGTACCAGCCCCACCCACTTATTAACTATAATTTTGAGCAAATTATTTGTGTTCTTGGTGCTTCAGCTTCCTCATCTATAAAATGAGGGATGATAATAGCATTTAAATCATAGGGTGTTATGAGGATTAAATAAAATAATGTATATCAAGCTTTTAGCTCAGTTCCTGGCACAAGGGAAGCACTCAATAAACGGTATAAATGATACCCAAATGTGACTTGCTCTTTTTGAACAGCTTTTGGTTTGTCCCCTAAACCCACCACAAGGCCAGACTTAGTAGTTTGCCCCAGATTCTTATCTTCCCTTCCCCCCAAAAAAGACCAGCTCCAAAGGATTGACAAAAAATGTTAATGAAGATCTCATGGAGACTCAGAGGAAGGGGTAAAATAGTAATAACAACTAAATGGTATTGATTCTTAGTATGTTTTAAGCATGGTGCTGAATATTTCCCATGAATGATTTCATTTCCTTCCATATAATATAGCAACATACAAGCCAGTTTCCTTCTGGATATTTTAACTTTTGTGTGTGTGTAGCCTCTTTTCTTTAGAGGAAGAACAACTTTCTGAGAAGTCTTCTTTTGTCAAGCCACTGAAAATTCCCTCTGTTGTCCTAAGCAATTCAGTTTTCCCATCAGGTTTGTACACCCCATTCAGTAAAACCCATGCGAGCCGGGAAAACTGACTGCTACTCTTCTCTAACTCACGCTGCCCAGGACCATCTCATGATGCCCATAGGGAGCTAGGACTGGTGGTCCCCATCACCCCATGCAGTCAGTAAGAGTAGCTAGATTTCAATCTTGCTCCCAGTTTATCTCCTGTGCCTGACACAGTGCCTGACACACAGGAGGTCATTTGTCAATATTTCTGGAATGAACAAATGTGTGATCAAACTAAAACACGACAAAAGTCAGAATGAACAAATGTTTAACAAAGGAGTGGCAATGTGCTGTGGGAAACAGTTGGAGGGGATGTGGGAAACTTTCATGGAAAAGACAGGATTTGACCTTGAAAGCTGAGTTGGCTTTTAATAGGCAGAGACTAGGAACGAGAACATTTCAAATGAAGGGAGCTGTGCAATAGCACAGGTACAAAAGAGTATGTGATTTGTTCAGTGTAGAGAAATCGAATGAACAGTCTGTATCACGGAGGTTCAGTGCCTGAACCGTCAGGGCGGCCAGACAGGACACAGTCAGAGGTGGGGCTGGAAGCTTGTGGAAGGCGGCTCAAAGGAAGAGCTCCAACACTGTGTTCAGGAGTTTGCTTTATCTGTAGGCAGCAGGGGAACTCGACCACTGAGAGTTTCTGCGGAGACTCGCTTGCTCAGATGTGTCCTTTCATCAAGATGACTCTGCTGAGGAGGGTTTGGGTGTAGGCAGAAACCGGACAGCCAGACTAGAGACGGGAGGGCAGCGCACATGGGTGAGCAATTCTCTCCACAAGTCTTCAAGGCCCCCTTCTCAAGGAAAGGTTGTCTGGAGTGGTGCTTCTGCTCCCAACAGATCTGGGAATATATTTGTCTTGTGTGCTGTGCTAAGTCGCTCAGTCGTGTCTGACTCTCTGTGGCCCCGTGGACTGTAGCCTGCCAGCCTCCGCTGTCCATGGGATTCTCCAGGCAAGAACACTGGCGTGGGCTGCCGTTTCTTTCTCCAGGGATATTTGTCATATTTAAGAAATAGGGTTGTGTCCTCCATGTTCTTTGTAGATATTTTAAACGCAAGGTCATAGAGAGAAAGTTAATTAACATAGAAAACATACCATAGATATTAAATTTTCTAATCAAGGCTGAGAAGTCTGCCTAAATGGGATGGGGAGGGGTGAATATATTCATAAATCCAAAGTCTGAGCAAAGAAAAAGGAGGAGAAGAGCACTTTTCAGATCCCAGGAGCCTCTCCACTGCTCTCTTCAGAGCTGCCACTTTTTCCAACAGATGCCTGTGTTATTAATTTTTTTGACAGTTTCTAATATATTCCTAGAATGTGCAGCCTTGCAAACAACACAGCATCTCTGTCACGTTGTGGGGCCAGCCTCTCCTTCTGAAGCCATGGCCACTGTCACATGTCTGCTCAGAGTCACCACCTTGTTTTCCTCCATAAATCACTTTTTTTAAAAAGATTTTTTTATATGGACTATTTTTTTAGTCTTTATTGAGTTTGTTACAGTACCACTACTGTTTTACATTTTGCTTCTTTTGGCTACAAGGCATGTGGAATCTGAAGTCCCTGACCAGGGAATTGAACCCACACCCCCTCCATTGGAAGGCAAAGTCTTAACCACTGGATTGCCAGGGAAATCCCTCCATAATCATTGTTTATTTACCATTGCTCTTACACAAGTTTAAATCTCTGGTTAATTCTGATATCATATAATCACCATAAAATTTTACCCTACTCCCACTGCAATTTTAAACATTATCTCACGCCCATTCAAATGCATGTTACAAAAGCATCAAGAGCAGAGGGAGGGAGGGGATCAACATTGAGACACAAAACAGCAACAGAGCCTACAGCAATCTGAGACTGGTTGGGTATGGAGATAGGTAACAGATCAGGAAACAGTCAAAGGTGATTTACATTTTTGAGCTGGCATCCTGGAAGGACGATATTATTTGTTAGAAATAGTCCTGGGGATTGGGGTACTATTATTTAGTATTTAGCCAGAAAACCAGGGTCTACCACAATCCTTTTCCAAAGAGAAGAGACACACACACAGAGAGAGAGAGAACAAATAAAATAATAAAGTAGAGCAGGTAAAGAATTCTGCCCAGTTTTCCTGCTCCTTTCTCCCTCAAAGCCCAGACTCAGGTTTCAACTCTTGCTGCTTTGATCACTTGGTGGAAAGAAGCCAGAAAGAGACTGAGTACAAGACAGCTAGGCTGGCTGCTGACCCTTATCACTTTCGAGGCTTAGAAGGAAGAAACAGATAAGAGACGAATGGTCAGATCTGCTTAGGTGGAGAAAGTCCTGGGTCAGCAAACAAGTTTTGCCCTACAGAGAAAGCAAAACAATAGAGAAAAGTTCCACCCATACCTTTTAAAGTAGAGGTTGGCAAACTATGGAATGTGGTTCAAATAGGGCCCATTGCTTGTTTTCGTATGACTCACAAGCTAAGAATGATTTTTATATTCTTTAATGGCTGGTAAAAATTAAAAGAAGAATAATATTTCATGGCAAGTGAAAATTATATAAAATTTGAACTTTAATGTCCGTACATAAAATTTTATTGGAACACAGCCATGCCCATTCAGTTACCTATTGTCAATGACTATTTTTTAGCTTCAACAGAGAGGATCATAGCCCACAAAGCCTAACTTAATTATTATCTGGCCCTTTATAGAAAAAGTTCACCAGCCCCTGTTCTAAAGTTATAGTGATGTCTCGCAAATAAATAGGGCCTGATTAGATTTTAAACTCTAACCCATGCATATCAATTTCTCCTCTCTGGGAGAAGCAGGGAAGAGCTGGGAAAGAGGAGAGAGGAGCTCTGTACTCCTTCCTTTAAAGGAAACTGTGTCCCAGGATTGGAACACTGGGGAAGAGCATGTTTTGAGGTGGCAGACCATATATGTAGTTTGAGGAGTCTGACAACTAGGAGGTGACTGGACTTTTCAGCTTGGGCCTCAGGAAGCAGAGCTGGTGATATAGACCTTGAGACATGTCTGCAGAAGAATAGGGAAGCCAAGGAAAAGCTTTCCCAGGGACAACATAGACGGGCAAGAAGAGAGTTGACTAGAGTTGCCTGGTAAAATATTTACCTGCTAAATCTGGCCACCCTATTGGGGAAAGAAATGAAATTTGAAATCTGGATAGAAGAGGAAGGGCCAGAAGGGAAACAGTGAAGGAAAAGTCAGAGGAGTGGGAGAAAAATCCTAAAAGCTCCTAAAAGTGGGAGGCATTTGTGATCTTCGGCAGTTTGGTTGGAATAGTGGGGGCAGGAGCCATTAGACTGAAAAGAGAAACTATGAATACAGAGTCTAAGATATACAGCTTCAGGGGGTTATTTTTATTTTTTTCAGTTAATTTTTATTAGAGTATAGCTGATTTACAATGATGTGTTAGTTTCTGCCGTAGGGCAAAGTGAATTAGTTATACATACATACATATACTCTCTTTTAGATTCTATTCCCATGTAGGTCACCACAGAGCACTGAATAGAGTTCCCTGTACCATACAGTAGATCCTTATTAGTTATCTATTTTGTATATAGTAGTGTGTATATATAAAATAGATAATTTACCTTAGAAATTATCTATCATCAGAGCTTACAATGGCTTCTGAAATGACTTTGCTTTTTGCTTTCAATACTTCATAATTAGATCCAACTCACTCATGCAGTGTATGTCACTCTAGTGGTCAGTCACCTTAAAGAACTCTTTGTCGAAATTTTACCCTGGTGGATAATAATAGTGATAATAAAAATAATAATGATGATGATGAGGTTAAGAAGGAGGAGGGGGAGGATAACAATAGCCAACACTAGAAGGGCGTTTACTCAGTGAACACACTGTTCTAAGTGGAAGATATGGACTGATCCCCATGTGAAAAGTTGACTGACATCTTGTTGATGGAAACAGTAGTAGTGCCCAACATGAGTTGAATTCTTATGTGTCAGGCACTATGCAAAGCGTTTTATTTGCACAATGAGGGAATACTTGATGAGGTGAGAGTGCTAAGGTGATAAAAGATACAAGTCAAAAGAAAAGAGCCAGATGAAATGCATTTTCCCTGGACAAGAGTAAGGACACCCCTTCCTCTGTGCCAGGGGTCTGAGAAGAAAGGATGAGCGCAAACACACCGGGGCTTCACAGAGGGGAGACTCAGTGTGTTAAGCTTAGTGGCTTCATGTCTCAGGGAATAAAGAGGTTTTCTCACCTGCTATGAGTGAGGGGTGCTTCCATGTTAGACCAAACTCTGGGACACTAATATATTCTAAGGAGAAATTACTGAATACAGCTGATAGGTTTTGCTTCTATAGCCATGAACAAGGAATAATCACATAGACCAAAGGAAGGAATATCTGGTTTTCAGTAACATATTACTAAGGCCAGGCAGCCACCACTCCTACTCATGATTCACGCCCCGGCCCCTCACAAATGCATCCAGCCAACTCTGTGGACAATGCCTGTATCCTTGAATCAGTTTTGGTCTCCCATCTGGCCTCATATTCCTTAGGCCCATTTCAGCCTCCAGAAAGCTGGAGACATAATGCTGGACTCACTCAGCCTTGAAGCAGACCAATAGAAATATGTGGCCATGATTCCCAGTTGGGTACCTAAAAGCTCTGATGCTCCCCCAGGGGCCCCTCCCTCATCCATTCACAGCATGAAGTTGGCCATCTTGAGACATGTGTTCAGTAGCAAAAGAAGCCCAGGGGGAGGCAGGCCCAACCTTCCCTTGGAAACAAACTAATGCTGCTGAAACCCATCTTTACATCATGCTCTTTTTGTTGGGAACCTATCATTTCATTCATAACTTTGGGAAGATAATTACAGCATGCAAGCAAGAGACAACTTGATGAATAACTGTTTATTTTCGAAGGAGACATATTTCATGCACCGGCTGCATAATGGGGTCAGGAGCATAGCAAGCTGTCATCATGTTTTCTATGTCATTTAACTGCCTGGCAGGGTTCTACATGGGAAATGGAAAATCTCCTTATGATAGATAATATAATATCTTTGGCCTTGTTCAGAAACCACATTGTGGAGGCAGGATTTGTAAGTATCTTAATGTTGTTCGTCAAACAGTATCTGTCAGCTTTGTCTTATTTCTTCTCCTCCTGCAGATTTGGCCTCACCCCAGATTCCAGCACAGTCCCCACATGATAGGCCTCAAAGGAAGTAGTTAGTAGGGCTATAACTGTTGACTACCTTGGCTAATCTTCATTTTGTGTTGACTGACGATCAGATCCAGGACCGAGAATCACACCCCACCACCCCCCCAATGCACAGAGGTTTTGAAGATACTGAGAACATTATATATAATATAACCACATAAATAATAAATATAAAGTTTAGACCAGAGAATATAGGAACTACATAATGTTAATAGCTCACATTTATTGAGTGCTGACTAACAGTCTGCTATCCTTTACACGGATTACTCAATGAATCCTTGCAAAACACTTATGAGGTAGATAAAATCGATATCTATTGTGTAGATGAGGAAATTACAGAACTAGTTTAAAAAAAAAAAGTCATTCAGCTAGAATTCAAACTCAGGGTGTGAATCTGAGGTTTAAGTGCCTTACCAGAAGGTGTGTTTCTCACTGTAGTAGATGCTATAGTGTGCTACCCAGATCCCACATATGCCTCACGGAAGTTAAACCACCTATCCAATGATCAGTGCAAGCGGGAGTATAAAGGCCCAGAAGGCCCAGCCCCTTGCTCCAATTCAAGACAACTCTGAAACACCATCTAAGACACGGGACTCTCCAAGAACTGGCTGACGCTTTTTATGTGATTTCACTATAGTTTCCCCTCTGATATGACAGTCCTGCTTCTCTCCCCAACCCACCCCCAGACCCTACAGGTCTTACTAACAAGAGGACATCCCAATACATTTCCTGAACACAGACCTCCATCTCAGAGTGCACTTCCCCAGGAAAACTGGTCTGCTACACTCTCCTAGACATGATTTAGCAGAAAAATTAAAGCACAGATGTACGGGCTACAGAACTGCTACCTGATTATAAAGGGAAGCTGCCAATTTACTTCTGAACTTTCTGACAGTCAAAGAAAAAGTTGGACACGTGAGAACTGAACCAAGTTTCCAGGGATAATCTTACAGGCATGCTTTCAGTACCTGGGAGATCTAGAGGATGGGAGGACCAAGAGGCTGACTTCCTGCTTTCCTGGTGGATTCCGGAGAGGTTGCTGCCTTTAGCACAGATTTATTGCCCTTCTAGAGATTTTCTGGCAAGGGTAAGTATTTTCCCACAGGACACATGTAGGCTAAACTCAAGAAGAGTCCTAACTCTTAGGACCCCTAAGACCCAGGGTCCTAACATCTGACTGGAGGGCAAGGAGTTTACCACCCAGAAAAAAAGATACATGTCCCTTAGGGGGAAGATAAATTTGAACAAGAGGAGTCTAACAGCAAACCCCAGAAAGCCTGAGAGAACACCCCAGAAGGGAATCAGTTTGCATTCTCAGTCGTGTCTGACTCTTTGCAACCCCATGGATGGTAGCCTGCCAGGCTCCTCTGTCCATGGGATTTTCCAGGCAAGAATACTGGAGTGGGTTGCCATGCCCTCCTCTAGGGTATCTTCCTGACTCAGGGATCAAACCTGCATCTCCTGTATCTCTTGCATCGCAGGCAGATTCTTTACCATTTGAGCCATGCTGCGCTTCCCTCCAGAAGGGAATAGGTTAGTTCAAACATTACCAGGCTCAAAGAGCCTGATATCAGAAAAGACTATACACTTCAAGTAAGACTTTCCCACCAACTTCACCTCCCTTCACCTGGGGAGACTGGATAGTGAGAAGCCCTGGGCAGAGAAGCAGGGACGCAGCCACACCACCATGCTATTTCCCGTTACAGTCTCCCACCCTGAAGTCAGTCCCAGCTAGGGGGAAGAGGAGAAGACACCAAATTAAATTACCATTAAAGTTGGGGACTGAACATTCTAATTACTAAATTAGACTGTATTTGCAATTTAAAGTGACCTAGGAATATCTATTACCTGAGAGTGAGCAGAGTAATTGTGTGCTTGCTTGAGATTTCATCCCAGGCAGGGGGAGATTTATTCCCGCTAAATAAATTGCAAAAGGGTGTGGGAGACAAAAAAGAAAATTGTGTTTTGATTACACCACCAGTGGTGCTTGTCTAGCATCCCAGTTACATTCATGCACATGACTTCACCTGAGCTGGCTTCCAGTACTTTGTAGGGGGAGGGATATTTGCATATTTCCTAGGGAACTTGGGAAGTGAGGGAGGCCAAGTGAGCAAAACTGGGGAAGCAGCACCCTGGGGAGAGGGACAAGAAGGGCCAGAATCCAATTGTCCTGCAGGGAGGAGCTTCAGAGATTGAGGGCTGGCACTGCCTTCTGCCTGCTCTGGCAGTGGGAACTGGCCTGGGGAGCATCAGAGGATACCAGGGGTTAGCTCATGCCAGCAGGATCTCCAACAGGGGCCTTGGAGCACCCATGCTTATTGCAAGGCTGGAAAAGTACCATGTGAGAGGATGGTACCATCTGAAATATGCCATCCCTCTCCCCATGTACATACACATACACACATACCCACTTCTGCTTATATCTTTCATTTTTTCTGCAAGCCATTAGTTGTAGGAAGCAAGGTGGAGAGATAATGCTAAAGGAGGCAGGAGGGCTAAGGGTTATTGTGGCTGTTGAGCTAATGTGTGTGTGTGTTTTGCATGCTGTTCCTTCTGCCTGTAACACCTGCTGAACCAATCAGGGTCCCGACAGGAGACAGATGGCCAACTCAAAATAGTATAATTCAAGGAGGGTCTACTTGCAGGGGGCCTTTACAAAGGTTTGGATGCAGGGGAAGTACAGGGGATTTGTGCCTAGGGCACCCTACCCTTAGGCCCAAAGAGACCAGCAATGAAGAAGGGAGGGGTTCCTGGAAGCAGTTCACCCCACACATTTGTGGGTGCATGATAAGAACACTTGGAGGCCTCCCAAACCACATGTCTAAATATTTGAAAGTCATAACTCAAACTAAAAAACTGCTAAATGAAATATATTCTATCTGTTGACTTTGGCAAATAAACCTTTAGAACAACCTGGGAGACTGGGGTTTGAATTTAGAAGCCCCCCACCACCGAGAGTTCTGTGCAGGGGCAACACGGCAGAAGGGGAACGTCTGGGCCTGAGACCCCCCCATAGCCCACCCTCTTCTCTCCTCATCCTTGCCTCTGCCTATAACCATGGATGACCTCATGCATATAGCGGACACCCCAGCCTTCAGGGCCATGCTGTGCCTGGGACCCACACACATGCACCACACAGCGTCCAGCCAAGCACTGAGCCTCGGGCTCAGAAATCTGCTGGTGTGGTCCACACTCTAGAAGAATGATGAGAGGCCAGCACACAAAATATAGGGGCACGACCTCATGGACCCTGGGCAGCGGGGCAGCTGGAGGAGGACTGGAACACTAAAGCATGCAGGGGCCCCTCTCGTGGGTCAAAGGGCAGCACTGCCGGAGAGAGAACGCAGGACCCAGCCCGTGCCCCCTCCCCGAGGCAGTGCCCCAGGGAAGAAGACAGGGTCTGGGGACCCTGGAGCCTGACCTCATGCTCCTCTCTCCCTTTGATTCCCTGAGGAGCTAGGGCTTCCCTGAGACTGGGACAGGAGGCGGGGAGTGGGGAAATCAGCCCCCAGGGGCACAGAGCGGGAAGGACAAGGATGAAGACTGGGTCTGGAAGACGACGAGCCCTCTGTCTTCCCCATTCCTCTAGTTAACTTCCACTCAAGCTTTTAACGCCAGCTCCAGTGTGAATCTCTCAAGAAAAGCCTACCTGACCTCCATAGCTACAGCAAGTCTCTGCCCTTAGGTGGCCCATGCCTGCCCGTCCCTGTCCTGCACAGCCTTCACTGAGGTCATATGTGTGGTTATTTTATCGATGGCAGTATCCCTACCTGTCCACAAGCTCCACGAGGGCAGGGACTGGGACTGTTCAGGTGTTGCTCTATCTACTCCTTGACGCGGGCCTGGCACACGGGGGGTTCCTGCTGTTCTATTCATGGTCCTCCCCACTTTGCTGGGGGAGGGAGAGCGGCATTCAAGGGAACACAGAGAACGTATGATGACAGTAAGTAACATACATGTATGCACACACACACACATACATACATACACAGGGATACATACACAAGGACTTGGAAGTGAGCCTTTGAGGGTTAAAATTCAGAGTCCTATACAATTGATCAGAACCTTCATCAGCTTATACTGGGAGGACTGATGCTGAAGCTGAAGCTCCAATATTTTGGCCACCTGATTCGAAGAGCCAACTCATTAGAAAAGACTCTGATGTTGGAAAAGACTGAAAGCAAGAGAAGAAGGGGACGAAAGAGGACGAGATGATTGGATAGCATCAGCAACTCAATGGACATGAATTTGAGCAAACTCCAGGAAATAGAGAAGGACAGGGAAGCCTGGCGTGCTGCAGTTCTGGGGTTGCGAAGAGGCAGACGTAACTTAGCAACTGAACAACAACAACAATCATCAGCTTAATGAGCCAGTATGACTCCTGGATCCGGACAAGAATTTAAGGAAAATATGGTCACATTTAGAGAAAGCAGCTATTTAAGCACAGAGAGAGGTGCTCTCCAAACTGTGCCCAGAGGAAACAGTGCCCAGTTCGACCAGGTAACACCTAAGCCACTGGACAGGGCTGTCCTCCCTGGGGAAATAGGAGCATCAGTTTTTTAGGCCCTGATGCCATTAAAATTTTAAATTCCATAGCTCCCTTGTTCTGTTCCCATGCTCACAAGCAGCCATCCAGTAATTTGGCTCATATGGAGCTGGCCAGTCAGGTCCACACAATGATGGGTTCGTCCATCATGAGTATTGCTCACTATAAATTAGTGAATAGGTGTTCTGATTTTATTCCCACTTCTTAGAGAGTTTGATAGCACGGGTGGGCGTTCCCAAGTCTCTGGAATATCCTCTAGTGAACTCACAGGACAATACCTAGCAGAGAAGCAGCCCCACAAACCCAGCCATGAAGAGTTTTTTCTTCTGTGAAAAAGAAATAATTGTATTTTCAAAGGGTCTAACATTTATCAAGGGTAAGAAGGAGGCATATAGAGTTGTGTGCAAATAGAAATGGTTTTGATCTTTCATTTTTCCTTTGCCTTCTCCAGGCCTAAATTGTCTTTTCAACTAGAATACATAGTAGCAGAGAAATTCAGAGGAGGCTGAGGTGACAGTGCGCCTGTCACCTCAGGAGAGGCCATTGGTGAGAGGGTGCTGGGGATAGAACAAGGGATGGAGAGCGACTTGACGTGAGACCCCCAAGGCAGTTCAGTGCGAATGGAGAATAAAGTCATTACTGATAGAAGATCTAAGGTCATAGTGTGCATCAGGGACAAGGAGAAAAGCCAGAAGGAATTGAAAAATCAGAAATGGGGGAAGTCAGGATGGAGACAGGGTGAAGTATGAGGAGTGACCTCTTTTGAAAAGCTCAAATATTTTGGTCTCTCATAGCAATTCGATTTTTATAGAAATACAAAAGCTAAATGCAGTGTGGTATCCTGGATTGAATCTTGGAACAGTAAAAGAATACCAATGAAAAACCTGGTGAAAATTGCATAGCCTGTAGTTTAGTTAACTTTCATGTGCCAATGCTAATTTCTTAGTTTTGGCAAAGGTATCATGGGTTCAGAAGGTGTTAACATTAGGGAGAACTGGTTAAAGGGTATATGGGATCTCTGTGTTTACAACTTTTCTATAAATCTAAAATTATTCAAAGTAATGTGTTATAAAACATATAAAGACCTATATGTTTTTAGCTCAGGAAATTTTTCTTCAATGTGTCATTGATTATTGTTTCCATTTTAATTGTTTTTTTAATCAAGAATTTTTATTATTCTTAGATTGGATCTCATTTCTCCACTTTTCATAACTATCATATCATCCTTTATTGTTTTCATCTCTTCGTTCTTTTTTCTCTGAATCCCGGGAGACCCTCTGAAATTTGCCTCCACATCACTGATCTGATTTTCTGCAGTGCTGCCTCTTCCGCTCGTCAGTCCTCTACTCCTACATTTTAAATTTCTTTGTAATTCATTTTTATCTCAGTCATCTTTGTTTACACCTGCTCCAGCTGTATTTTAATCACAGACTATCTTCCACTGTCACTGTATGCTGTTGTTTCACAGAAGCCATGGATGTTTACCTTCTAGCAGACATCTATCTAGCATGACTTTGCAGACAGACGGGGATGCTGTCTCTCATTATCTTTAAGGACTGGTCCTTTGCTCTCTGCTTACGGTGCACATAAAGACACACTAACAGTATGAACGTACACGGTGCTCAAGCTGTGTCTGTGATACTTGCTTTTGCAATTTGCATTGATGACAATTTGGAATTCTTGAACAATATTCCAAAAGACCTGTGTCTTCTGAGTAATGCAGAAATAAAAAAAATAAATCACAAATAAAGGACCCATCATGGCCTGGCTAAAGCTTGACACACTATAATGTTAAAGAAAAACCCATTAGCAATGGGGCCTTATTATTAGAAGATACTTCATAGAAAATGAGAGTGTGATTATGCACCACCAGGAGTTGGATCAGGAAAAAAAAATCCTTACTATGATTATAATGCTTTTGTGTAAAAAATTATATTTCTGCTACCCTGTGTCTGATAGAGAGGGTATTGTTTAGTGTTTGAGATGTTATTCCTTTGGACTCTAAATGGATAAAACTTACCTTTGTGAGTAGGAAATAGGGTACTCATCTGTAGAGTTTCTTTGTGTGTTTGCATCAACCGCCAGAGGCTTGCTCATCAGCTGAGAAGAAAGCAAGACCATGCACTCAGACGGAGACAAGAATAAAGGGAGAGCTGGTGGAGAAGTAGGTCACAGGTCATTTTCCCTGGAGGCTCAAGGATGTCTGAGAGGCAGGCTTGGGTGTGGTGGAAACAGCCCAGACAAGCACAGGAGGCAAGACGTGCAGGACAAGTGAAATGAAGCAAACCTTCAGTGCCAGAAGCCATGGAAGTTGGAATAAAAGAAACAAATGTAAAACATCATTTTCTAAGTCTATTTTTAGGCTGCATGCACTTTCTATAATCTTTCCTTTTTGTTCTTATTATTTAGTAAAGTTTTTGGGGGGATTCAGACTGTCTTAAAAGATATTTCCATTTCTGCAAGGCCCATCTTCAAAGCTGGTGGCGGCACCCCCAGCAGATTAGACAGTGGCAACAGCGTGAGCCAAGGGGAGCCCCTCTAAAGGAGAGAGAATCTAGGCGTGATGGGAGGGCCATTCACTCACCAGAGACCCTTGCTGCCCTATCCTACGATTTGTTTCCACAAGTGGCTGTCTTGAGATGGCTCTCAGGTAGACTTGTCATGTCCTGCCCAGTTTCAGACTTGCTCCCCGCTGCTGTTTCTGCTCCTTCCAGAACCTCAGAGGACTCCACCTGCCTGCCAAGAAGCAGTCCCTCTTGCCTCCTGAGCCACCAGTAATAGAAATCACTGAGATCATCTGAAACTGAAGAACATTCCTGTCCTGTGCTGGATAAAAGATTTGCTTAATTAAGAAAAGAGTTCAAAAAGCAGGAATAGAAGGAACATACCTCAACATAATAAAAGCTATATATGACAAACCCACAGCAAGCATCACCCTCAATGGTGAAAAATTGAAAGCATTTCCCCTGAAATCAGGAACAAGACAAGGGTGCCCACTCTCACCACTACTGTTCAACATAGTGTTGGAAGTTTTGGCCACAGCAATCAGAGCAGAAAAAGAAGTAAAAGGAATCCAGATAGGAAAAGAAGAAGTGAAACTCTCACTGTTTGCAGATGACATGATCCTCTATATAGAAAACCCTAAAGACTCTACCAGAAAATTACTAGAACTAATCAATGAATATAGTAAAGTTGCAGGATATAAAATTAACACACAGAAATCCCTTGCATTCCTATATACTAACAATGAAAAAACAGAAAGAGAAATTAAGGAAACAATACCATTCACCATTGCAACAAAAAGAATAAAATACTTAGGAGTATATCTACCTAAAGAAACAAAAGACCTATACATAGAAAACTATAAAACACTGATGAAAGAAATCAAAGAGGACACAAACAGATGGAGAAACATACCGTGTTCATGGATTGGAAGAATCAATATTGTCAAAATGGCTATTCTACCCAAAGCAATCTATAGATTCAATGCAATCCCTATCAAGCTACCAACGGTATTTTTCACAGAACTAGACCAAAGAATTTCACAATTTGTATGGAAATACAAAAAACCTTGAATAGCCAAAGTAATCTTGAAAAAGAAGAATGGAACTGGAGGAATCAACCTGCCTGACTTCAGACTCTACTACAAAGCCACAGTCATCAAGACAGTGTGGTACTGGCACAAAGACAGAAATATAGACCAATGGAACAGAATAGAAAGCCCAGAGATAAATCCACGAACCTATGGACACCTTATCTTTGACAAAGGAGGCAAGGATATACAATGGAAAAAAGACAACCTCTTTAACAAGTGGTGCTGGGAAAACTGGTCAACCACTTGCAAAAGAATGAAACTAGAACACTTTCTAACACCATACACAAAAATAAACTCAAAATGGATTAAAGATCTAAATGTAAGACCAGAAACTATAAAACTCCTAGAGGAGAACATAGGCAAAACACTCTCCGACATAAATCACAGCAAGATCCTCTATGACCCACCTCCCAGAATATTGGAAATAAAAGCAAAACTAAACAAATGGGATCTAATGAAACTTAAAAGCTTTTGCACTACAAAAGAAACTATAAGTAAGGTGAAAAGACAGCCGTCAGATTGGGAGAAAATAATAGCAAATGAAGAAACAGACAAAGGATTAATCTCAAAAATATACAAGCAACTCCTGCAGCTCAATTCCAGAAAAATAAATGACCCAATCAAAAAATGGGCCAGAGAACTAAACAGACATTTCTCCAAAGAAGACATACAGATGGCTAACAAACACATGAAAAGGTGCTCAACATCACTCATTATTAGAGAAATGCAAATCAAAACCACAATGAGGTACCATTACACACCAGTCAGGATGGCTGCTATCCAAAAGTCTACAAGCAATAAATGCTGGAGAGGGTGTGGAGAAAAGGGGACCCTCTTACACTGTTGGTGGGAATGCAAACTAGTACAGCCGCTATGGAAAACAGTGTGGAGATTCCTTAAAAAACTGGAAATAGAACTGCCATATGACCCAGCAATACCACTTCTGGGCATACACACTGAGGAAACCAGATCTGAAAGAGACACATGCACCCCAATGTTCATAGCAGCACTGTTTATAATAGCCAGGACATGGAAGCAACCTAGATGCCCATCAGCAGATGAATGGATAAGGAAGCTGTGGTACATATACACCATGGAATTTTACTCAGCCGTCAAAAAGAATTCATTTGAACCAGTCCTAATGAGATGGATGAAACTGGAGCCCCTTATACAGAGTGAAGTAAGCCAGAAAGATAAAGAACATTACAGCATACTAACACATATATATGGAATTTAGAAAGATGGTAACGATAACCCTATATGCAAAACAGAAAAAGAGACACAGAAATACAGAACAGACTTTTGAACTCTGTGGGAGAAGGTGAGGGTGGGATGTTTCAAAAGAACAGCATGTATACTATCTATGGTGAAACAGATCACCAGCCCAGGTGGGATGCATGAGACAAGTGCTCCGGCCTGGTGCACTGGGAAGACCCAGAGGAATCGGGTGGAGAGGGAGATGGGAGGGGGGATCGGGATGGGGAATAAGTGTAAATCTATGGCTGATTCATATCAATGTATGACAAAACCCACTGAAATGTTGTGAAGTAATTAGCCTCCAACTAATAAAAAAATTAAAAAAAAAAAAAAAGAAAGAAAAGAGTTCAATAAGTTCTAGAACCTGCTTTGCATTTTTAAAGCGCTTAATCCACCACACACGTTCTGTCTTAGTAAAGTTGGATCTCAATCTTTTGTCTTAAATAAATGGATCTGACAGGATGCTACATTTTCAGATTAAGGATTTCAGCCATAGGCGTGGAAATTTCCTTCACTCAGTGACACCTTCTAGGCTTTTATATTTTCCTCCAACAAAGTTGAATTACTGCAATTCAGGCTCAGGAATCAGCCTGACCAGCCCTGACCTCAGCAAAATCCCAGGAGGAGTCGCTAATATTTATAGAACACTTGCTATTTGCCAGACATTCCTTTAAGTGCTTTATGTGCAACAATAAACAAGGAGGGAGGATGTTATCATGAAGAGAAAGACAAGAGAGAAACTTTGAAGTTGGATATATTGGCTCAAATCCCCACTCTGCCATTTACATCACCTGTGTAATTTGGTCAATTTTCATTTTATATCTCAGTTTCCTTCTCTGTGAAAAGGAGCTAATTGTAATACTTGCTCTCCGGGGGAGAGAAGGCAGTTGTGACGATTAAGAGAAATAACGTTTGGAAAGAATACCTGGCACATGACCAGGGTCTTTCTCCTCTACTTCTTCCTGATGAAAGCATAAGTGTAGCAGAACGTGAGCAGTTTGACCTACAACACTATCAAATGCAGTGGTTAGTTGTCTACCTTCCAATAAAGGGTCTCATTAATTTTCTGGCAAAGAGGGAAGAGAAGAGCTGGCCACTTGCCAGGGCTAATGGAGTCATTCTGTAGGCTCTGTGGCTTGTTATTGATGAATGAAACCCTTACCCACCATTACTCTGAGGGGCAGCACAATTCAAATTAGATGGAATGATGCGAGCCTAGCACCCAAGGGTGCGGGGAAGTATTGATCCTAGACGTGAGCCCTCTGAGGGCAGAGTTCTGGTTTTGCAGACACTGCCTCCAGGTGAGAATGTCAGCTGCTTCGGGGTCAGCCCTTCTGTTCTATGACTGCTGCTGCTGCCACTAACTATACCATGTTGCTGCTCCAACCCTCCTGCTTCCTTTTAGAAAAAAATTTTTATTTCATATTAGGGTATAGCCTGTTAACAAATAATGTTATGCCAGTTTTAAGTGAAGAGCAAAGGGACTCAGCCATACATATACATGCATCCATTCTGCCTCAAGCCCCACTCCCTCTCAGGCTGGCACATAACATTGAGCAGAGTTCCTTGTGCTATACAGTAAATCCTTGTTGGCTATCCATTTTAAACATAGCAGTGTGTACATGTCCATCCCGAACTCCCTAATTATCCCTTTCTTACATCCTTCCCCCCATCAACCATAAGTTTGTCCTCTAAGTCTGTGAGTGTCTTTCTGTTTTGTAAGTTCATTTGTATTTCTTTTTATATTCCACATACAAGGGATGTCATACGATATTTCTCCTTCTCTGTCGGACTTATTTCACTCAGTATGACAATCTGTAGGTCCATCCATGTTGCTACAAATGGCATTATTTCATTCTTTTTAATGATTGAGTAATACTCCACTCTATATACATACCATATCTTCTTTATCTATTCTTCTGTCAATGGACATTTGCTTTGGACAGGTTGCTTTCAAGTCTTGGCCATTGTAAACAGTGCTGCAATGAACATTGGTCCACCCTACCAGCCTCTTGATGGCCAGAGATTGGTCACATCCACCACCAGAATTTCTCCAGGCTTCCCTCAGTGTCTAGGCTTGCCTGTACCTGGCTGGTTCAATTGTGGGAGGGAAAGGAGAGGTTCTTCTCTTCATAGTCCAAAGACCATTTCATGAACATTTTCCAAAATAACTGGCTCAGGTCAGTCCAATTGCTCACTTGTCTCCAACTCTTAGCAACCCCATGGACTGCAGCACACCAAGCTTCCCTGTCCTTGACCAAGTCCTGGAGCGTGTTCAAACTCATGTCCATCGAGTCGGTGATACCATCCAACCATCTCATCTTCTGTCATCCCCTTCTCCTCCTGCTTTCAATCTTTCCCAGCATTAGGGTCTTTTTTAAGGAGTCAGCTCTTTGCATCAGGGAGCCAAAGTATTGGAGTTTCAGCTTCAGCGTCAGTCCTTTCAATGAATATTCAGGACTGATTTCCTTTAGGATTGACTGGTTTGATCTCCTTGCTGTCCAAGGGACTCTCAAGAGTCTTCTCCAACACCACAGTTCAAAAGCATCAATTCTTCAGTGCTCAGCTTTCTTTATGGTCCAACTCTCACATCCATATATGACTACTGAATAACCATAGCTTTGACTAGACAGACCTTTGTTGGCAAAGTAATGTCTCTGGTTTTCAGTATACTGTCTAGCTAAATAAAAAATAATTGGCTGCAGGGATATTTACCTCTTCAGAGAAAATTTCCACCCAGTCTCCACCAGATTCTGGCCTATTTTTATGGTCCCACAAGATACTCACAAGCCCCATGGAATGCATTTTCCATTGTCACATTCAGTCTCTTCCAGGATCTCCTTGAGCCCACACTCTAAAATGAGAACCACATGCACTTGACTCTGGGTGTATCCATCAGCCTCTAAGGATCCAACAGTCTCCAGTCTGTGTTCACTAGGAGCTGGTGATTAGGGTATCCAGTGTGACTTAGGAAATAATTCTGGTTTAACTGGGTTTCACGCTCCTGTGCTATATTCATTGGCCAAGCTGAGAGGTTTCAGTCTCCTTTTAAATACTAGACTCTCTTCATGCACTTGCTTATAACTAAACAATTCTTTAGTGTTGCTTTTTACAGAAGGCTTATTTTTTCCTTAGGGCATTGCATGTTATATTCAATGCATCACACAATCTGTTTCGAAAAATGATTTTCAAAATTTTTTCTATAACATAAGTTCTATAAAATATTCAAGCAAAAGTACTTAGCAAGTACTAAAAGAATTTAGTACTTACTCCTTCCTCTCCTAGCAAATGCTCTTCCCTGGTATTAACTAACTTTAACTTGGTGTATATCTTTCTAAACTTTTTCCTAAAGCTATAGTTTCATATTCCCAATTAAAGAGTATATACACATATATAGCCTATTTCATAAAACATATTTTTCTGCCTCCTTGAGCATTTTAAACATCCTTATTTTAAACACTTGCATAATATTCTGATAAGTGGACATATCATAATTAGCCATTTACTAAGTGTCAGTAAATAGGTCATTTCCAATTTTTCATGATAAATAATGCTATGATCAACATCTTCATGCAATTGTTTTTTTCATTTAAGATAATTATTCTTTGGTTCAATTCCTATAAGTGGAATTACTTAGTAAAAGAGTGTGAACAAGCTAAAGAAGCAATTTATAATTTAATGAGAGGAAAATAAGAAAAACATATAGCCAAGCAATGCATTTGGTTAAATAAATGGTAGTTTGTCTGCATAATTAAATATGATGAAGTCATTAAAAATAATGTTGCAGAAGAACATTTAATATCATGGCAAGATTTCCACTATATATTAAGCAATTTGTAAAACAAATTACAGAACTTTCTATGTAATTTGTATGAGAACATTTTAATAATCAACATATATCTGAGTAGAATTTAGATGAGAATACCAAGGCACAAGAATACCACTTCAGCAATTCTTGCCTTGAGAATCCCATGAACAGTATCAAAAGGCAAAAAGATATGACACTGAAAAGAATTCCCCAGATCAGTAGGTACCTAATAGGCTACTGGAAAAGGATGGAGAAATAGCTCCAGAAGGAATGAAGAGGCTGAGCCAAAGTGGAAACAATACCCAGCTGTGGATGTGTTTGGTGGTGAAAGTAGAGTCTGATGCTGTAAAGAATAATACTGCACAGGGAACTGGAATGTTAGATCCATGAATCAAGGTAAATTGGAAGTGGTCAAACAGGAGATGGCAAGAGTGAACATCAACATTTAAGGAATCAGTCCACTAAAATGGACCAGAATGGGCGAATTTAATTCAGATGACCATTATATCTACTACTGTGGGCAAGAATCCCTTAGGACAAATGGAGTAGCCCTCATAGTCAACAAAAGAGTCTGAAGTGCAGTACTTGGGTACAACCTCAAAAAAGACAGAATGGTCTCTGTTCATTTCCTAGGAAAACCATTTAATATCACAGTAATCCAAGTCTACACCCCAACCACTAATGCCAAAGAAGCTGAAGTTGAACGGTTCTATGAAGACCTACAAGACCTTGTAGAGCTAACACTTAAAAAAGATATCCTTTTCATCATAGGGGACTGGAATGCAAAAGTAGGAAGTCAAGAGATGCCTGAAGTAACAGGCAAGTTTGGCCTCAGAATACAAAATGAAGCAGGGCAAAGGCTAACAGAGTCTTGCCAAGAGAACACACTCATCATAGCAAACACCCTTTTCCAACAACATAAGAGATGACTCTACACATGGACATCACCAGATGGTCAATACCGAAATCAGATTGATTATATTCTCTGCAGCCAAACATAGAGAAGTTCTATACAGTCAGCAAAAATAAGACAAGGAGCTGACTGTGGCTCAGATCATGAACACCTTATTGACAAATTCAGAATTAAAATGAAGAAAGTAGGGAAAACCTCTAAACATTCAGGTATGACCTAAATCAAATCCCTTATGATTATACAGTGGAAGTGACAAATAGATTCAAGGGATGATCTAATAGAGGCCTGAAGAACTATAGATGGAGGTTCACAACATTGTATAGGAAGTGGTGATCAAAACCATCCCCAAGAAGAAGAAATGTAAGAAGGCAAAATGATTGTCTGAGGAGGCCTTAAAAATAGCTGAGAAAAGAAGAGATGTGAAAGGCAAAAGAGAAAAGGAAAGATATATCCATCTGAATGCAGAGTTCCAAAGACTAGCAAGTGATCAATTCAAAGTGATCCAATTCAAATCACTGAGATTCCTCAGTGATCAATGCAAAGAAATAGAGGAAAACAATAGAATGGGAAAGACTAGAGATCACTTCAAGAAAATCAGAGATACCAAGGGAACATTTCATGCAAAGATGGGCACAATAAAGGACAGAAATGGAATGGACCTAACAGAAGCAGAAGATACTAAGAAGAGGTGGCAAGAATATACAGAAGAACTAGAACTATACAAAAAAGATCTTCATGATCCAGATAACCATGATGGTGTGATCACTCACCTAGAGCCAGATATCTCAGAGTGCGAAGTCAAGTAGACCTTAGGAAGCATCTCTACAAACAAAGCTAGTGAAGATGATGGAATTCCAGTTAAGCTATTTCAAATCCTAAAAGATGATGCTGTGAAAGTGTTGCACTCAATATGTCAGCAAATTTGGAAAACTCAGCAGTGGCCAAAGGACTGGAAAAGGTCAGTTTTCATTCCAATCCCAAAGAAAGGCAATGCCAAAGGATGGTCAAACTACCACACAATTGCATTCATCTCAGACACTACCAAAGTAATGCTCAAAATTCTTCAAGTTAGACTTCAAGAGTATGTGAACTGAAAACTTCCTGATGTACAAGCTGAATTTAGAAAAGGCAGCAGAACCAGAGATCAAATTACCAACATTAGCTGTATCATAGAAAAAGCAAGAGAATTCCAGAAAAGCATCTGCTTCATTGACTACACTAAAGCCTTCGACTGTGTGGATCACAACAAACTGCGAAAAATTTTTAAAGAGATGGGAATACCAGACCACCTTACCTGCCTCCTGAGAAACCTGCATGCAGGTCAAGAAGCAACAGTTAGAACCGGACATGGAACAATGGACTGGTTTCAAACTACGAAAGGAGTATGTCATAGCTGTTTATTGTCACCCTGCTTATTTAACTTATATGCAGAGTACATCATGAGAAATGCTGGGCTGAATGAAGCACAAGCTGGAATCAAGATTGTTGGGAGACATATCAATAACTTCAAATATGCAGGTGACACCACCCTTATGGCAGAAAGCAAAGAGGAACTAAAAAGCCTCTTGATGAAGGTGAAAGAATAGAGTGAAAAAGCTGGGGAAACAATGGAAACAGTGACAGACTTTATTTTCTTGAGCTCCAAAATCACTGCAGATGGTGACTGCAGTCATGAAATTAAAAGACGCTTGCTCCTTGGAAGAAAAGCTATGACCTAGCAGCATATTAAAAAGCAGAGACATTACTTTGCCAATAAAGGTCCGCCTAGTCAAAGCTATGGTTTTTCCAGTAGTCATGTATGGATGTGAGAGGTGAAGCATAAAGAATGCTGAGCACTGAAGAACTTGATGCTCTTGAACTGTGGTGTTGGTAGTCTCCTGTACTGCAGGGAGATCAAACCAGTAAATCCTAAAGGAATCAGTCCTGAATACACATTGGAAGGACTGATGCTGAAGCTGAAGCTCCAATACTTGGAACACCTGACACGAAGAGTCAACTCATTAGAAAAGACCCTGATGCTGGGAAAGCTTGAAGGCAGGAATAGAAGGGGATGACAGAGGACAAGATGGTTGGATGGCATCACCAGGAGATGGTGAAGGACAAGGAAGCCTGGCATGCTGCCATCCTTGGGGTTGCAAAGAGTTGGACATGACTGAGTGACTGAAGAACCACAACCAGTTCTCAAGAATAGATGAGACAATCTTGAAGAACAAAATTGGAAGGTTCATGCTACCAAAACTGAAGACTTATGGTGAAGCCACTGTGGTTAAGGTGGTATAGAATTGATGAAAGAATTGTTTTTTAAAAAACAGAACAGAGGTCATATACTTTTTCTGAAAGCACAAGACAGTAAAAACTATTTAGACTTTGCAAGTCACATGATCTCTCACAACAACCCAAACCTGTTGTTGTAGCCTGAAAGTAGCCAAATCACAGGTTATGGCTGCATTACAACAGAACTTCATTTACAAAAAGAGGCAGCTGGTCTGAGTTTATCTATCTCTTGTCAGAGAATTCAGAAATAGAGCTGTATGTGTTCATGTCACTTGTGACAAAGTTGGTACTAAAATGCAATGGAAAAGGATAGTTTTTTAAAAATAAATTATATACATCCACTTGGCTCCCATATTGAAAAAATGAAATTTGATTCTTACCTCACATAATATATAAATTCCATCTCAATTATAGACATGAATGTGAAAAATCAAATGATAAAGCTTCCAGAAAATAATATAGGAGAATATATTCATGACCTTATGGTAGAAAAAGTTTTCTTAGATAAGACACAAAAAGCATTAACCATAAAGGAAATGAAAAAAGACTAGTATACTGGGCTATATTAAAATCATGAACTTTTTCTTCATCAAAAGGTGCTGGAAAGCTACATGTAAGTGAAAGGGAGTTTATATTCATAAAATATTAAAAAAATAACTACAAATCAATTTTCTTAAAAAGAGAAAGAAAATCAACTCGGGAGTAAAATAGGCAAGAGACACAGACACTTTACAAAAAGAGAATATCCAAATAATCAATCAATATCTCAAAAGATGTTTTCCGGTGGTCTAGTGGTTAAGACTCTGTCCCCAGTGCAGGGGCCTCAGGTTTGATCCCTGGTCAGGGAACTAAAATCCCACATGCCATGCAGCACTGACAAAAGACTAAGAGAAAAATTTTTCTAATAAAATAAAAAGATGTTAAACTTTATTAACCATCAGGGAAATGCAAATTTAAAAGATAATGATGTAAAACATCAAGAGTTCATCCCTAACTGGGGATGTGGAATAACTGCTGATACTCTCAAACTCTGCTGAGCGATAAATGGTACAAACCCCTTAGAAAGATCTAATAAAGTTGAGCGTATTCATACCTATGACCCAGAAATTCCACTCCTAGGTTTGTGTCTAAGAGAGATGCTTATGCATGCACATCAAAAAGATATGTACAAGGATGTTCACAGTTATATTATCCATAATAGCCTCAAAGTGGAAACAACTCAAATGTCCCTAAATATTAGAATAAAGAAACTGTAGCATATTCACACAATGCAAACTACACAATAATACTATTCCAAAGAATGAATTCTACTTCACACAATGATTTCCACATTCATAATTTGCATAAAAGAAGCCAGATACTAAAGATTAAAAACAGGCAAAACCAACTCACGGCCATAAAAGTTAGGATATTGAGAGAGTAGTCAGTAATTGGGGGTATGCATGAGAGGGAGTTTGGGTTCCTTGTAATATTTATTGCTCTGGGGGGCAGTTACATGGATTATTCATTCTGTGATAAATCATTAAGATTTATGTTTATGACAGATATGTTTTTCTATATATATGTTATACTTTAATTTTTCTAAAAGTTTACTAAAAATATATCTAAGTAGAAACAGAATTGCAGCAATCGCCATTGTCTAAAACTGACAAGTCAAGAGATGAAGGTAAAAGTGTATTTTTGTCTTTAGCAGCACTGTCCAATACAAATTTCTATGAAAATGGAAATGTTCTATTTCTGCTCTGTTCAGCACAAGTACATGTGAGTACTGAGTATTTGAAAGCAGCTAGTGAGATTAAGAACCTAAATTTTTATATTTATGTAGTT
This sequence comes from Cervus elaphus, assembly GCF_910594005.1. Lineage (NCBI taxonomy): Eukaryota > Metazoa > Chordata > Mammalia > Artiodactyla > Cervidae > Cervus > Cervus elaphus. The sequence continues at coordinate 52,133,923 of NC_057815.1, forward strand.
TTAATTCATTTTAATTAAAAGAGTTATATGTGATTAGCAGTCGGCATACTGGACAGCTTTGGCGCTAGTGGTAAACTACCCACCTGGCAATTCAGGAGACTCAAGAGACTTGGGTTCAATTCCTGGGTCAGGAAGATTCCCTGGAGAAGGAAATGGCAACCCACTCCAGTATTCTTGCCAGAAAATCCCAGGGACAGAGGAGCCTGGCAGGCTACAGTCCATGGGGTTGCAAAGCCAGACATGACTGAGCACGCATCAGCGTGCACACACACACACACACGCTGGACATCACAGATCATGAGTCATGGAGGTAGCCACCACAGGAAGCAGATTCCACCAAAATATGTTCTTTCTGGGAAGTGGCACAGTGTAAGATGGAGCCAAGTTTCTTTTTATCCTAAACCTTTCTGTACCATTTGGTGTGTAACTATCTGTATGTATTACTTAGAAATTAAGATTTAATTTTAACAAAGAAAGAAAGCTTGAAGCACATACTTAAAACTGCTAAAAAATGGTTTCTCTTTGGGTGGTGGGATTTATGGTGACTTTTCTTCATTTCAAAAAAGCAATCTCCATTTTCTAAAATGCTTACCATAAGCACACACGAAAAAAGGAACAAATTAATAAATCAAAAGTTAAAACTAAATACTGACAACAAATCAGAAAATTCTTTAGGGGCCTATCTATATTTGTACTATTAAGGCAACAATGTGTGTAATGAGAATTTATGGCAGGTCATATTTTTTCTTTTCAACGTTTAATATCTAAACATGCTGGCTAAGCAGCAATTTCACATAAAGCATGTCAGGTTTCTGCTGCTCTCTACTTCCTCATAAGGTACACAGATGGTTGAACTGGGGCTGAGTCAACAATGTAGAATTCGGTATGGCCCACCCTCAGAATATGACTTGAGCATGTATCTTAGGAGGAACAGCTTTGTTTTCCTGCTGCACTGTCTTACAGCTCAGTATCAAGGACTTCTAAAGCCTAGATTAACATGTTTGGGGTAAAGATCACCATAGGTTTCTAACTGTGTGACCCTCCCTGTCTAGATGCTCTGCAGGTCCCCCAAACCCAGCATGCCCAAACCAGCTGTATCCCTCTTTCACACTCAAACTTACATTGTTCATAGATGCACAGTCTCATTGTACTTCCCTTGTATATCCACCCAAGCAGCCAAACTAGAAACCTGGAAGTCTACATTCAGCTTACAGCACCTGCATTTCCATCCAGGACCTTGTGCTCCAGGCTGTCCAAACCATTCGTTCTCTCCCGCTCATTCCTGTTTGGTGCACTTCCGCTTTTGCACATGGTGTTTCTTAGCTAGAATATATCTTTCTTCCTTCCTTTTTTTTTTTTTTTTTGCTTTTAACCCGTCATCCTTCAAGGTGTCTTTTCCTCTTAAAATCCTCATATGTTAGACATAAGAGTATATGATACAGGTCCACAATCCTAAGTGAAACTGCTCAACCTTTAGCACCCACTCAAAGGACAGTCCTATGACCTGCCCTCTAGTCACAGCTGTTGGGACAGGGGTGGGTACGTGTTATCAGGCTGAGTACTCAACCAAGGGAGACCCGCTCATAAGCTCACCCAGAATCTGTTGCAAAATTTAAATTAGGAAATGGAACTCTTTTGGCATGTAAATTATACCTCAATAAAGCTATTTTTAAAAGACGAAATAGAAGATCTCCCTGATGGTCCAGTGGTTAAGAATCTGCCTGCCAGTGCAGGGGACATGGGTTCAATCCCTGGTGCGGGAAGATTCCACATGCTGGAGGGAAATTAGGCCTGTGGGCCATAACTACATGCTCTAGAGCCCAAGCTCTGCAACAAGAGAAGATACCACAATGAGAAATTCAAGCACCACAACCAGAGGAGCCCTGCTCACTGCAACTAGAGAAAGTCCTCATGTAGCAACAAAGACCCAGTGCAGCCAAAAATAATAAATTAAAAAATTAAATAGAAACTGAAATACTGAAGCAACTGCTAGTGAGAATTGAGACTGAAAGCCTGGAAGTAGATTTGGGTGCTAAGGAACCATCCTGTCTGTGCATAGGCCAGAAAGAGTTCTGATGAAGCAGAATCCCGACTAAAGGAAGGCAGCCAGGAGTGAGAAGGGGAGATGCAGAGAGAGAGGCCACAAGACTCCAGGAGAGATGGAGACAGCAACATAGAGCAACATACCCACAATTTTCCATTCACAGTCGTGGTTCCTGGATTTCCAAGGAGAGAGGATGGCGGTTAGTAACTGCCTCCTTTTATGATGAAGTAATTTGACCTGAAACTAAAGGAAGTTGGTGAGAACAGCTTACCACGTTACACAAAGTGAGCTCAGCTCTCTCTCCTGTGTGCTCTCTCAGCCTTTTTTTTTTTTTAATTAAAAAATTTTTTTAAACTTCTATTTGGATTTGGATTTAGCTGATTAACAATGCTGTGACAGTTTCAGGTAAGCAGCGAAGGGACTCAGCCAAACATACACATGTATCCATTCTCCCCCAAACTCCCCTCCCATCCAGGATGCCACATGACACCAGCAGAGTTCCCTGTGGCGATCAGTAGGATCTTGTTGTTTATCCATTTTAAATACAGCAGTGTGTACATGTCCATCCCAAACTCCCCAACTATTCCTTCCCTACTTCCTTCCCCTAGGCAACCATAAGTTTGTTCTCTAAGTCTTCTCACAGCCTCTTGATGTTGCAGTCTTTTAAATGTGCTTATGGAAAATGTACTTTCATTGGAAGGAATGTGGCTCTGAAGTCAGATAGTCCTGGGTTTTAACCTTGACTCATCACTTTACAAACTCTGAAACCTTGGGCATATGACTTTTCTTTAGGTCTTAATCCTCTCATCTGTGAAACTGGAAGAACCCTGATTGTGAAGATTTATTAAGATAATATAGGAAACACTGATGACAGTGCCCAGATCTTAAAAGGTGCTCAATAAATGTCAACTTAATTCCTTTCCCCTAGCTCCCTCACTGGCTGTGAGCTGGTAGCAGAAACTGTGTCTTGTTCCCTTGGGCTGCCACCCTGGCAACAAGCACATTTTCTGATAGATAATATGCACCATATAGTTTTTTATTTAATAATTAAATCCATATAAGTACATGTTCCGTCTTGGTAGGATTGCCATATTTATCAAATAACAATACAGGATGCCCAGCTAAGTTTGAATTTCAACAAACAAATAACTTTTACAGTACATATTTCCACTAAAAATTATTTGTTGCTTATCTGAAAATCAAATTTAACTGATCTGGCAACTCTACATCCTGGCTATCAGTCAACACATTCTGTTGATAGGTATCAGGCATTTATTTCTCCAAACTCACCATTTTTTTTTTTTTTCAGAAGAAAAAAGAGTTAGATAAGTATAACACCTTTTCTAACTATGTGATTCCCACTAATGAGTCCTTAGGGATAGGAGAAAATTTGGACATTATCATGTGTGTGGACCACACAAAGCAGCCTGTCCCAGAGAATCCTGATGTGCCCTGCATCCTGTAGTAATTAAATAACAGGTGGTAGCTCCCCTTTCATTCTCACAAGTGACCCAGCGTGGATGATATGATACGATACGGCCTCCTGTGTGCCAGGTCCGGCGCCTGGCCATCAGCCCACGTTGTCTGAAACCAGCAGGTTCTGAAACCTGCTTCATAAGGCATTGCACCCAGGTCTCTTGCCCTGCCATCCTTCACCACTGCGCCCACAAGGAAGCCAGTGCCCAGGAGCGGACACACCTTGTTGGCAGTGACTACCCCGTCCAGTTTCCTACTGCCCTGTGTTATAGGACAGCTCCCAACCCTTTGTTCAGGCCTGTTTGTCTCTTCCCTTCACTCTCTCCTTGCCTCCCATTTTCTCTGCCTTTCTATACTGTACATGTCCCTCTTTTTCTCTCCCTGGGCTGTGTCATCAGCCTTCTCTTAAGCTCAACCCTGCCATTCCTTGATTAGCTCTTGACACCACTGGGCTCCCCACTCAAATACTTCCCCAACCACGCTAAGACCTGCCATTCATTGGCCAATGTCCGAGAAACCACTTTATGTGCATCGCTTTGTTTAACCTTCACCAGAACCTGCAGGAGGCACCGTCCCCCTCCCCACTGCTCAAGGTCAGGTTCAGTCCCAAATCGGAGCTTTTGACTACAACAGGCAGCATGGCCCTGTGTTCCTAACATGGTGTGCACCCGGGTGCTGCGCTGTTGTTCCCTGCGAATGTGAATTCTGTAAGTGCAGCTCTGTGGATACACTTGAAGGGAGTGGCAGATGCGGAGGCGGGGGTCAGAGTGAATAACAATAATCGTGAGCTGTGACAACTGTTCTCAGAGCCTTCCCGCACGACCTCACTTAATTCTCTCAGCCACCCTGTGAGATAACAGCGTCGGGCTGCTTGCTTCGTGAAAGGGGACGCAGGACTCAGGGTTGGGACCAGGCTCAGGTCTTTTGTCACTAAGGCCTAGGTAGTTTCCAAGGTGCTGCATGGCATGCTCCATATGACGTTGCTTTTTTAAAATATTTATTTACTGTATTTATTTGGCTGCCTTGGGTGTTAGTTGCGGCATGCAGGATCTTTCATTATAGCGTGCAGACCTCCTAGTTGTGGCACGTGAGGTCAGTAGTTGCGTTGCAGGGGCTTAGTTGTTCGGGGACATGTGGGATCTTATTTCCCTGACCAGGGATCAAACCGGCGTCTCCTGCATTGCAAGGTGGATTCTTTATTACTGGACTACCAGGGAAGTCCCCAAAAGATGTTTTTGGATCTTGCCCCGTGGGCAAGGAGGAAAGATCACTGCAGGTGAAAATGGGAAGGATCCTGATAAGAACACTTGGAAATGTTCCTTCAAGACACCTCTAGGCCTGGAAAGGCACCTGGGAGGGGTGAATCTGCAGATGTGCACCTTGCTTACCAGAGGATCTGTCCCCCAACCTAATGCCATCACAGATTGTCCTCTTGTTCACTTCCCCCCTCCCCAACTTTGTAAATATTCAGAACAGGTGGATCTAAATTAGAACAAATGCTATTTAATTTGAACCTGAACTTCTGCCTCACAGACCAATGCTTCAGTCAGTCTATGAGGAAAAACAATTATTACACTCCAGCTAGCACAGGCCCTGGCTTATGAAGAGCATCAGTGCCACAATAGTCTATTGGCAAAGAGATGGGAGGTTTGGAAAAAAATCAATTTTGTTAAAAATAAACAAACTATAATTCTACCTTCCTGATGAGAGAACATTCATTTCTAAGGCAAATGAATAATGGCGTGACATTTTACTCCCCAGAAATGATTCCAGAATCATCTTAACAATGCGTTACCTAAGACCAGATGTCTTGGCATGGTATTCATCATGTCATGATGACATGCCCCTTTGATCTGTCTCTGTCAACCTTTCCTCTCTTATTACCTGCCTCTTCCTTGTAGGAACCTTGGCCCCAGCAGTGACTAGCCGCATTCCAGTGTCCACTTTCCTGATCATTTTTCAAGACTCAGTACAGCCACCACCATGTCCATAAGATCTTCCAGACACTTCTTCAGTGCTCTCCTGGAATCTAGTGCATCATTCCACCAACACTGCGGGTATCACATTAGTGAAATAGTTTTGCTTCTCTATGCTGTCTTAGTCCATTTAGGTTGCTATAACAAAACTATCATAAACCGGGTGACTTATAACAACAAACATTTATTTCTCATAGTTCTGAAGGCTGAGAAGTCCAAGATCGAGGTGCTGACAGATTCAGTGTCTCGCAAGGACAGGCTTCCTCATAGGTGGCTGTCCTTTTGCTGTGACTTTACATGGCAGAAGGAACAGAAGAGAGCTTTCTGGGGGCTCTTTTACAAAGGCACTAATCCCATTCTGCCCTTATGACCTAATCACCTCCCAAAGGCCCCATCTCTCATCACCATCCCCTTGGGCATTATGTTTTCAGCATACACATTCGGAGGGACCACACAACATTCAGATCATACCATACACTAACATTGAGGAAGCATTACAGGGTGCCAGGATGATGCTGTAAGAGCTTTTGCATATATCAGAACACTTAGTCTTCACAATAATCTTGGGAAGTAGGTATAATCTTTATATTCCCATCTTTCAAATCAGAAAATTGGGGCACAAAGAAGGAAAGCAAGTTTATCAAGGTCAACAGCTTGTAAATCATGGAACCAGACTTCAACCATGAGGCCTGACTCTGGAGTCTACATACCCAACATTATCCTCTATTTTTCTGTCTCTTTAATAAATCAATCAGACCCAGGGCCAATAGAAAGTGCTTAATATATGTAAAATGAAATCAACAAATGAATGAACCCCATTTCTTGGTTCCCCAGAGGTCCTGGGCTGCTGATGTGTAACATCTACTTCTCTGACAGGGCCACCAGCATCCCAAGCCCTTGGACTAGAGGTAGAGAAGAGAGCGGCTTCCGTGCTCTGTTCCAAGGAAGGTGGCCTTTCCTGGTGCGTGGGCAGATCCTAGTTTGGCATGGATGCCCCTTGATCTTTAAAAGAATGTCTGCTTCCACTGAAACAGGTAAATTGCTTCAGGGAATGACAGGTTACTCCTCACTCTCAAGATAGAAACTGTTCTTCCATCCCAGAGTGAGTTAGTTGGAAAAAACTGATTTCACGCTTTGCTGAGCCTGATTGTCCTTGAACACGAGCACATTATCTGCCTGCCTGCGCCAGCTAAGTGCACGGGCTGCTGGGCTGTGGTTCAGGGGGTGCGGCGGGGCCCTTTGTAGGCAGAAATCTTGGATCTTGAGGCTGGACTGGTCCCCCAGAAGCTTAGGAAGACCAGAGCCATCCGGCAGGCGGTTTTTCTAGAGATAACAGTACTTTCTTGCCCTTGACTCCCCCATGCCTTCCTTTTTTCCCCTGTTTTTCTCCAGGGACTGCAGACTTGTTTTCCCAGCTGCCTGCCTTAAGGCCTTTCACCTCTGGTTGCTCCGTTGGCCCATCAGCCTTAATATGCCTGAAAGGGCACTTTCCTCCCCAAATCTGCTTTGCTTCTGTTCCCATTAACATCACCTTCAGGCAGCCAGTCCCTAAGCCATGAGTTGCCTAGATTCTATCCTCCATTTTATGGATTTCCTGCCCCCCATCCCTGCCATGTCCCTTTGATGCGGACATTCTAACTTTAATGTGTGGCCCCAGGTTCCCTGCCTCCAGCCCCCAGAAACATGATGACATTTGTCCTCGTTGAGCAAATGGCCTTGTTGCCTGGAACCTTCCAAAGAAGTGTCGCCGACCCCCTCCAGAGAGCAAGCGTGTGACAGAGCCCGGCTGGAGAGTGTGCCTGGCCTGGGCTGCAGTGCGTGTGATCGAGGACAGTCCGGCCAGACAGTGAAATCAAATCCAGGCAGCCTAGTGGTCAACCCAGGGTTAAGTGAAGGTGAGGATCCCGCTCAGGTGGGGAGAGGGAAGCAGGGAAGCAGATGGAGGAGGAAAAACAAACAGAAGTCTTCCAACCTACCCTGGCGAGTGAAGGCGGGGTGGGGGCGGGCGGAGTTCCTCTGACAAAGGAGAGAGCTCTTTCTAATGAATTTGGCATGTTAAAAGGAAAGCTTATTTCAGAGCTTCTTTGGGTATCTTTGGATGAGGTTCATGAAAAGATGGCAAAATTCAGCAGAGCCCCTTAATGAATCTTGAATGTGCAAAGGATGTACAGAGGGAATCCAAGGTTTCTGGGTAGAGAGTGAATAGCCTAAGTGTTCTCAGTGAGAAATTAGTAGGAAATTTGTGGTTTGGGCAGGGACCTGGCAGTGTGGGAGGGGAGGAGAAGGTTCTCAAGACTGAGAGCCGAGAAGATGAGAGCAAGACCTGGAAAGAAATTGGCCAGCAGGAGATTTTCCAGGACAGAGGCCCGAGTCATCTAGATGCTGACAAGTAAGACATGATTGGAGGCTGTGATCTCTAATGTGGGATGCTCAAATCTGCCTGGCACACCAAACGGTCCAGGAAAACCTACCCTGTAAAAGGTCATGTGTTGATAGTAACCTGGAGAGAAATGGAGAAAATTGGGGTGATGCATGGAATGGAGAAAAGAGATGTCAGAGGAGGTAAGCTATGGAGTAGAGATCAACAATCCCAAATAGGTAGGAACCTGGAGAGAGAAGCTGGATGCTGTGCTTCTCTTCATTTATGGGATGAGGCTGGGATCATTTGCACCCATTAAAGGATGAAGATGGCTCAGCAGCTTGGAGGACTGGGGACACCCAGCTAGCTAACATCTGCATCAGATTACTGGCCAGAAGAAGATGATTTGAAGCCAAGAGCACTAGATTTAAGCTCAAAGGAGATTTTTAAAAATTAGGTGTCTGTGGCTACAGGAGTTACTGGCAGTGACCAACATAGGCCTCAGGCAAAATAGAAAAGAAAGGAGATTCCTAGCAACCCCTCCAGAGAACTGAGCCAGCCCTGTGACTTTTTGTGGCTGGGTTAAGAAAGTAGGATAAATAGGGTCCAAAGAGGGATGAATGTGCTAGAGGTGACAGGTGGGACGGGTGGAGGGGGATGTGGTGAGAAAGTTCAACCAGCTTCTCTGCATCCGTTCTTGGGGCTGAGCAAGCATGGATTTTACTTTGCTGCCCTCTGGATGATGGAACCCCAGTGAACTCTACCTGTGTTCTGTATCCCTGGAACTTTCAGGTCCATTGACAAAGCCCAGTTCCTGGCAGAATGACTGCTAGTGAAAACCCAGGTATCCATACGCCCCAGCCCCAGTCAGCCACTTCCACATGCAAATCATACTTCCTAAACAGCTCATCTGCCTCCTTATTTTCCTCTGAACACGACTTTCTATGCCTGCTCCTCCAGGACCTGTTGTCACGGGGCCTGATACACTGTCTTTACTCTGGTTAAGTCTCAGACTTCCCTCCAAGAGTTGGGCACATGCCACTGGTGCTCCATAAATGCTTATTAGGTCAGGAGCCAAGCTCTTGTACTCGATATCCTGCTACACACACACACACACACACACACACACACACACACACACACGTCTTCTAACTTCTAGGGTAGTTCCCTTTAAAAAAGCAAGTTTCTTACAGTTTAACACAAGTGTTAGTCGCTCAGTCGTGTCCAACTCTTTGCAACCCCATGGACTGTAGCCCATCAGATTCCTCTGTTCATGGAATGCTCCAGGCAATACTGGAGTGGGTTGCCATTTGCTTCTCCAGGGGAGCTTCTGGTCACATTACAGGCAGATTCTTTACCAGCTGAGTCACCAGGGAAGCCCCATATTTAAATATACAAGTTAAAATTCCAACATTGGAGAACCAGGGGACCTTACTATGTGTTGCTAAGACCTCACAGTGCTATTACCTGACCCTACAGCTTTGCATGGATGGAAACCAAACAGCCAGCCAGCTCCACCACAGTGGATGGCGTAGCTGTCTCTAAGGTGGAAGCTGTTCCTTCAAGAGGCTGCTGAGAACTGACCTTCTTTTTGCCTTACCTTCTCCATCATCTTTCTCTCTTTCTGCCCCTCTTCTTCCCACATCAAATCATTATTTATTCACATTTGCTACAACATCAGGCACTGTATTAGGCTCTTATCTCGAATCATCCTCATCACCACCCTCTGATATGGGTTCCAGTATCCCCACCTTTATAGAGGTTAAGAAACTTGTTCAAGCCCAGAGCTAGAGAGCAGCCATTCTCTTTGCTTGTGTGTTTGTAATTTTTTTTATGTGAACCATTTTTAAAGTCTTTATTGAATTACAATATTGCTTCTGCTTTATGTTTTGGCTTTTTGGCCAGGAGGCATGTAGAATCCTTAGTTCCCCAGCCAAGGACCAAACCCGCACCCCCTGCATTAGAAGACAAAGTCTCAACCATGGGACCACCAAGGAAGTCCCCAGCCATTCTCTCTGGTTACAAAGCCCCTCCTCTCCTGGGTTGCCGCTCATCTGGGCCAGGTGCATCTGGCCAGTTGCTTATCTTTATTCCCTCCAGTCTCTCTTACACAAAGCCTTGCTAGCCAGCTGCCTCTTTTGGTCCCCTCCCTTAATTCAGAATCTGTTAGATCAAATTTCTTTCATATTTCTGGTGTCACTTATGGACTGATCACTTTCTACCAGAAAATGTATTATGGTCCTTAACAAATTTGTTATTTAAAGTTAAAATAACTGAAATGTATTTCAACCCTTAACAAATTTCTCTTCAATTTTATATCTGCCTCCCCTGCTGCACTCATAGCTAGAAGAGCAGGGACCAAATCAAGCTCATCTGTATCACTTTCAAAGTGCTTTATCCAGAGATGGGCACAAAGGACATTCAGGTGATATTTCTGAGCAAAGGGCAATAGCAGAGTACAGAGTATGGGCTCTATAGAGAAACAGTTCTGGATCTGAGTCTACTGTACCACATCCAGCTCTGTGACCTTGAGCAAGAAGCTCACCTTTCTGAATCTCAGCTTTCAAAATGAAGATAATGAGAGTCCCCACTGAATGATGTACAGGAAATGCACATAAAGGGGTTAGCACACTACCATCACAGGAAGTGCTAAATAGATGGTGGCTATTGGTAGTGATGGGGCTGGGGGTGATGTGATTGATACAAGTCTCTGACCTGTCTCTGACCTTTTACAATCATCCAGTGTAGCCACCCAAACCTCCCAGGCCTATTAGTGGCGATTCCTTTTGACCTGATTGTTCCCACCCTACCATCACGCTGACTCTATTCCCCAAATGTATTCACTGGTCTCTATATTCAGCCTTCTGATTCCAATCCTGCCTCATCCTTGGCACATGGATTGTGTGTTCGGTTTCCAGTATTTGACTTGTGGACATCCCCTCATGGTCGTGGGCTTGGATGGGACCTTTGTTTCTTCCCAAAGCCTGGGATCTGACCCTGCCCTAGGTCCAACCAAAGGCCACCTAGCTGCCGTCACTCTTGCCAATCTCCTGGTCACACTCATCCCATTAAAACAGAGAAAGAAGGAAGGAATAGGGTGGGTAGGAGGGAGGGTGGGAGAAGGAAGAAAAGCATGAAAGAAGAAAGGGCTTTAGCTAGACTCCCCTAACTCTTCTCTGGATTTCTTCACTAATGTCTAAACTAGTATTGCCACTTCTAACCTTATTTTCATCCAATTCACCACCCAGGTAGTCACTGAAATAACACAGCTAGCGGGTATTAATCATGTTTTACATACATGACAAGTTCAAGTCAAAGCACTTTATGAACGTTAATTTATTTGATGCTCACTACCAACAAGTAAACAGAAACGGTAAGTTCATTTTAATGGTGAAGAAGCTCGCATTCACCTGCCCACTTGCTTGAGCACCTTGACCAAGTACAGCTAGTAAAGAACCGAGATTCCCGACAGAACGATCACTCAGGATGAACCTGGCTGATGTCTTGGCATAAGACTGTAAGCACATCGAGATGTAGGTGGCCTTTGAGGCAGCCTATTCAGATCTGGCTACAACCTGGGACTGGTGGATTTGGGATAGGAACAATATTTGTGTGAGGGTGTCCCTCTACTCCCTTGCACAAAATTTTCCCCCAAAAAGCAGCTAAAACCTGAGAGGCCCTTAAGTGAGGAGAAACTCAAAAGTCCCATCCTGATACACATTCCCAACAGTGGGTTCCCACAGGTCAAGATTCTCACTCACCTTCATGTCTCCCTTGCACTCTGACCCACCACTATGCCTGCCCCAAGGCATGCTATACACACGTGGTGTTATTCAGCCTGATCTCTCCAGATTGTACTGAGAATCTCATGAAATAATATTTAAGTGTCTCATAAAATGTTGAGTGTGTCTCAAATAAAATGCATTACCATTACTGCTTCTCAAAAAAAATCTGATTATTTGAAAGGCTACTGAAGTATTTTCATGCCATTGGCAAAGGCAAGGAGGCACACAGCCATGCAGAGTTTCTTTGGAAGGGGTCAAATAGTGGTTTGAAGGCCTCATTATGGTCTAAATTTTGCTTTTCTTGCTCAGATTGCATGGAGAAAGTGCAGCCTGGGGGGTCCCCTTCTGCCACCTGTTTGTGGCAGAGCTGTTTGGAGCCCACCCTCTGGACCGGGTGCTCATTCCTTGACTTTGGTGAATAAACAAACCCGGGAGACTGAGTAGCCTGTATGGGTGTTTGTTTAGAGCAGTTGAGGAAACATTCCCAGCCCAGAAGACACAGCTGGGATGGCTGTCAGAACAACCCAGGCCTCTGGGAAAAGGCGAGGCTTAGCCCAGCAAACACAGCCTCGGCCTGGCTTGACCTCCGGATGCCACGTGTCACCTCTGGTGGGAAAATAAATAGTCCCCTTGTCTGGAATGTGTGCCCCTTCTCTCGTGGAACATGGGAAACAGCCAGCAATTGTGGGGAGGAGAAGCCTGTCTGCAAGCTGTCCTCAGAGCAGGAGGACAGGCCGCCTGCTGGCAGAATGGCTATCGTCTCCCCAGTGGGCATGCTCGCCACTCAGCCTCCCAAGATTCGGGCTCTAGGCTTCCGGATGGGCCAGGGCTGCTGTCCATGCTGTTCTGTAAGGTGGGGGTTAAGGGGCAAAGGGACATAGTTTACTTTGGTTAGAAACAGCAGCATGACCTATATGAAGACTATGGACAGGGAAAGACAAACATCATGTGCTATCACTTACTTGTGGAATCTAAAAAAAAGATACAAAGGAACTTCTATGCAAAACAGAAGTAGACCCACAGACAGAGTAAGCAAACTTTCTCAAAGGAGAAAGTGGGGAGGGACAAATTAGAAGGTTGGGATTAACAGATACACACTACTGCATTTAAAATAGGTAAGTGATAAGGGCCTACTGTTTAGCACAGAGAACCACTGACATATTCAGTATATTGTAATAACCTATAATGGAAAAGAATCTGAAAAAGAATAAATGTGCATTTGTGTAACCAAATCACTTTGCTGTACACCCCAAACATTATAAATCATCTGGAGAGAACCAGGTCAGGGCGAGGCAATGCTCACCTTTAGATCCTTCCTGCTGACACTTGTTGCCCGGAGCCCTCAGAGGTGCTGAGAAAAGGCAGAATCAGAGGCGGGAGTGAGAAAGCTGGCCTGGGTGGCAATGAGTTTGCTAAATCAGCAGTGAGCAGGGTGGCACCGCTTCCTTACCCACAAGCTGGGCTCCTAAACCTCTGGGAATGTAGCAGGAAGCAAACAGCTTTCATCTTCAGAACTAAGTTTAATTAACTAATAATGACTTCTAGGAGCCATTATATTACAAATTGTTCTGATGCTGGCTCCCAGCTCTGTGGGAAAGAGTGGGACAATTGATGAGTACCTGCCGCATAAGTACCTGCCACAAAGTCCAACTGTGAAGTGTTGTCAGAATGCCCACCCTTCTCTGCCATCCCTGCCCTGGCCCCCCTTCCACATGCATCTGAATGGCCAGGATCTCCTCCTTCCCTCCCCCTCCCCCCAACCCCTCCCAGGGCTGACAACTGTCCACCTTCATCCACCTGTTTTCCCACCAGTGAAAATGCACTCCATAGATCAAGCCAAAAAGCTAGATCTTAACATGAACTGCTCTTCTTTCATTTTCCTTCAGGTATGGGTAATTTACAAATCTTTCCAGTTCTACTTTCTCAAGATATATTTAATCCCTCTTCCTCCCTTCTCAATCCACATAACTTTTGTCTTAGGTCACCTCTCACCTTGATAAGTACAACATTCTTCCAACAGATCTGTCTGACATGGACTTCCTCCCATTTGGCTCATGGCCCACAACCATCACAAGAGGGATGCTATGAAAGCTTATGTCAAAAATTTAAGGCTATAAGACTTCAAAACAGAGAGGACAGACTCTTCAAATGGTGAGAGAGCTATCTGAGATGGCTTCAGGCTCCTTGGACTCCCAGTGTCTAAAATTAATGATAGTTCTCTGGTTTCCTCCCTCCCTGTACTGTTCACTGCTTTCTCTCTTTCTCTCTCACATCTATCTCATCCCTCCCTTTCCCCCCATTTACCTTATTAACTGATCTCCTAAATGCCTTCCAAAGAATCCTTGTTCAAGTATGTATAGTAACCTGTTCAAAAATCATTATTCTTCAAGCTCTGATGTCTAGGAGAGCTAATACATTTTTCTTGCTCTTCCAGTAGCCTGACTCTATCTTCTCATCATTTGCTCCTGTCTCCAGAGGAAGACTTGAGGCAAAATATGGGTGACACTGGCCAGCGAGTGGGAAGCTTATAAGGCTCAGGAGATTCTTTCCTTAGAGAACCAGTCCTCTGTTGTAGAAACCACTTGTTTGTTTCAACCAGCTACACAGGGATGATTTCTTCCCTGGAAAAGTATGATGGGCTTCATAGGCGTGGAAGAGGAACAGAACGTTTTGTAATAAACGCAATAGATGTGCTTGCCCAGGAGAAAGGGCATTAACCTTGCCCAGTGACTCAGACTTTAAGCTGTCAGAGTATAGCTGCTGCTAAGTCGCTTCAGTCGTGTCCGACTCTGTGCGACCTCATAGACGGCAGCCCACCAGGCTCCCCCGTCCCTGGGATTCTCCAGGCAAGAACACTGGAGTGGGTTGCCATTTCCTTCTCCAGCGCGTGAAACAGAGTATAGCTGGAAGGTCCAAATGAAGATAACCCTTGCAGAGGGCCACGTTCCCGGATTCTGGGGAAGACGTGCGCCACCTCCTGGTGAAGGATAAATAAGACAGGCTCTAGAGAGCCTTGGGAGAGCCATGGAGCCAAAACACCACCTAAAATTTCAACATCTAAGGTGTTGATTTTTAATTAGCAAATATGGGACATTGTACCTGAGCACTGCATGGCACAGTTACAGTCACTTCTAGGGTTTCCAGAGGACTTATGATCTGTTCTGATCATTTTTCCTGGCTTCTCCAGAAGCATTCTAAAGCAAGAGGAGAGAGAGAAAATGTGGACACCAAGGAGATGCCTAGGATGGGTGATATGCCCAGAAAGGTGTGGGGAAAGATTGGAAGTACTGGGATCCATTAAAAGGCAACTGTAGGTGCTTTTTCTCAGTAAGAGTTGAGTGGATTTTTGAGATAATTAAAAATTAACATTTAAAGTACAGAAATACTTTCCCCCTTAAAAAAATTTTTTTTTTAATATTCTTCAGGAAAGCCTTCCCTGTCTCCAGAGACTGGATTAGATGATCCTGGCATGCAAACTCATTGCCTCCTATACTTTCCTTTCCAAGCTCTTCTCGAACTGTTTAATCATACATCTTTATGTTTCTTCATGTATTTAATATCTATTTCCCCACTAGACTATAAATTCTGGGAGAGCAGAACCAAGTTGTCTGTTCTTCCCTGATTTATACCCAGCACTTTGCACTTGCCTGAAATATAATCTAAACTCAAAGGGGCCGATGATAATGATGGACTTTAAGGTGGGTAGAGGGGAGATAAGGACCTGAAGGAATACTTAAAGAGTCCAAAATGGTGGACTTTATAGACTGAGGGTCTAAATGAAGATGAAGAATTATTACAGTGTGTTCCAAGAGGGCTGGCAGAAGGTTATGAGAGACATGGAATTGAGATTTTAAGAGGAGGTGTAGATACTGGTGACGATAAAACCTAAATGAAGACTTCCTTTGTGGTTAAGAATCCACCTGCCAATGCATGGGACATGGGTTTGATCCCTGATCAGGGAAAATTCCACATCCCGTGGAGCAACTAAGCCTTGTGGACCATCCCACACGATTGCTGAAGTCTCCCTGCCTGGAGTCTGTGCTCTGCAACAAGAGAAGCCACCGCAGTGGGAAGCCCATGCACCACAACAGGAGAGTAGCCCTCACTCGCCACAACTAGAGAAAGCCCATTCGCAGCAACGAAGACCCTGTGCAGCCAATGATAAAAAAATAATGATAATGATAAAAATAAAAGAGCTCTTTCAGTTCTGGTATAGACTCAGTTCAATTCAGTCACTCAGTCGTGTCCAACTCTTTGTGACCCCATGGACCGTAGCACGCTGCATACTGGTGGTGTATAAATTAGATGATATCACTCCACTCAGATGATGCAACCCTCTGATGGTTTGCCATTATCCCGACATAGATGCAGTGCTTTGTCTTAACCTTCAGGATCCTACTTGGTCTGTTCCCTGAGCACCCCTCTAAATTCATCCCCAAGATCTCCCTCCCTTGTTACACATATAGGCACACAAACATTCCTTCTGTACCTGGAAAACCCAAGCTTGCTGCCACCTCAGGCCTTTTGCAATTGGTGCCCCTTCTGTGCAGTCTTCTTCCCTCACCCCAGGCCTTCTCCATCAGCTCATTCTGATTTCAGTTTAATATCACCTCCTCAGAGAGACCTCTCTTCTCCTGCAACTGAAAGCCATCTTCCCTTTACCCTGCTTTACTTCCTCCCGGAGTGTTCATTACTCTCTGAGAGGCTTTCATTTACTTCCTGTTCCTTTCTGCTGGAGCATAAGAGTCAAGCGCTCATGGATCTTTTCTGTCATTGTTCACCTGTTATTTCCAGCATTAGGAATGGAATCTGGCACAAAATAGGTGCTCCATAAATGTTTACCCACTAACTAACTGACTGAATAATGAATATTTAATATTTCACCTCTTCTACAGGCTCTGGATAGAGCTGTGCTCAGATTCCTTTGATAGGGTTAGACAGGATGACATATTTTGAAGGAAGAAGCCACTCAGGGTTCTTCAAACAAGACATTTCTCTCTGATGTAAATTATTCTGAATATCATATAACATCTCCAAAAGACCAAAGTTTGCTGATGAGGTAGCTTCTCAGACAACAACTATTTGAGTTCCATAAGGAACTGTCACACAAAACAAAAAGCCACCTACTCTTACCTAAAATAGTTTTGGCTTTAATTTTATATGAAAATTTTAGAGTGCCACTGTCTCAGGCACTATTGAGGCCTAATGAGATGACTGCACTTGGCAGGAACTGTTAGAGTTGCTATCCTGACTATATTTTTATTGTCAAACTGTATTTCTTAAAATAAAACTTCTTTAGGGGAGGAGATTGGGGTGAGATCTCCTGAGTAAGTCTTGCCAGGAAAATTGAGACTGTGAGAAGGGCTGTAGCTCTGAACCAGAAGGGGACATTAATGTTTTTCAAACTGTGTTCTAAAGAAGGCTGATTCCCTTTGCTAAAGCAAGAGCAACAAAAGCTGGTTGGCTGTGGTAGAGGGTGAGATCCTGTCAAAATAAATCTGGTCATGTAGGTATTAAGACTAATTTAAACAGGCTTCTTTACTGCCGATCCATGCATTTGGAGATGTTCCTAGGCTTTGAGGTGACCTACCATATCCATTCTTTTTGGCCTCAAAACTTCCCAAGAAACAGCTACAAACATGGGTCGTGGTATCAGTGGTAATTGTATGATTCTTTGGTGATAAACTTGGCTTTGACATATTGGAGTGTCAGGACTGAGTAGTGGGTTGTAGAAGTGATAAGAGAGGGGTCAATATACATCAGAGAGGGAAGGTGAAAGGCAAAGACATAGCTTTGATATTTTACCTTGAAGGGCAGAGGCTGTAATACTTGAGAGGGAAATGTGGAAAACGTTGGGGTTTTAAGCTGACTTCATGCTGGCTAAACAAACCTACCTGACAGAGGCTTTTAAGTCTTCCTCTGCTCCCTTTAATTTGTTTGGCTGAAAGCCATTTCTGACAGAAGCATTTCCTTATCTAAGGAGTCATTTTTTTGCATTCTATTTTGGTTTGAGGCATATTACTGCTTTCCTTTGATTAGCATTAATTTAGGTAGAAAAGATCATTTCTCTCTCCCTTCAGGTAATTCTAAACCCAAGATGTTCAGGGAGGCAGGGTTGAGCACCCACTCAGTGTTACAAAATATACTTACAACTATAAGTTATGTACACAAATACAGTGTATATGTAGAGTATATCTTCATCGTTTTCTGTCACACCAGAGGATTTCCTAAAAATTCTCAAGTGGCCCATAGTTCTTCTGAATATTGACTGCAGTAGTGGTAGTGGGCAGTACTTTGATTAACAGGTCATTGCAGCTTGGGAAGGTGGTGTGGGTGGACCAGGCAGCCAATTAGTTGCTCATGTGACTTGAATGTTACTATGTCTTGGAATAAAGATTAGGTATGCTGTGGGTACTTCTGTCAGACCCTCTTTAACTGGTCTACAAAACCATGGGTACTGATTTCATAGAATGTTGGTTGTATGGTCTCTCAATAAATTCTGGGGAGAAAATAAGGCAATTATATAGTGCAAGATAGAATATAAGTGCCATAAGAAAGGATAAAAAATGTATGCAGTTATAAAGAAGAAAGAAATAGTAGGTGATTGGGGGAAGGGAGCAATGGATAAAGATCTCAAGGGCCTTAATGTCTGGATATCCACCTCTAGGGTCAAAGAAAGACGCAGGGAAGAGGCATTGGGTCAGATGGTTCCAGTGTCAAAACACCAGATGCAGTGAACTGATCAAGACAGATTGGGGTAGACTAGACAGCAGAGTACAGAAGGTTGTCAATGACATGGTTCTAATGAGTTCCCAGGACCCACTTTTCATTTGACTGCAGAGGAAGGCAAGCATAACGGAAGACTTATTCGACTTCAGAGACTTGAGAACCAGTCAAATCTATGTTTGAACTCTTACTGTCTATGTAACTTCAGCCAAATTATAGAACTTCTTGACTTTCCATTTCTCCAATTACAGAAAGAGTATAATAACACCTTTCAGAGTCATTGTGAAAAATAAATGAAGTTGGTGGTTAGAAGGTGCCAGCCCAATGCCTGGCACACCATAGCTACACAATAATTCCCTTCTGCTCTAGAAGAAAGAACACAGGGCTCATAGAAATTAAGTTTTAAGATCTTACTTTATATTAAAAAGAAATGCATATATGAAATATTTCTTGGTGGCATATCACATACACACACAGAAAAGAGTTTTTCAGTTACTACCCGCCATGCGATAGCTCAGTTGGTAAAGAATCTGCCTGCAACATGGGAGACTTGGGTTCAATCCCTGGGTTGGCAAGATCCCCTGGAGAAGGGAACGGCTACCCACTCCAATATTCTGGCCTGGAGAATTCCATGGACTGTATAGTCCATGAGTTGCGAAGAGTCAGACACGACTGAGCAACTTTCACACACACATACATACCCAGCCATGAAGGTGTTGATTTATGCTGTGCGTCTTGGGTACCAGGAAAAAAACCTTTAGTGTACCTGGTTTAAGTTCTTCTACTTCCCTGGTGGCTCAGATGGTAAAAAAGTAATCTGCCCGCAATGTGGGAGACCTGGGTTCAATCCCTGGGTTGGGAAGATTCCCTGAAGAAGGAAATGGCAACCCACTCCAGTATTCTTGCCTGGAGAACTCCATGGACAGAGGAGCCTGGCAGGCTACAGTCCATGGGGTCACAAAGAATCAGACACCACTGAGGGACTAACACTTTCATTTTCACTCAACAATACCAGTTTAATATCTAATAATTCAGTGGTGAGGTTAGGGGTAGGCTACAGTAGCTGAACAGGAAATACAGATGAGGTTTTCTTTCACATGACTCAAACTTATATTGCCAATCCTAAAGGTAATAGAGACACCAAAGAAGTCAAAAGTGTTATTTGTGAAAAATCAGCATATCATGTGATGGTAAGCATTGTTGTTATTTCCCAAAAATAACTCAGAAAAAAATATGAATTCATTATTTGGAAAAATCTTAGACTTAAGATTTGATTGTATTTCTTTAAAAAAGAAAGTACTGTATAATTATACAGATAAAGATGAGTAAATTGCATTCTGTAAAATAACATTTATTTTTCCTGAGCTATTCTAAATTAATGGAAGCTTATAATTGAAGGTGTCTTAAAATCTAGAAAATCTGACATTATCTGATTTAGATCCAGATCCCCTTTCTTTGTCATTCCCACCTGTTATTATATTCACTGTCCCCACACTGATCACACCTATGCACATGACCCTAACCACACTCTTGTATTAAAGTCTACTTCTCCCTTTCTCTCTCTGCAGTTGTACACATCTTAGTCTTCAAAGAATAAAGTTGCCACCAATTACATTTTACTTCTAGCTTTTGAGGTATCTCTAGGCTATTTCCCTGGGTTGGGAAGACTCCCTGGAGAAGGGAATGGCTACCCACTTCAGTATTCTAGCCTAGAGAATTCCATAGACAGCAGAGCCTGGTGAGTTGCACTCCATAGGGTCGCAGAGTCAGACACGGCTGAGCAACAAACACCTGGCTATTTAACTCATCTATGTTTACCATGTGAATACATAAAATCTCCTACTATACATGCAATTCCCCCTGTAGTAGCTCTTGCCTTCAGTATTGGATTGAGGAAGACAAATGATAATTTTTGTGTTAATTATAACGAGGCTGAGCTTCTCCCCATTACTTATAAGCCCCTTTTTTGTTTAAATTTACTTTCTATATCCTGCTTTCAAATGTCTCTCTGTTGAATCTAGAGTTAAAAATTCTTCATATTTGCCCACAAAGAAGCAAAAATATGGTTTGCTTCAGATGTTTTTCTCAGAAGTTCTCTGTATATATAAATTTTGTTTTAATTGTTTTTAATTAGACTGTTCTTAAGACTTGTACTTTCATCTAGATACACACGATTTTCTTTGTATTTGTAATGCAACTGTTTATTTTATATATACAGTGTATACAGAAATGTACACTGTATGTGTACACTGTATGTATACTGTACCTGACTTATGAACTGAATGTGTCTTTTGAAAAAAGCTCTGTCTTCTTCATTTTGTATCTCCAGCTCCTGAGAGAATGTCTGTATAATGAGACACTCAGCAAATATTTGCCTATTGTAGTTGGAAAAAAAAAACTGATTTATTTCCAAATCTTTAAGTTTTTTGGTTAAAAGGCTATATACAACATAAGTCTGAATTTATAAAAAGAAACTTTTTTAAAGGTGCCAATGAAGGAGCTCAAGTTGTTCCTGAGAAGTACTATTCTTACATTGGTTCAAGTCACATTTAGAACATTTAAAATATCTCTTGTGAGGGAACATGCTTCACTCTGCTTCAGGAGTCAAGGGAATAACCGCTTCCTTTTATACAGGGAGTTGGAGAGATTAAAAAGTCAGAGGTTCCTTCTACTCCCAGAAGCATTCCAATTCTACATGAGAGCTTAATTTTTCATTCCCATCATGTAGGAAAAACCACTTAGAAAACTATAGAAAGGCAAACTCACACATTCCATTGAATAGGCCTGAGACTGCTTGTTGAATAATCAAACCAGTTTTCAGGGGGTAAAAAGACCTTTAGGGTTTTGAAGCAGATGTCAGAATGCCTGATAACTCTGGCAAAAGGACAAGGTACTGATAATTGCATATCTAAGAGTTTATTTCATTTTAGAAAAGCTAACATCATCCAGGTAACGTAGGAGCCATGCTTTGTTCACATCACTTGCTTCCCTGTTTCCATAAAACTTCCAAGTGGAAAAGTATGTTGACAATCAGAATACAAGATAAAGTACATGCCTTACAGTTCAAGTCCAGGAAACTATTACCAGCCTGGGGTCAGAGGTCTACATTGCTGGAAAAGTTCTCAAGTCAGAAGAAGGAGAGAAAGAGCAAAGAACGGCCTTTGAAATATTTAATTTGCATACTTTGATTACAAATTCATGGAAAGCATCAAAATATAAAGGGGAATATTGCCATAAAGGCATAGGCCAATGTCCTATAATACTAGTTTTTATACTTTTCTCTAGTTTTAAATACTCCACAAAATTAAGTTCACAGCACTATTCCCGTTGATTTACTCCTACCCCTCCCTACTCCTAGTCCCTAAATATCCATGGCATCATTTTCCTTTCTTTTTTCTTTTTTTTGGCTGTGCTGTGCAGCATGTGGGATCTTAAACTTCCTGATCAGGGATCAAACCCACATTCCCTGCATTGGAAATGTGGAGTTTTAACCACTGGACCACTAGGGAGGTCCCCACGGCATCCTTTGAAAGCTTCACATCTCAGTCTGAGACTTGGCACAGCATGATGGCTCAATTAACATTTGCTGGCTGGGATTGAGTTCTGGGAAAGAGAGAGGAGGGATGAAACATACAAGGGAGAGAGAAGCTCTTTGGAATCACAGCTATAGAGCAACAGGGCAGAAGGAAGAAATAGGAATTCATACTTTCTTTCAGGAAGTATTTTTTGAACACCCTCATGTGAAAACATTGTTCCAGCAATACATCAGTGCACAAGTTCAGTTCAGTTCAGTAGTTCAGTCGTTTCTGACTCCTTGTGACCCCCCTGAAGCGCAGTACGCCAGGCCTTCCCGTCCATCACCAACTCCCGGTGTTTACCCAAACCCATGTCCATTGTGTCGGTGAAGCCATTCAACCATCTCATCCTCTGTTGTCCCCTTCTCCTCCTGCTGTCAATCTTTCCCAGCATCAGGGTCTTTTCAAATGAGTCAGCTCTTCGCATCAGGTGGCCAAAGCATTGGAGTTTCAGCTTCAGCATCAGTCCTTCCAATGAACACCCAAGACTGATCTCCTTCAGGATGGACTGGTTGGATCTCCTTGCAGTCCAAGGGACTCTCAAGAGTCTTCTCCAACACCACAGTTCAAAAGCATCAATTCTTTGGTGCTCAGCTTTCTTTATAGTCAAACTCTCACATCCATACATGACTCCTGGAAAAACCATAACCTTGACTAAATGGACCTTTGTAAACAAACGAAAATTTTCACCCTTGGAGGAGCTTTCCTTCTAGTCACATGAGACGGACAACAAATAATGAAGTAAATTGCATAGTATTTTGAGGGCTTCCCTGGTGGCTCAGATGGTAAAGAACCTGCCTGCCATGTGGGAGACCCAGGTTTGAACCCTGGGTCAAGAAGATCCCCTGGAGAAGGGAATGGCTACCCACTCCAGTATTCTTACCTGGAGAATTCCATGGACAGAGGAGCCCGACGGGCTACAGTCCATGGGGTTGCAAAGAGTCAGACACGACTGAGCAACTAACACATATTTTGAAGGTGACAAGTGATTTGGAAAAAGAAAACAGGGACTGGGAAAGCCAGCCAAGTACAGTTGCAGTTTGAAATTTTAAACAGGTCAAAAGATGACATGGAGCAGAGACTTGCAGGAGACAGGGAATTGGCTCTGTGGGTATCTGGGGGAAGAGTGTTCTAAGCAGAAGGAAGAATCAGTGTGAGGCCTTACAGGAGGAGTGTGCCTGGTACGTTCAAGGGACACAAAGGGGCCCATGTGGCTGGAGCGGGGGAAAGGAGGGCAGACAGAAAGAGATACAGAGAGTCTAGGGGCTCAGATCCCTTAGAGGTTCTTAGGTTGTTGTAACTACCTTGCCTTCACGCTGGTACCAGGCTGCTCCTTTGTCCTTTAGAAGCAGAGAGGGGGCTGGCAGTGTAAAGCCCCCAGGGCAGTACAAAAAGGTTGTATTGAAAGATGTGGTGGCCTTGCTCTGACTGTCTCCCCTAAATCTGGCCCTTCTCCCCACAACCTCGCCTCTTCCTGGAGCCCTAACTTTTCCCCTCTGTGCTGCCATCAGCTTCGTGCTTGCTTCTCTCATTTTGCTTTGACATTTACTTTTTTTTTTTTTACAGGTCATAGACTGCTGTCTTGTTACTCAAACCCACCTGTATTTTGTTGACTTGCCCAGGATTTTTAACCTGGGAATTTAAAATCAAGATTCCATGCTTTTCTTTTAAAATGGGAAGATCTGGTGATACTGGGCCAGTATTCCTTGATGGTCACCATCTACTAGACCTGAGGAGAGTTGGGGTCCTTCAGGCAGAGGCACTGAGCTTCCAGTGTGACACAGTCTCCGCCACTCCCTATAGCCTTACACCCTTCCTTCTGGCCTCATTTTGCCCCCCAGCTGGACCTTCATAGGCACTAAACTGTATGAATTTGCCCTACAGGCCTCCAGTACCAACCACCATCCACTCCCTTCCCAACAGCTCCCTGACTTTCATTTTTTTGCTTGGAGAGTTTGCTTCTGACACTGGTATGGCAAGCCTTGACCCTGCTTGCCTCAAGTGGGCAAGTTCTTGACTTCCAACCATCCAAGATTTTGCCTCAGACTCAGTCTTATTGTCTCAAATTCTGTTGACTTGAATATAGAATTCTTTGTATTCAAGGACCTGGGCTGAAAGGGCTCTGGGAAATCCGAGAGAACCCCAGATCTCCTGTTTGAGGACCACAAACAAAAGGAGAGAAGACAGGTGTTCAGCGTTCTTCTAAGAGATACACTTCTCACCCCCTTGTTCTTTACATCTGCATAAGGAGGAAAGCCTGCTACACTCTGTTCTCATTTAACTCTCCCAGAGTTCCACACGGGGCCTCGCTGGTTCCAAAAGGAAATGTGGCAGAAAAGACAAAGCTTTTCTATTTCCTTTCTTCGTAATTAATGTGCCCTTTTGCCAATAGTAAATCTATGGGAACTGAATGACTAATCAAAGCAAAGGTGGCTTCTGAAGTGGGGTGGAAGCCTCAGCTCCTTCATTTATTTTCCTCTCACCTAATTAGACTTTTAAAAGTAAGCAGAAGGAGGTAAAGGGAAAAGGAAGAAAGGGAGGGAGGGAGAAAGCAGGCGGTCCATGCTCTCCTACCCTACACCCCCTCCAGCCCCTGTGCTCGTCCTCTGCGACCCCTGGAGCCTGTCCTAGAAAAACCTCAGGTTCAGAGTGAGGATGTGGTGATGGTGTTTCCTTCCCTTTTGATTCTCCCTCCTTCTGCCCCTTTACGATGTTCCAAAAGTCACCAGACTTGAGTCTGAGGAGGTCCTGTGCATGGGAGGTCTCTCTGGCTCTGGAGGGCTGATGGAAGTTCAGCCAGGCCTGAGAAGGAGGGGCGGGAGATGGCTGCTTGGTTTGGGAGTGCGAGGGGGCCTTGCAGGACAGCCCCGCTTACAGAGGTAGAAAAACAGGATGGTAGTGGGAGTGTATGGGAGACTGACTCCCTTGTCAGGAGTAAGGAGTGAGAATTTGGTTCAGTGCCCTTTACACTGGACTTCCCGAGTACCTAGGAGGGGGAAGGTGACTGGAAGAGAGGACATCCTAACAGGATATTTAGATGATTCCCAGTTCCTGGCCAGGTGTTGAGTGAATAATGAACTAATCCTTAGGTGACCCATTCGGTAGCTCAAAGCCAACTCAGGAGGCTTTATCTGTGATGCTCTTTTTAAAATTGCTTTAATCATAAGCCACAATAAAGCCCATAATGCTCACTGGGTATCCCTGACTGGAGAGAATAGGCCTTCACTAAAGCAGCCAAGACAATGAAAAAAAGAATCTTTTCTCTTGATTTGTGAGCCCCTGGGTTGCATGAGTGCTTCTCTTCAAAGGTTATGTTTCCCATTTCATGCCCGTCGTTTTATTTTCTGATACCTGCTTAAAAATAACCTTGTCTTTCAGGTACTTATTTATCCCACATAAACCCTTTGGCCATTTCTAAGAAACCACAGAACTCGGCTCTGACAGCCTTCCTCGAGAGCCAAGCCCTGCCAACACAGCCCAGCACTGCCACCTAGGCTGGCTTGGTGTGAAAAGATTTGATGAGCTTTCTCCTGTGGAGGAGTCGGGTGGAATTTATAAAATGGGATTTAATTGGGGCTGAATAAACTCCACTTTACAATTCCTCACACATCGGCCCTCTGTTCATGGGTGACAACCGTCTGCATTTGCTCTGATTTTTAACAGAATCCTAGTCCAGCAGCCCAGGGCCTCAGAAAGAGGCAGCCATGGGTCCCCACGTCACCTTTTGGAACTGTTAAAGCTCCAGCTGCTGGCCTCCAAGTCGCCCTGGGAGAAGCTCCAAACCCTGAGCCCTTGCTCCTGTCTCTCAATAAAGGAATCAGAACTACCAGGGAGCACAGATGGAATTTCTGGGCAGAATCAGAAGCTC
This sequence comes from Cervus elaphus, assembly GCF_910594005.1. Lineage (NCBI taxonomy): Eukaryota > Metazoa > Chordata > Mammalia > Artiodactyla > Cervidae > Cervus > Cervus elaphus. The sequence goes on from NC_057815.1 coordinate 52,159,732, forward strand.
TCATTTAATGAAGCACTGTGTGTGCTGGTTAATGGCCACACCATGCCCACTGACTTCATGCTGCCTTTATCCCTCTTTGGCAAATGGGCTCTACCATTTGATATTGATAGAGGGAACAAAATTAGACCCTTGATAAGTGAAAGTCTGAGACAGCTTAGCTGGTAAACCCAACTCCAGCCCAGGAGATTACCATGGCCTAGGAGAAGGAAATGACAACCCATTCCAGGATTCTTGCCTGGGAAATCCCATGGACAGGCGGGCTACAGTCCATGGGGTTGCAAAGAGTTGGACACGACTGAGAAAATAACAACAAGAAGGACCTCTGAGAAAGCCACAGATGCTACTCTTTTTATAGTGTGAGAGGGTTTGTCCTCTGGGGAAAGACTGGGAAATGGGAGAGGGTGAATGCATGACTAACCTTGGAAGATTATTTGTATAGAGATACCCAGAGCAAGGGAGGAGGGTGGTAGTTGACTGGGGCTACCTGGGTGACAGGATCTTCCTCTCTCCACTTATGGAAATGGCAGACAAACCTAGGGTCAGGATGGCAAATAGATTTTATCTCATGTGACAAGCCAGCACACCGGCAGTGGCTGCCTGGAAGACTCTATAAAGAAGAATTTCACTCCTCTATCTAGACTCTGGGAAGTTCCTGTGATTGATTAGTTTCCATAGAGATTGATTCTATTTGGAGAAGTTTTACCCCATCACATAGATTGTGAGTTAGGAGATTTTGGGGGTGATACGCAATGAATTAGTTGCCTTCTGAGACAGTAGAATAACATTACACGGTACACAGAATTTTTCATGATATGGTCCTATAGGTTCTCCAGCATTGCATTCCATGCTACTCCCACCTCTACCTTTATAAACCCATCGTGGGTCTCTAGAGAACACAGTCTTGGGCAGACAGGAAATCCATGTTAGAGACTCTTGGAGCTCTACTCCTTCAGAGACCAGGGCAGAAGTCCCCCTGGCACACTGCAGATGCTGAAAGCCCAGTGCCTGGAGCTTGGATCTTCTGGGGGAGCAGGTGCTGGGGGCAGGGGTGGGGTGGGAAGGGTGGCCAAGGCAATAATACAAGGTGAGCCATGTTCAACCAGACCCAGAAAAGCCTTCCGACCAGAAAGGACATCAGAAGAGAAGAGTTAACTGGGCAATGAAAAGACCCAGTTCTGTCATTTGAGAAAAGCCACCAGTCAGGTATGGATGGGGCTAAGCTGAACTTTTGGTGAAGGATAGAGGAAACCAGGTAGTTCCCTGAGCAATGCCCCCTGGAAGAGAGGAATAAGATCCATGTACATATAATACAGAAGAGGACATGAAGCCTTGGTCCTCAACCCACCCATCACAGTACTCAGCCAAAAGACAACAATGGGCTAGGCTCTGCAGTCCACACCTCAGCTGTGAGATCCACAGGCACATCATTTAAACCCTGAGTTTCAGTCTCTTCATCTATAAAATGGGAACAAGAAGACCAACGCCACAGGGTTACTGCCCACTAATTTATCCATTCATTGCCAATTGATTATGCACCTGCAAAGTGCCAAGCTCTCAGAGAGTGGCTGGATGAACAAGACACAGTCTCTGCCCTCTAGCTAGGAATTTGGGTACAAAGACTGAAAGTCATAAAACAAAGACTATAAAGTGAATAGTAATGACAGTAAAGAAGACTAACACTGAACCTGGGATAGAGTAAGCACTGGAGAAACAGTAGATGAACCTGAATCTGATGAGGGCAGCCTGAGGGTGGCATGGAAGTTAGCTGGGACGGGGGGAAAGGAGCAGAGACCAGAGCATACTGCCTTGGGGGGAAAGGCTTTGGATCTCCGTCTTTACTAAGACGGGGCCACCCTGACGTCAGCTTGTGAGCAAGCCCCATCACTCCTCACACTCTCCCCAAGACCCCAGCAGTTCAGGTCTCTGTGGCCATCCCCCTGGTTCACCCACAAAAGGAGCAGGTCTTGCCTACAACTGCCCAGCTATGCCAATCTGGATCCCTTTTGAGGGATCCCTTCCCTCTCCTTTGATAGTATGCTCCAGGTAGATTCCTGCTTGGTGTAGGCTCAGGTGTGGTGGCACTGAGGCTGAGCTGAACCAACAAATATTATACAGATCCTCCTTCCAACCACTGCTCTGTTACAATCACGGCTGACCCCAAATGCACAATAATCAGATGACATGGAAATAGCAGGCAAAGTGTTCAAATTAACTACCCAGACAAGATTGATAATTCATCTTTTTCACTGGCAGAAAGAACAATGCTTAGAGTTGCTAACACCTACTCGATGAATAAGAAACAAATTTGCCAATAGGTGGATAATCAAATTGTTCTGAATAATCCAATCTAATGTTTTCCTGCTCCTTCTTCATGCTAATTTATTCTGACATGGCTTTCAATAATGAAAATCTGTTCTTGCAGAATCCATTTCATCGAGATTTTCCATATTAAAATGGAGATGGAAGTGTCGTGGAGAATTAGATTACTTGTCCTTATCTGGGTGCCTGGTGTTCCTTGGGAGGGGTATTTGTGTCACCATGGATAACCAGATGGCATTAATTTGAGAGGTGCAAGTAAACCTTCCTTAGCACACCAGGTGATCATTTTTAAAATGCTGTTTCCATCTAATCGAAGCCTCTTGCCTGCAAAAATTTAATTTGTTCCTTTCCTTGTGAAATTTGTTCATTTTCAAAGCTTTTTCAGCCCTAATCATCACCACCACAGTGAAAAACTAGTTTAAACAAATGCCTCAGTGGCTAGAACATGAGGTGGTGTCTAACCCCAGAGAAAGAACACTTTGCAGGCTAACACCAGAAACAAACAGATGGGGACTTCCCAGGCCATCCAGTGGTTAAGACCCTGCCTTCCAAGGCAGGGGGTGCAGGTTCGACCCCTGGTCTGGGAACTAAGATCCCACATGCCTTGAGGCCATGAAACCAAAACCAAAACAAACAACAAAAACAGTCACAAAAAACAGAAGCCATATTGTAACAAATTCAATAACAACTTTTAAAATGGTCCACATTTAAAAATCTTAAAAAAAAAAAAGAAGGAACAAAAGGATGATTTGAAAAAAGTACACTCTGGAAGCACCTGTTAGACATAGGTCCTTGTCTGGTGTGGAGAGAGGGGGCACTGTCATGAACAAGGTACACATCCCACCCACCAGGAGTCAAGGTCTAGGGTGGGCTTCTCAAACTTCAGTGCATATAAGAATCATCTGAGGAACATGTTAATGGAGTGGGTTTCTGGGATTCACCCTCAGAGATTCTGAATCAGCTGGTATTCAAGAGACGTTAGTTGCCAAAGGCAAAATTTAAATAGTGCATTCTTCATGTCTTTAGGCAGTTTACTTCATGAAACAGTACTGGGTTGGCATCAGTCCCCTTTCTCTAGCACTCCCAGGAAGATCTTAAATATGATACAGGTGCTCTTTCCAAACAGTATGTGAACAACATTTAGTTCACATCAAATAATCTATCTCAGTTTGGTTACTGCTATAGAGAATAGGCATCACCAGAGCTTCCAAGTTCTGATCTTGTTCATTTTTTCTAGTGGAATGTTAGTTTTCAGTGATTCTTCAGCACCAATTTCTAAACTCTCCTTCGAGGTTATACCAATTTGCCTCTGCTAGGATGCACGCATGTTAAGTCGTTTCAATTGTGTCCAACTCTGTGCGACCCTATGGACTGTAGCCTGCCAGCCTCCTCTGTCCATGGGGATTCTTCAGGCAAGAATACTGGAGGGGGTTGCCATGCCCTCCTCCAGGGGATTTTCCCAGCCTAGCGATTGAACCTGCCTCTCTGATGTCTCCTGCACTGGCCAGCAGGTGCTTTACCACTAGCACCAGCTGGGGAGTTCACTTCTAGGATACATGTCTAAATGTATTATAGTACTATTATATAGTACTATTAATATATAGTACTATATAATTATATAGTACTATTATATAGTACTATTAATACTAGTACTAAAGCAATAATGCCATGGTAAATATGTACTGACAACTTACTACATGGCAGGAAGTTCATAGCATGTTCTGTCTCACTGAATTTGGAAAATGACCCTATGTGACATAGGCTTGTATTGCCTCTTGTCTTGGGGTGGGATGCCGCATCAGTGGATTATGCAGATTTTCTCAGCTGTACATGGGGGTGGGAGCATCAGCCTGGACATCTGGGTTTTCTGAGAATCTCCTAACTAGTGACTGACTACTTGGTTTGTCTAGGACTGAGGGGTTTTCTGGAAATCAAGAATTTCCATTTTAAAGCTGGGCTAACTAGGATTTTCTAGATAAGCCTTTGGTTGTTGTTCAGTCACTCAGTTGTGTCTGATTCTTTGCAAACCCATGGACTGCAACACGCCAGGCCTCCCTGTCCTTCACTACCTCCTGGAGCTTGCTCAAACTCATGTCCACTGAGCCAGTGATGCCATCCAACCATCTCATCCTCTGTCATGTCCTTCTCCTCCTGCTGTCAATCTTTCCCACCATCAGGGTCTTTTCCAATGAGTCAGCTCTTTGCATCAGGTGGCCAAAGTATTGGAGTTTCAGCTTCAACATCAGCCCTTCCAATGAACACCCAAGACTGATCTCCTTTAGGATGGACTGGTTGGATCTCCTTGCAGTCCAAGGGACTCTCAAGAGTCTTTTCCAACACCACAGTTCAAAAGCATCAATTCTTCAGTGCTCAGCTTTCTTTATAGTCCAACTCTCACATTCATACATGACTACCAGAAAAACCATAGCCTTGACCAGACGGACCTTTGTTGGCAAAGTAATGTCTTTGCTCTTTAATATGCTGTCTAGGTTGGTCATAACTTTCCTTCCAAGGAGTAAGCGTCTTTTAAATTTCATGGCTGCAGTCACCATCTGCAGTGATTTTGGAGCCCCCCAAAATAAAAAGTCTGACACTGTTTCCACTGTCTCCCCATCTATTTGCCATGAAGTGATGGGACCAGATGCCATGTTTCCTGACATCTAGTTTCCTGAATGTTGAGTTTAAGCCAACTTTTTCCCTCTCCTCTTTCACTTTCATCAAGAGGCTTTTTAGTTCTTCTTCACTTTCTGCCATAAGGGTAGTGTCATCTGCATATCTGAGGTTATTGATATTTCTCCCAGCAATCTTGATTCCAGCTTGTGCTTCTTCCATCCCAGTGTTTCTCATGATGTACTCTGCATATAAGTTAAATAAGCAGTAAATATAGAGCCTTGACGTATTCCTTTTCCTATCTGGAACCAATCTGTTGTTCCATGTCCAGTTCTAACTGTTGCTTCCTGACCTGCATACAGATTTCTCAAGAGGCAGGTCAGGTGGTCTGGTATTCCCATCTCTTTCAGAATTTTCCACAGTTTATTGTGATCCACACAAAGGCTTTGGCATAGTCAATAAAGCAGAAGTAGATGTTTTTCTGGAACTCTCTTGCTTTTTCAATGATCCAGTGGATGTTGGCAATTTGATCTCTGGTTCCTCTGCCTTTTCTAAAACCGGCTTGAACATCTGAAAGTTCACGGTTCACGTATTGCTGAAGCCTAGCTTGGAGAATTTTGAGCATTACTTTACTAGGGTGTGAGATGAGTGCAATTGTGCGGTAGCTTGAGCATTCTTTGGGATTGATCGCTGAGAAAGGCTTTCTTATCTCTCCTTGCTATTCTTTGGGTCCAAGTTTTCAGTGGGAAATCAAGTCCTCATGAGCCAAAGGGGAATACAAATAGTTTGTGTAAACTAAAGAGGCAAGAAGCCAAAAGCTGTGGCCCTGAGGTCTGAAAACAAACATGAGAATGCAAGGTTTGAGCATCTGGCTGTGGTTTAGGACAGTTGCTTAGAACAAGTGCACTTGACTTGCCAACTAGAGTGTGGTAGACGGTGCATCAGCCATATTTAAGCAGCCAGATGCAAGGCAGACATGTGAGATCTCCTGGCCTCCTTTCTCAAGGGATCTCCTCAGGCTTCTCCAGAAATGCTGTGGTATCTAGTGTCCTGTGGCATTCTGGTGCCATCCCCAGTCCCGCCTCTTAATTTCACCTCTCTGAATCTCGTAGGAAAAGCAGTGGCAGTGGTGGCAGCTTAATTAATTCACATTGCCTGGGAACAAATGGAAAACAGCTCCGTTCTCATCTTTCCAATGAAATGGAGAAAGTTGTCATAGAGCCCCTTGGTTTGTACCAGTGCAATGCATCCTGGGTGGTGGTGGGGGTGTCTCTCTGCAATATATGGTAACTGTACAGATATTCTGTCGTTAGTAACATAGTAACTACAGTAAGGATAAATGGAGGGAGAGGCAATATACAGTGGGCTTTCTGTTTATTCTATGTTGTAATATTACCCTTTTCTGGATTTTCTCATCCTAATTCTTTCTAGAAAAAAAAAACACTTGGACACATAATTCACATTCCATGCAATTCATCCATTTAAAGTACACAATTCACTGCTTTTTAGTACATCCACAGAGTTGTACAGTCATCACCGCAGTCTAACTTTAGAGCACTTTCTTCTCCTCTAAATGAAGCCCTGCATCCATTAGCAATCCCTGCCATTTCCCCCTCCCCCACCCAACTCTTTTCACCCAACTCTTTTTTTTTTTTAATTTTTATTAGAGTACAGTTGATTTACAATGTTGTGCTTGTTTCTGCTATACAGCAAAGTAAATCAGTTATACATACATAAATATACACTCTTTTTTTAGAGTCCTTTCTCATACAGGTCATTAAAGAGCATGGAGTAGAGTTCTGTACCATACAGTAGGTCCTTATTAGTTATCTACTATTACTCAGTCATCAGAAAAAAGAGCAAAAGAATGTTATTTGCAGCAACCTGGATGGACCTAGAGATTGTCATACTGAGTGAAGTGAGTCAGACAAAGACAAATATTGGACGATATCACTTATATACGGAATCCCCCAACTCTTGATTGGGAGTAAAGGAGAGAAAAGGTCTGTCAAAAATCACTAGAGAACAAAGGCAAGCAGCACTAGAAGCAAAACCAAAGTGGAAAGATACACAGAGAAACTTCATCCTAGGTCTGTACTGACCGTCTGCATTCCCCACTCCTGCCACTCCCAGAAGTGAACTTGGCCAGTCTGGACTTGAAGAGGAATAGCAGGTTGTATTCATTCACCTTTTCAGTGGGTTTCTCACTGGGCCAAGCTCTGTGAATGCAGCTGACTTTGCTCTCAAGGAGCTAGAACAGATGGTGAAACCGAGTAGGACCCTATGGTCCTTGCCACCCACCTCCTATGTCCTTGGCCTGCCTTTTGCCTGTGGAAAACTTTAGTCAAAGAATAAGTCTAATCAGAGAAGTGAGAACATTAAAAAAAACAAAGGAAAACTGTCAAAGGAGACCAAATAATAATAATGTGGCTATTCAGTGTATTCAAAGACCTTTAGTTCTTTCTCAAGGGCTATGGACAATATTCTGGGCTATATCCCGTGAGCTGTATTAGAGATACCGAAAGCCCATGAGGCAGAGGAAGTAAGCTCCATGATGACCAGGCTGTAGCCATGACGTAGCTGCCATGACATCAGTTCTGAGAATTGGCCTCAAAGAAATGGAAACAAACCAACTCTGGACTGAAGATTAACTATACCTAAAACAACCAAAATGACGTTGGTCAGACCACCAATCACCAATTTGAAGATGACTGTCAAAGCAGACTGCGCCATTTCTGCATGTAGCCCCCTCCTTCTGTCTATAGAAGTTCTTGCCCCACAGGTTGCCAGTGGGTTAGGAGTCAGCCTTTGGACAGATGTCTGCCCTCCTTGCCAGTTGCCGGCATCTGAAATGAAACAAAGTTTTCTTTCCACCATGCTGGCCTGTTTATTAGCTTAGGGGTGGTGAACAGCCAGACTTTACACCTTTTGGTAACAATGAGAGTATGAGGTTGGGATGAGAGGATAGGGTAGCCTAGAGATGTAGGGGGCGGCCCCCATGTGGAGACACCTTGCCTTATGATCAGCTAACACTCAGGGTCACTAAACTTGGACAGAGCAAGGAGCTGATGACACTGTTAGAGCTTTGTATCCAAACAATCCACTAATGTGCTCAGATTTCCTAGGTATTTGACACAACAATTTTATTTTTATTTTTTTCTTTATTTTAAGCTGGGTGTCTACCACTTACAATCAAAATCAAACACATTCAAACTAATACACAGACCCAGGCCCTTCCTGCCTCCTTTTCTAAGTATCATCAGAGAGTTTCAAAGTTTGGGGTACCTCCCCCTTGCTATTGCAGAGTTCAACCCAAATGCTGCCTTTTCCTAACACACTTCTGCCAGTACCAACTGTTCATAAACTCCTTTGGCTATTAGAGAATTTGAAGAGATAAAGGTGGAAGGGCAGGTGGGAAGTTAGATAACAAAAGCATGGAAAATGCATGAGCTGCGGGATTAGATGCATATGGACTACTTGCTTTTCTATCCATGCAAAATGGAAATTGTGGTATCCACCTCACAGACTTGGGCAAGGATTACATGAAATAATGTATGTGAAAGTGCTGATCATGGGGCTTAGAAAATGGTCCAGGGCTCAATTTAAATTAGTCTCTGCCTTCTCCTTGATTAGGATTCATGGGAGAGAGGAATGAGTTTGTGGGAACCCAGGATAAACAGTTTTAGCCTGTTTTCTCATTTCGATTACTTATTCAATATATTATTTCCACAAATGCAAATGAGATGTGATCCCTACCTTCAAGGAGCTCAGAATTATTCACTTAGAAGTGTGTTGCAAGACTTGGAGTGGATGGGGAGGGGGTAGGAGTGATGGCTGATCCCAGGGACAGTGGAAGAACTTCAGGTCTGTCCCTGAGTGTGTGAACATGATGGGGGATCGCCCAGGTGATGGTTTATTGGTAAGCTATGTTGAAGAGCTCTGCTAAAGCTTGAAATGTGACTGAATTGTAGTACTATTTGGCCTAAAGTTGTGTGAATTTTCTCCAGCAAGGTTTAGCTGCTGATGGGCGAGGCAGGAAAGCTTATTGGCAAGTTGGGTGTAATGGACACACAAGGGGCTGAGGACTTCAATGATGTTAGAGAAGTTATAGACTGAACAACAGGGGATGCTGGACTGGGGATAGAGAGAAACATGTTATTCACAATATTACACTTTGTCCAGAAGCTGTCATAGGGTATCAGCGGCTGGACTATAAGGGGAGTGTGTAACCGGGCATGCTAGGCCCTCTGAAATGGGCCAGAAAAACAGTTGGTTGTTTACCAAGAGGGCATTGTGATTGTGGAAAAGGCTCAAGACTTTTCTCTGTCATGAAATATCCACTGAGGCAGCTGCTTAAATAGCCTTGAACTTGGAACAGCTTGGGGGAGGAACTACTCCCTGGTTTCTTCCCATAAGCCTTAGCCAGTGCCCAGGGTTTAAGCAGAGAGCCAGGAAGAGCTGCAGGACCACAGTGCCCTGTGATAGGTCACCAACCAAGGAGATGACAACTTGGCTTTCTACAAAGGGAAGAGAGAATGGGTTTCTGTTTGAAAGACATTTATTCAGACTTTGATAACCCTTCAGAGGTGGGGGAGGGTGGATCAGGCAGTCACCTAGGGATCAATGATGCCGTCCAGGCAGGAATGAGCTGCTTTAGAACTTGTGGAGGTGCAAGCTTCCCATACCTTCCCGGGGGGCTGTGTGGGGGCACAGGGCAAGTCACTCATGACCTTCCTACTCACAACTCAGACAATCACACAGAGTCAAGAACTCGCTGCGATTTCTGGGCAAACTGTGGGCAGAGTGATGGAGTTGCCTTTAAACTAGCGACAGGCAGAATCCTCCACCCTCCATTCTGTAGGTACTCGAAGGGCTCCAGTTGCTTGAGGCATCATTTTCTGACTTCCTTTGATGGCTCTTTTGAGCAGCATCATGGAGGATTTCCAAGAAATGCTGGGAGTTCCACCGAGCTGGGTTCAGACCTGGCTCACTTACCTCCTGGGTCAGCTGGCCCAAGTTCCACAGGCTCACTGAGGTTTATTTTCTTCCCCTGGAAAGTGGGGATAACAAAATCCTCTTGGAATTGTTGGGAGGCTAGGGCAATTCCCATGGACAGAAGAGCCTGGCAGGCTACAGCCCATGGGGTCGCAGAGTCAGGCTTGACTGAGTGACTAAGCACAGGGCGTCGCCCTAACAGGCTCGTAATAAGTACTGATTCCCTTCCTCTTTGTGGGGGTTTCCTGAGCACCTGCCCATTTAAGGGAGAAGCAGCAACACTTTCCACACCCCAGGCACAGACAAGAACAGTGTTAATCAACAAGGTAAACAGAAGGAGGGGATTGATTTGTTCTCCTTCTCACATAAAGCTGAGCACATGGCAGGTTATGGCTTTGAATATTAATACATCTGAAGTGAGAAGAACCACTTATAACAGAAACTGTCTTGCTTGCAAAGATTTATTCCTCATGTAGTTTTTCATGGCTCATAAAAGGTGATGGATGGACATAATTTTTAGTTTAATTTCTTGCCGTGCCGTTCAGTAATTTTTGAGATAAACTCAAATTACTAAGGATCTGGAACTGTTCAAAGCAATGAAGAGCCATGCACATCTGGTTACACATAGGACACGGCACTCTTAATTTTTCAAGCCAGCCAAAGAAGGGGTGATTAGAAATCCCGGCACACACCTACACCATGTTTTCTTTAAAGTTCACTTCTGCTGTCTCCCAACGCAAAGCAAATTCCCTTTAAGAAAATTTTTGTTGGCTCTTTGCAGGGAGTAGGTAGGGACAAGAATAGATAAGGAGGAGCATATAGGATCTTTTCCATTGACATTTTGTGTGTTTTATAAAAATATATATTTGAATGGTTGTAAAAATGCAAGAGCAGTACGGAAGCTTGTGAAAAAAAATCTGTTTGGGCTTTTAAATTTATTTAGTTTTGATTTTTCCTATAGGTTTTAAATGTTCATAAGGCAACTGAGAGCCTGACTCCTTTAAGAAATTGGTTACTGAATAGAGTGAGAAAAATTTGAGTTTTAGAATTAATTAGAGCTAAGAACACACCATCCCCATGGAAAAGAAATGCAAAAAGGCAAAATGGTTGTCTGAGGAGGCCTTACAAATAGCTGTGAAAAGAAGAGAAGCAAAAAGCAAAGGAGAAAAGGAAAGATATTCCCATTTGAATGCAGAGTTCCAAAGAATAGCCAGGAGAGATAAGAAAGCCTTCCTCAGTGATCAATGCAAAGAAATAGAAGAAAACAACAGAATGGGAAAAACTAGAGATCTCTTCAAGAAAATTAGAGATACCAAGGGAACATTTCATGCAAAAATGAGCTCAATAAAGGACATAAATGGTATGGACCTAACAGAAGCAGAAGATATTAAGAAGAGGTGGCAAGAATACACAGAAGAACTGTACAAAAAAGATCTTCATGACCCAGATAATGACAATGGTGTGGTCACTCACCTAGAGCCAGACATCCTGGAATGTGAAGTCAAGCGGGCCTTAGAAAGCATCACTACGAACAAAGCTAGTGGAGATGATGGAATTCCAGTTGAGCTATTTCAAATCCTGAAAGATGATGCTGTGAAAGTGTTGCATTCGATATGCCAGCAAATTTGGAAAACTCAGCAGTGGCCACAGGACTGGAAAAGGTCAGTTTTCATTCCAGTCCCTGAGAAAGACAATCCCAAAGAATGCTCAAGCTACCGCACAAATGCACTCATCTCACACATTAGTAAAGTAATGCTCAGAATTCTCCAAGCCAGGCTTCAGCAATACGTGAACCATGAACTTCCAGATGTGCAAGCTGGTTTTAGAAAAGGCAGAGGAACCAGAGATCAAATTGCCAATATCTGCTGGATCATCAAAAAAGCAAGAGAGTTCCAGAAAAACATCTATTTCTGCTTTATTGACTACGCCAAAGCCTTCGACTGTGTGGATCACAATAAACTGTGGAAAATTCTAAAAGAGATGGGAATACCAGACCACCTGACCTGCCTCTTGAGAAATCTGTATGCAGGTCAGGAAGCAACAGTTAGAACTGGACATGTAACAACAGACTGGTTCCAACTAGGAAAAGGAGTATGTCAAGGCTGTATATTGTCACCCTGCTTATTTAACTTATATGCAAAGTACATCACGAGAAACGCTGGGCTGGAAGAAGCACAAGCTGGAATCAAGATTGCCGGGAGAAATATCAATAACCTCAGATATGCAGATAACACCACCCTTATGGCAGAAAGTGAAGAAGAACTAAAGAGCCTCTTGATGAAAGTGAAAGAGGAGAGTGAAAAAGTTGGCTTAAAGCTCAACATTCAGAAAACTAAGATCATGGCATCTGGTCCCATCACCTCATGGGAAATAGATGGGGAGACAGTGGAAACAGTGTCAGACTTTTTATTTTGGGGGGCTCCAAAATCACTGCAGATGGTGACTGCAGCCATGAAATTTAAAAGACGCTTACTCCTTGGAAGGAAAGTTATGACCAACCTAAACAGCATATTAAAAAGCAGAGACATTACTTTGCCAACAAAGGTCCGTCTGGTCAAGGCTATGGTTTTTCCAGTGGTCATGTATGGATGTGAGAGTCGGACTGTGAAGAACGCTGAGTGCTGAAGAATTGATGCTTTTGAACTGTGGTTTTGGAGAAGACTCTTGAGAGTCCCTTGGACTGCAAGGAGATCCAACCAGTCCATCCTGAAGGAGATCAGTCCTGGGTGTTCATTGGAAGGAGTGATGCTGAAGCTGAAACTCCAGTACTTTGGCCACCTCAGGCGAAGAGTTGACTCATTGGAAAAGACCCTAATGCTGGGAGGGATTGAGGGCAGGAGGAGAAGGGGACGACAGAGGATGAGATGGCTGGATGGCATCACCGACTCGATGGGCATGAGTTTGAGTAAACTCCAGGAGTTTGTGATGGACAGGGAGGCCTGGAGGGCTGCAATTCATGGGGTCACAAAGAGTTGGACACGACTGACCGACTGAACTGAACTGAAGAACACACAAGGTCAAATGATCAGGATGCAGATCAGCTCCTGAAGTGATTGTTAGAGGCAGTAATGGGCCAAAGGGTAAGTCTTTACAGGCCAATTTTCTCTGCAAGGTGTAAATAAACAAAAATGAGATAAATAAAAGCAAGTGAGTAAGGTACTAGCCCAATGCAATTAGCATTGTGACAAAGGTTAATTTTTTTAGTAAAGATTTATATTCAATTTTTTTAAAAACAAATACTGCTCTAGATTGTATCTTACCTTACATGTGTTCCTGTTTATTAAACAGTGTTCGATTAAATAAAATATGCTACTATCCTAAATGGAGATTCTTTTCATTCTTACAATCTTCCTAACAACAAAGAAAGATAAATGTTCCAACAAGCACATATTGTACCCTCTATCATGAACAATAACCTAAATAGAATTCTTTGATACCAATTTCCCTGTGGTGACACTGTCCATGCTCAGAATTACAGTTTTAGACTGGATGAGTATAAGATCTTTGCAGCATGCCAGGCAAAACCAGAGTGTTGAAAATAAAGGGGGGAAAAAAATCTCAACTCGGTGATAAGTCTGGTTCCATGGTTGGAACAGTCTTCAGAGGTTGGAAAATTATGCTGCAATAAACTTGAAAAGATAGAAAGTAATGTTTTAAGAGAAAACTTTGGTGACAGCTTAAAGTGTCTGTGAGTCCCAAGAACAGGCATTACTTGGGTACGTTGGCTGCTCTCTAAAACTTCACTGATAGGAAAAGAGCTACAGCCTATAAACTCTCAATAGGGTAGTAGAAACAAGAGGCTAAGACATAAAATAAGATGAGCTACAGTCTTACCAATCTCCATTTAGTTATTTATCATTCTCAGGCTGCTGGTTTAGCAAAAGAATTGAAATAACTTTTAATGAAAGATTCAAAGGCCTTAGCATCCTAAAATAAAATACCACCACCAAAAAAAAGCCATGTAACTAAAGGAAGGATATTCGGTCCTTCGTGCAAATTTGAACCTCTCAGATGTGCCCTCACATTGGGCAAGAGAACCACCTAAAATCAAGTCTTCAGTGCCTCCAAGGTCTTTGTCCTGAAGCCCCAGCCCTGACCTGTTCCTGATGCTCCAGGCTTCGGACTTCCTCTCCCCTGCACCCCTGTACGCATTGCTCTGGCCCTACCCCAGGGCCCTCTGCTCAGCACCACTCCTTTCCTTTGACCTTCAGTCTCTCTCTCAGGTTATCCTTCTGGCTTATTATGCAGGAGGAAATTGATCCAAGATCAAGGAGAGAGATTTAATACAAATTGCTACTGACATGCTATTCCAATTTAAACACTTATTGACTCTAACAAACTATGTTCAGCCAGGCCAAAGCTGCACGCTCATTTAAAGCGCTCTTCTCTGCACGCTTGGTAAGGCCCAGATCCCTCATTAGTCAGTGGTACTAACATGGGTGTCAGCTTCCTAATGTCCGGTCTTCACCTATCTTATGGTATCACTCAGTTTTAGTCTCTCAGTGTTACTGGCCTGCCCCTTTTCTCATGGAATAGATTTAGGTTCTGTATATCTCTAGACCAGTGGCTTTCAAATGGCTTTGACCAGAATCCCAGTAAGAAATGCATTCTTAATTACAACCCAGGACACACACACACATACACTTCAACAGAAGTTTCATTTAGAAAGAAAAAAGAACCCTTACCTTTACTACATGGGATGCATGCTTAACATTTTCTATTCCATTTTATTTTATTTTTTAAAAATTTGAGATGCTCTAAATTAATTTCACAACCCTCTAAGAGCATTTGATTTGCAGTTTCAAGAATTCTGATCTTGAAAACTAGACAGTCCTGGTTTTATCTGCTGGGAAGTAGGTCCTTATCAGCATTGTTTTCTTTCTTCAGACTGTCCCACTAAAACTGAATGATTCTCAAGATGTTGCTGGACCTTACTAGTTATGTGACTACTGGTTTAAGGGGCATCCTCAGTAAAATGCAAACAATACACACATATATAAGCACACTTTTTTTCCATTCTGCAGCTCCCATAGTGTGTCTGGTGGGACTTTGTAAGTTATAGAATATTCCAGGTTGTCTTGGCAACAATCAGGAGTAGAGCCTGTGCTGCTTTCGGCCACCCTGGGTGGTCTACATCCCCCAGATCTTCCCACATGACCCCATGCCTCATGCTCTACTCCACGAGCTAGACCCTAAGGGAAGTGAGTTGTACCACACCATCCAAGCAAAAATAATCTTTTAAACTCCCTGGCAACTTAGACAAGAAAAGAACAGGGCACATGGATTTTGTAGAGTTGTTGACATAATTTTCATTAACCAATAAAAGGAAACATATTTCATCTGGAGAAATAAAATTTATCCTAGAACACAGAAGAATTTATTGTGTGATATTCTTATATCTTCAGTACACACCGAGATGCATAAAAGCTGCTGGAATCTTATTCTATATATAAAGAGTTCTACAGTATATGCCCTGGTTTTGTCATTATTTATGCAGTTAATGTTTCTAAGTTTATTTTTAATGTGTTCTAGAATTATTCCTGGATTTTCCCAAAGAGAATTTTTTAACAAATTGGCAGAACCAGGTTCTGATAGCCCCTAAGCAACCTTCAAGGAAATTCAACACTTGCTACTTATACTTCCTCACTACGCACCCTATCCTTTAACCACCTGAGCTACAATCTAATTACTTTTTAACCACCTTGACATTAGAGTTCAGGATTTCTCAACTGAACCTCTTTTCTAGGTGATTGTATCAGTCAGGATGGGCTAAGTTATGCTAAAGAAACAAAGAACCATAAAATATCAATGACTTCTAATAATAAGGTTTATATCTCGTTCATCCTGTATGTGTATATCCCACGTTGGTTGGGAGGTAAGGGGATGGGGCACTCTGCCATATGTCATTCTCACTCAGGGGCTCTGGTTTATGGAATCTCCATAACTGTAAAGTCACCTGTCACTCTGATAGGGAGAAAGAGACATGGAAAATTGAACACCAGCTCTTAAAGTCTTCACCTCATAGCAACACATGTAACTTCTGCACTCATTTCACTCGAGAACAAGTCACAGGGACCTTCCTAACATCAAGGGAATGGAAGAAGTACCATCCCACCTCGTGCCCAGGAGCGATACATAAGCCATTTCATGCACAGCCTCTCCGCCCCATCAATAGAAGAAACGACTCTCCTCTGTCTGTCCCCAGCATCTAACTGTGGAGCAATTCTCTTTCTTTAAATTCTCTTCTTCTTTGGCCCTGATCACCTCTTCTGTTACTCCTTCTATGACCCTTCTTTTCTCTCTCAAAATCTGTGTCCTCCATTGTCTGACCTAAAATTTATTTCAGAATGGACCAAGAAAGAACCTAGAAAAATGATCCCACAAAAATGACCATCTCATAGAGACACTATCACGTATAAAATAGATAACTAGTGAGAACCTACTGCATAGGACATGAAACTACTTACTACTCTGTGGTGACCTATTTAGGAAGGAAATCCAAAAAAGGGGATATATGTATATGTATGGCTGATTCATTTTGCTGTTGAACAAAAACTGACACAGCACTGTAAAGCAATTATACTTCAAAAAAAAAAAAAAATTAAAGGGTATGAGAGAGATATAGTAGCAACTGGAGGGAGATAGGAAGGTCCAGATCCAATAGGCCAGTGATGGTGATCAGTCTCCCACACTAGAGTAAGCCCATGTGAGCAGACTTTTTGTAGGTTTTCTTCACCACAGTATTCCCAGTGCCTGGAAAGTCCCTAACACATTGAATAAAAGGTAAAAGTGACTCGTACCAGCCACACAGCAAAGCAGCAGAAGTGAGGATTTGCACCCTGGTGTTTCTGACCCCTGATCCTAGAAGACCAACCTAGGAAAGTGAAAGGGGTGGGGCCTGCGAGGGGAGGGTCAGGATCTGGAAACCCCTACCCAGCACTGGCTTGCTTTCTCCTTTAAATTAGTGGTGTTCTGGGAGATGGGAGGCAGGTATGGATAACAAAGAGGCATGGGGAAACTACTGGGGGCAACGAGTATGTTTTTTTATCTTAATTAGGTTGATGCTTTTCTATGTATGTACATATGTCAAAATTTACTGAACTATATGTACACTTTAAACATGTGCAGCTTTTTATACCTCATGTGTACGTGAGGCTGTGAATAACGAAGCACAGAGTGAATGACTAAGTGAAAAAATGATCTCAAAGAGCTATGGCCAAGGTAAATATGCATGAATTTATAAAAAACTCACTTTTTCCTCCAAGTTCTTTCTTTTTAAAGACATTATTGACCAAAGGATTTTTGCAGAAACTAATACCAGTGACATTAATATGTCTTCAGTCAATTATGTGTTAATAGACAATACAACCAACTGTCCAGAAATCCTACTTGGGAAAATTTATCTAACAGAATAAAAGCTCTAGTACATGTACATGATATTTATCTTATCATGGCTCAGAGAAGCAAAAATCTGGGAAGAACCAAAGTAGGAATTAGGGATATTGCTACACACTTAAAACACTGTAAATCAACCACACTCCAAAAAAAAAAAAAAGATTGAAATAGAACTATCCCTCACTTTCCATGGTGTAATGTTAAATGAGAAACACAATTTGCAAATTTCAAACACCAGCACCAACCAAAAAGTCTTAACTATGTGTGTTTGTGTTAATCATAAAAGAAATACAGAAAGATAATAAAACGTGTTGTTAATGTTGATAATCTCTCAAGAGGGTTAGAATGGAGGGCAGTGGGAAGAGATTTTTAACCTTCTAAAAATATAGTTTAAGGTGGTTTCATAGATTTTAATCATTGATACTGTCATTTTTAATTTAATAAAGGAAAAGATAATACAAAACATAAGGAAATATGAATTAAGAAAAACAAAAATAAATCCTGTAATTTCAACACTCTACCCTGCTACATGGTCTTCCACCTGTCTGCATTTATTTCATAGCTGCAATCCCAAGGCACATATCAGCTTTCACTTAACTTCATGTTTTAAACACTTTTTCTGAGATCACCTTTCAGTACTTGCAAAGATTATTTCCTTTATCTTTACCATCTTGCAAGGGCTGCTGCTGCTGCTAAGTCGCTTCAGTCGTGTCCGACTCTGTGCGACCTTATAGACGGCAGCCCACCAGGCTCCCCCGTCCCTGGGATTCTCCAGGCAAGAACACTGGAGTGGGTTGCCATTTACTTCTCCAATGCATGAAAGTGAAAAGTGAAAGTGAAGTCACTCAGTCGTGTCCGAGTCTTCGTGACCCCATGGACTGCAGCCCACCAGGCTCCTCTGTCCATGGGATTTTCCAGGCAAGAGTACTGGAGTGGGTTGCCATTGCCTTCTCCGTTGCAAGGGCTAATAAACTACAATTTGTCAAGCCACTGTTTCAAAGTGTATAGCATGATGATCATTGCAGTACTAGGTCTGTCATCCTAGTTTATGCTTTTAAACATTAATTTTCCTTGAGGGTCCTTTTCTATTATGAATTTTTGATGTAGGAGCAACATTAGTTTCTTCTTTTATTCTAGTATGATTTAGAAGGTAAATACTCTGTTTTAACATTACTCATCATTAACTTTAGACCTTCCATAAATATCCCATGTGCTATAACTATCAATTTATATCTATCTATTCCAGCATAACTTCAGAATTTCTTTTTTGGCAAATAAGGAGCTATATCCTTTGGGGATTTTCTTCCTTCATGCTTTTTCACTAGTCATCAGCTCAATCTGAGAATTAATATGCCTCTTTTCATGTCTTCTACCACCTGCTTTCATTCCAACCAAAGTAAAATAAGTATTTCCTCTCCTTTTCCTTTTATTTGTTTTGTAAAGTGTGTGGGGAAGGATAAGAATATATATTTATGTTTTTTGTTTGTGCATAAGAAAGCTCTTTCAGTGGTTCTATCTATTGACTAGATACAGAAATCATCTTACCCGTGGTGAGATGGGGGTGGGAACTAGGTGGATGGGAATAGGACTGAGGGAATACAGATATTTTATCTATAATATCTATCTACCATCTCTCAGTTTTGCATTTATCTCTTCAAGATATACTACCTATAAAAATTCCCAGTGGACCCATATTAAGATACTTTCACATTCCTCTACCTCAACTTAAAATGTCTGAAGACAATGAATCATTTTCAGAATTTTTAAAGAAAAAGATATAAGATGGATATGTCCAGTCAATCTACTATTTTTTCATAAAAGACATAGGACCTGCGGGCCCTTGGCTAAGAGGAGACTGCCTTGGGCTCACCGGTGTAATAAACTGCACTCCACTATCTGCATTGTCCTTCTGAGTGAGTTTGTTTCCTGGAAAGCATGGCTATAACATTTGATGCGTTGGCCAGGAAACTCCTCACTTTCAGGAGACAGGTCTCATTTGAGGCCACCCCGAGGCTTTGTAGCTTGAATCTCCTAGAGGGGGGAGGGCGACTCGCCCCTCTGGAAGGATTCTGCTTTTCAACGCCTGGACCTTTCACGTCAGCAGGTAGTGGACGGCAGCAGGGGAACTGAGCGCTCAGAGCGAAGAAGGCATACCACGCTGACCCGGAGGACGCCGAGTGGACCACCCAGAAGGACCCCACCAATCCACGGGAAACCAAGATCATTCTGAGGAGGAAGAAAAAAACGAGATCCTGGATGAGCCCTCTACAAGATGGAGCTGAGTTAATGACTCCTGCTGCTTGGCCTCACCAATGCAGTTCTGAACTTGGGTATGTGGGGCTATGCCCCTGTCAGTAATGGACAGACTCCCCTGGTGGGTATCGCCACTCCGTTATGGAGACTTTAACAACAGAAAGGAACTTTCCTCTCTCTCACCAACCATAACCTTTCTTTGCTCTCCTGGTATAAAAAGAAGCCATCAATGGGCCAGAGACATAGGGTTACATTTAACATGAACACCAGCCCTACGGAGATAACAAAGGCTTATACCTCATATATAAAACTTAAAGAGGAAAAGGGCTCCTTTACAAAAGTGGGACAGGCCTCCCGGTACCTTGAGCAATAAATACTACCAGGTCTGGGATGAGTATTTCTGGATGACTCCTGAGAAAGAACAGTTGATTGCCCCTGCTACTATTTGCTGGGAACAAAAAGAACAAAAAGAACAAAAAGTTAGATTTGGAGACCGTCCCCTAGACCCAAAAGAATTGTTATTTGTGCCCTGAACAATGTAAACAAATCTTGGAAGTTACCTATCACCCCAATCAGTCTGCTCAGTGGCCCGGTTCCGACTGGCCTAGAATCCGCTGGGTAGCCCCCAGTGAGACCCAGTGGCTCTGTGGGCTTAACTTATGGCCATGGTTACCAGTTGGCTGGGTGGGGCGTTGCACATTAGGATTTGCTTTTGCCCGTGGCAGAATTAAGCCTAGCCTACACCAGCCTCCAGTAAACCTGCCTTATCTGCATGCAAGATGGACATGATCCGTGTTCCAATGGTATGACTATCTTGCTGCCTTGTTTGTATCCTCTGTAGGGACAACGGATATCATGGTTAAGGTAGAGGCCTTAACTAATTTCACCAAACAGGCCCTCTTAGACAGTACTAAAGCCATTCAAACTTTGAACGAAGAACAGATTCAGATGGAAAAGGCAGTAAATCAAAATAGGATGGCATTAGACATACTCACAGCAGCCCAAGGAGGGACTTGCGCGAATGTTGTGTGTACATCCCTGACCTGTCTAAAAATGTATCTACTGCCTTGGAAGATATGCAAAATCAAGTGAAAGCCATGTCTAATGAACTGTTGTTATAGTAATCTTGATCATACTGCTTTGTGGGCCCTGCTTCCTACAATGCCTTGTGAATTTTGTAACCCAGAGGTTGATAGCATTCTCTCATGTGGGTGGCAAGAGGGCTAAGGTACAATATATCTCAATAAATGATGCTCGTTATGAAAATTAAGAGTATCAAGAGGGGGGAATGAAGAAAGAATTCATAGGGCCTGGACTCCA
The DNA here is from genome assembly GCF_910594005.1 of Cervus elaphus. NCBI lineage: Eukaryota > Metazoa > Chordata > Mammalia > Artiodactyla > Cervidae > Cervus > Cervus elaphus. Next base: position 52,180,624 of record NC_057815.1, read on the forward strand.
TCTCAGGCCTGTCCGTGCTGGTCGTGCTAGGCCGCCTCTCCAATGGACTCTGAACTCTGTGCTTAGCGCCTGTGGAAATGACAATAGAAAGATAAAATCCCCTCTGGGCAGGAGAATCTTGAAGATCACATCCAGGTTACTCATTGCCTAAGAGAAAACAGACACTAATCACCCCTGCCTCCGGACAGTATCTATAGAATGTAACCACAGGCTTATTGATTATTAACTGTTTGAACACATAACACGTGAATGATGGAGTTATTGTGATTGTATTTACCCTTCCTTTGTAAGCCTCAAGAGATTTGGGCTGGTGGGTTTAGACATGTACACATGGGGTATAAAAGATTTTCACAAATGCTGGTCGGGGCCCTGGCTAAGAGGAGACTCTGCCTTGGGCCCGCCGGTGTAATAAACTGCACTCCACTACCAAAAAAAAAAAAAAAAAAAGACATAGGACCTGAAAATTTTTCAGAAATTATACAACTCAAATAGTTATTCTGTTGAAATTATTAGAGAGTTAGATAAGACCCTCTAGAATAATGTGTTAACTGGAGAAACTTTTGCTATAAAAATGCATAAATAATGAACAGTGAACCCAATTATTCCATATAAAATATAATTATTATTTTGAACACCATTTGGAAAGTTAGTAAAAAATAACCTAAGTGGGGAAAGGTGGTTTCTAATAGAATCAAGAGTAAATAATAAAAGAGTGACTTCACAGTAAACATCTGTTTCTTATTTACAGCATTCAATGGTGAGAAACAGGAAACATCCTCACCATCTCTTTGTCCACTTTGTTTTGGGGACTATGTGTATGTGGATCACCTCTGCCTTGTGCTTTACCATTATCATCTCCTAGAGTCGCCTTTTTATCTTTTAACAGCTTTCCATGGTTGTAACCATTGTAGGGCAGAATTCTAAGCTGCTTTGTTTCTTTTCACCGCTGCCAATTCCTTGAGACTGACTTGAGGATTGTATTTTACTTTTTATGCAGGTCATGGGAAACAAAGAGAAACTGGACAAAGTCATACAAACAAATGACTACAGCACTTAAAAAAAAAAAAAAAAAGGTAGCATTAGAGAGATGTGTGTGGGAACAAAAAGAGGGAGAAAGAGGGAGCAATTCACTCTCCCTGGAGTTGAAAAGGATGGCATTTGATGCTAGCTGAAGATGAGCAGGTCCCACATAAGGACATGGGTGGGGAGCATTCTAAGCAGAGTGAACAGCGTCGACAAAGATACCATGGCTTGGCTAGGGAGGGATTTGGCAAGAATAATATGCATGAGGAAAGAGACTGGATTTTTGTATAATTCAGCTCGAAATGATCTCTACTTGATTGTTCATTCCTTCCAGAAAAATGTCATTTTGTAAGTAAATCAATTCAAAATAAGTATGCTTTAAATTCTAAAAAGACTGCAAATCCTGAGTTCTCTAAGCATGGCTTCAGGATACTTAGAAAACACACCAACATAACATCAACATCTCAGTATGATAAGAGGCAGAAGATGGATTTTTAGCTGTCAGAACTGTGATTTAGCTGTCAGAGTATATGAAATCAGCCACATACATATCATAGGCTTATCCACTCTGGGACAGCATAAAACCTCAAACTTTTTAGCAAGTTAGGAAATGAAAAGAAAGGGAGATGCTGTATGCATCTTCTCATGGAGGATCCAGCCACTTCCATGTCCAGATTTTCTGTATCTCCTCTCCCCAAACATTTTCTTCTAATGCCAAATGAAGTTCTTCTTTCACTGAACAATTTCTCTCCTCTGGGTCTGCACTTAGTACTTGAGTTTTGCTTTTTTTGAAATACTAAAAATCTGAAAAGAAAAAATTAATAAATTTGAGCTGGACTTGCAAGGAAAGCCCAGTATTCCTGCCAGAACTTCTATGAGAGAGAACTACAAGAACTTTGGTTCAGTAATTGGCAATGCCAAGTTAACCTCACTGTACGTGCTGATGGGGAGAGAGGTCAGATCTTCTGAAATGTAAATTTTCGCAGCCCACAGCACTGTCCTGCCTCCTCTGATGGTGGACCAAGAAACCAGGGCACTGAGTGTAATTTTGCATGAATAATGCATGATGGCCTGGCATGACTGTGGCTCTTAAGACTGACATTTCTCAGAATAATAATGGGATCAGGTTGTTTCATACATTTCAACTAAATTCAACAAATGTTTATTAAATACTTTGAGCATAGCTGTAAGTCACTGCTCCAGTTGCAAGGCACTTTCTGCAGAGGCTAAGATAAAGACAACTCCAGGTTTGTCCTCAAGAGCTTAAAACCTAAAGAGAGAGATGGAGCAAGTGCATGGATATTCAATAAAATGCAGAAAACACAAATGCCATAGACAGGTAAGTAAGAGATACCAGTAAGTATCTGTAGAGGTTGAGGATGCCTGAAGAAAATGTCAACTGAGATGCATTTGAAGAATGAGATAGCAACAGTTTTGAGCACCAATTACATGCCAGACACTAGCATGCAACATTATAGCTAATCCCCTCAACAGCCCTACCAAATATTGCCATCCCCACTTAACTAATGGGTGAAGTGAGACTTCAAGCCACAACTATTTGAGGATAGAACCAAAGCTGAATCCCAGAAATGTCTTTCCCTACAGCACCAAGCTGACTTTTCCAGTAGTGAAAATGGGGAAGGCCTTCAAGAATAAGGAAACAGTCAAATCAAAGACATGATGGCAGCAAAGGACAAAACAAATGATCAAAACATGTGAAACTTGTTATCTAGTTAAACTTGTTGATCCAGTTAAACTTGCAAGAAAGAGTAGAGGTTTGAATGCAGGGTAAGAAGTTTCTTTTTGTGCTGGGAATAGGATTCATGGAGAGTTCAGCCAAAATAACATGGTCGGATTAGTGCTATAGTAAGTGGACCTAGATAAATTGCTCAGGTGAGATGAGAGTGAGAAGAAATTAAAGTTTAAAAGTCCAGAGTTGAGAAGATATCAAACACAGATGTAGGATGAATCTGCCTGGTTTCCACCTTCATATCACACACACACACACCATAGTTGAAGCCACTTGGTGTCTCTCTGCAAACTTAGAGACCCATCTTATTCTTACAAGAGTCAGTGACCCAGGGGACTGCTTCTAGTACCAGGGCAGAGGGTGACCCAGAGGTCAGACAAAGATTCTTGAGGAAATCTCAAAATATTTCTTGAGAGAAACCTCATGAAAGGCCATAATTCCTGAAATAACCAAGAAGAGAATCTTGAATCATTTTGGTTTAATATTTAAAGAAAGGAAGATTCTGTAGGACAGAGAGCTTGAGGAAACCTGAAAAATTAAATATTTAACAAATATGAATATTTAAATTCAAATATATATATTTAAATATAGATAAGTGTATATATATATAGCCTTGTTTTACATTTAGATAATTTTCATTTGGTTAACTATTTCAGTAGAATATATTAAGATAGTGCTTAGGCCAGACATGCATTTATATATTCATTCATTCAGCACATTTACTTAATATTATAGAGAATGAAGACAGACATGACAGAAGCCCCCCAGCTCTCCTTGCCTTGACCCTTGTCCTCTTTTCCTCTTTTTCCCTCTTTCCTCTGCATCCCTGCTACCTCCTCCTCCCCAGTCCTTGACTAACAGAGAAGCTGCAGCATTTTTTTTTTTTTTAATTCTCGAAAGATCTGTTTCAGGGTGGCACCAATCATCCTGAACAAGAGGGACAGTTCCAAGCGCAAGTTTCACAGCAGTTAGTGACGCAAATGACTACCTGAGCCAAACCACAAGGACACATACCACTCTTCTCTCCACCCCATAAAACCAACAATCCTTCTTCAACTCTGAGTCACCTGGTCTCAGAAGTTCACTGATGCACATCAACTGAGTAAAGCTTTTAGTCTGCTGAGTCACTTAAACTATTTTCTTCCTTGACCGTCTCTTGTGTAAGTGAGGCACTTCATTAGGGGCTTTATATATATATTAACTCGTTTAACCTTCCCATAATCCTAAAGTAGAAATAGTATCATCAGTTTATAGATGTCAATACCGAGGCTTGGGTAGGTTGGTTAATTCACCTAAAGTCAGTACATGGTATAGCCATGGTTTAAACCCTGACCTGCTAGATGCTAATCACAGATGCAGACAGAAATATAGAAACCAGGAGATGGTGGACAGTGGTGTCAGGAAGCTGAGGGAAAAGAAGAGAAGGAAGGAGTGACTACCTGCCGTGTTCCAGGCCCTATGAATCTGCTTTCACACACTCTTTCTCCTTTAATCTTCACAAGCCAATAAGGCTTGTGATGTCCAGTTTATAAACAAAAGCATAGAGCTTCAAGAGGGCAAGTAACTCATCTGAATTCACACAACCAGGCAGTTAGTTCTCTTAGCTCTTTTCCCACCCATTCACCATGTGCCCCCAATTGCCCTCCCTATACATACTTTCAGTGACCCCTTCCCAACTTGCTGGCAGCTTCCTCTTTGTTCTCAAGCTCATGAATTTTCAAAGGAAGTGCTCCCTAAATCTTGTACCTCCATCCCTACTCAAGTTACTTCTTACATTCATTGTAGAAAAAGTGCATTCATATTTACCACATTCACTTCCTCACCTCCCAGCAACTCATTTCAGCCTGGCTTCTGTCCCTATCACTCCTCTGATCTAAGGCCAGTATTAATCAACTTCTCCAGGGCAATAAAATCAACAGGCTATAGATGGATAGAAAGAAATTTGTTACAAGGACTTGACTCACGACATGATTTTGGAGGCTGAGTTCCCATGATCTGCAAGTTGTGCTGTTCAATCACTCAGTTGTGTCCGACTCTTTGCGACCTCATGGACTACAGTATACCAGGCTTCCCTGTCCTTCACTATCTCCCAGAGTTTGCTCAAACTCATGTCCATTGAGTCAGTGATGCCATCCAACCAGCTCATCCTCTGTCACTCCCTTCTCCTCCTGCCCTCAATCTTTCCCAGCATCAGGGTCTTTTCCAATGAGTTGGCTCTCCATATCAGGTGGCCAAAGTATTGGAGTTTCAGCTTCCACATCAGTCCTTCCAATGAATATTCAGGGTTGATTTCCTTTAGGATGGACTGGTTTGATCCTCTTGCTGTCCAAGGGACTCTCAAAAGTGTTCTCCAGCACCACAGTTCGAAAGCATCAATTCTTCAAGTTGGAGACCCGGAAAGCCAGGTATGCAGCTCCAGTCTGAGGCCTGGGAACCAGGGGGTGAAGTCCCCATCCTGCAGCAGTAGAAGACTGACAGTCCAGCCTAGCACACAAGCAGAGACTGAGCTCCTCCCTCCTTATCTTTTCTTCCTTCTATTCCGGCTTTCAATAGGTTGGGTGACACCCACCCACATTGGGAGGGCGATTAGCTTTACTAGGTCTAGCAATTCAGGAGCTAATTTCATCCAGACACACACTTACAAATACATCCAGGGTAACATTTAACTGAATATCCAGGCACTTTGTAGCCCAGTCAAGTTGATCCATAAAATTAACCACACAAACCACTAAGGACTCCCTAATGGTCAAATCCAATGATTGTTTCTCAGTCGCCATCCTTGATGAGGCTCATATGAATTTGATAGTGTTTATGTAAAGCTGAAATTAAATTAAAAGAAATGAAATTAAAAGACACTTACTCCTTGGAAGGAAAGTGATGACCAACCTAGATAGCATATTAAAAAGCAGAGACATTACTTTGTCAGCAAAGGTCCGTCTGGTCAAGGCTATGGTTTTTCCAGTAGTTATGTATGGATGTGAGAGTTAGACTGTGAAGAAAGCTGAGTGCCAAAAAATTGATGCTTTTGAACTGTGGTGTTGGAGAAGACTCTTGAGAGTCTCTTGGACTGCAAGGAGATCCAACCAGTCCATCCTAAAGATCAGTCCTGGGTGTTCATTGGAAGGACTGACGCTGAAGCTGAAACTCCAATACTTTGGCCACCTCATTTGAAGAGTTGACTCATTGGAAAAGACCCTGATGCTGGGAGGGGCTGGGGGCAGGAGGAGAAAGGGACGACAGAGGATGAGATGGCTGGATGGCATCACCGACTCGATGGGCATGAGTTTGAGTAAACTCTGGGAGTTGGTGATGGACAGGGAGGCCTGGCGTGCTGTGATTCATGGGGTCACAAAGAGTCGGACACGACTGAGCAACTGAACTGAACTGAACTGACTGATGTAGAGTTGAAACATAAAAGAGACGCAAGTGGAACTACCCTGATTGTAGCAGGGGAGAGGGCCTGAGCAAGCCTCCCTTCTTTCTCCTTCCTCTCTGCAGTACTCCCTGAAGCATCTCAGGGGCGCCCTGGAGTCCTGAGGGGCAGAGATTGATGCTATCCTAGAGGGAAAAGAGCTCAGGACTTGACCATTGGCTGACAGGGGTTGGATGCTTGATATCCCCAAATCCCCACCTCCCTAAACCTAAGCAGTAAAGGAAGCCACAGATTGGATTAATCCTTAGTGGGGCTTTGGCCGGAAGGAAAGGTAAATTGGCTTAGGGAGTTGACTCAGATTCAAGGGAGTTGACTGGTGGATAAAAGAACAAGAGATGTGAGAAGCTGACCCCACCACAAAGTTGAACCAAGAACATGGGTAAGGAAAAACTTTACTTTAGGATTTATTCTCAACTTCAAACTCTTAAAAGAAAGCCCACACGAAACAGAAATATAGTCACAGATGTAAAAAACCGTACGTTACCAGGGGATAAGGGGCGGGGAGGGATAAATTGAGAGATTGGGATTGACAAATACAAACTACTATATACAAAATAGATAACATAATAAGGACCCAGTGTAGCACAGGGAAGTCCACTCAATACTCTGTAGTGACCTGGGAAAAGAACCTAAAATAGAGTGGATATATGTATTAACTAATTCACTTTGCTGTCTGCCTGAAACTAACACAACATTGTAAATCAACTATACTCCGATTTAAAAAAAAAAAAGCCTACACATCAGAGTAACTTACATCCCCTAGGGGCTGTGAGTCCTTTGAGGGCAGGGACCAAGGATTCTCAGGGGAAGTTTCATAAACACTTGACGGGTGGACATAAAATTGAAATCCACCCACACATCACGCTCATTTTTCTTTTTCAGTGAAATCACACTGAGCTCTGAGCACACAGCTCTCCACGGGTCTGGAGAGCAGCTACTGCTGATTTTTCTATATTTATATTAGCCATTTCCAGCCAGTTGCCATGGATATCCAGAAGGTAAGCAAGGTACCCACACAGAGTGAAATTCAACTTTGAAAAATCTTACACGATTGTAGGAAAGTTTGCTTGTTTGTTGGATAGTTGTTAAAATGATAAAGTTTTACACAGCAGATACTCTGTTTTGCTGTCAGAGGAATGAATAAATGAACAGAACGTGTGCTTGGCCTGGGAATTCAGAAAAGACGGCTGTGTGCTTTTCCCTTTTCTCCTCTTACAGATCTCAGCACCTGTCAGCTGAACTCACACAAATTCAGAATGAGGCACTTTCTCTCCATTTTCCAAATTTTATGACAATGCTATCTATTTCTTGTCAAATTAACATACTCCTTTTTACAAGCCTTTTGTTATGTAGATCTATAGATAATTTTAATTCTAGTGTCCTTGTCTTTATTAAACGGATACCCTCTTCTGGATTAAATTGGGTCATAAAAATTGTATCACATTATTTTATGTAGCATAAATATAATGTCGTGTGTTCAGTGTACTGTCAAACCTTTGGTGGTAATGAATAATCGACTTTCACTGCCCGCTGAGAATGCTGACTTTCCCTCCCTCTCCACAGCTGTGGCTGATACTAGACTATTTTCAAGTTGCACCATCTCTGCTTTCCCCTAAGAATCACCTGGTGAGACAATCACCTATTCTATACCAACCTAACTGTATTATCTTTCAACTGAAAAAAAGAAAGAAAAAGGAACATAAATTTACAGCTGTCCCCCTCTTTGTTTGTGGCTCAGATTTCCTTATGAGATTTTTCTTGGGCAATAAGAAATTGAATACTTTAAATTTGGAGAAAATGTGTGGTCTCTTGGTGAGTGATGGGCCCTATGTCTTCAGTCTTCAGTGTCCTGAGTTGCTTCTGAGAACAGTGTCCTAATAATCAGGGGTAGCTCCCCATTCACTTAGCCAGGGTCCTCCTGGCCTCAAAGGTTTAGAGCCAAGACATAATGAGACAGCATCCCCAGGAGGACAAGTTGGGAATGTCAGAAGCCAGGAAATTGAGCGATTCCCAGTCTAGAAGTCTCCAGAGAGGCAAACTGCCCAGGTGAGGCAGAAATGTCCAATGCCCAGCCTGGCTGGTGTCTTTTAACTGGGTAGATGTTTCCTAAAAGCAAGAAGTATCCCACATTCATCCTTAAACTGGGGGGACAGTGGAAAGAGAGGGGCGTGAGGGAGCTCCACTTTCTACAATAAAAATGGATGTTTAAAGGCCACCATTTGAGCAAACTCCGGGACTCAGTGAAGGACAGGAGAGCCTGGGGTGCCGCGGTCCATGGGGTTGCAAAGAGCCGGGCATGACTTAGCAACTGAATGACAACAAAAACTCACCAAGGCTTTCCTTACCCATATCATGAGGGCGACAGGGACTCTGGATCGGAGACCAGAGGGCAAAAATGTTACAGATTCCTTATTTCTGCCACTCCCACTCTGCTTCCCTGTTGAACTTGCATGAAATTACTTTGAATACAAAAGGTGTAATTGTTTGTATTTAAGAGTAGGGAGGAAGTAGGGAACTGGATACACTGCAGCCCACTGTGCATCTGAGAATGGGAAAAGAAGACCAGGAGGAAGGCAGTGATGGAAGCTCCAGAGGAGAGAAATACAGCAAGGACTTTGAGGTTAGCTGTCAGGGAAAGAAAGACGAGAAAGTGGGGAGCTGGGCCAGGCCTGAGAAAGCATCCTGGCACACAGCAGCAGAAAGTCCCGCCCTGAAGCTCCTGGTAGCTCATCCTTCCAGTCAGGGAAGGGAGGCCATCCATCACCAAAGAGCTTGGGATTCGAATCTCTGCCTCTGTTGGTTGTGTTGACATGGACCAGTGTCTGCATCACCCCGTGCCTCTGTAAAATGGGCATGATGGTAATTTCAACCTCTTAAGATTATGGTGATTCCTTTTTCCTCCCATTTTCCCCCGGGCTTGATATCAAAATTTCTCAGAAATCTTTAGCTCCCAAAACACATCTGGGGAAAAAACAAACACAAAAACGAAAAACATTTGGACTCTCTAGATATGGAGAGTCAGCTTGATCTTGTCTCCTCTCTGAACAACCTTTATTCCAAGGGCTATGTGATGTCCTGCCCTGAGTGGACGCCCTGACAGGGGGCCAAAGAGCCCCCACCAAAGTCTCTGATCTCCCATTTGAAAGCACTCCCCTGGCTTTTCCTGCCACTGCCACCATATAGACCATGAGAGTCAGGCAGAGGGGAGAAGTACAGCTTTATGGTTCTGGTCCAAGTATGGGCTTAAATTGGTATCCATAGCTTCATTTAGCACAGTTGAGAAAGATGGACATGCCAAGAAAAGGTCACTAAATTCAGAGAGAGAACAGTGAAGAACTAATTCCCCAAATGCAAACTACATAGAATAACATGATTTCCAGAATTTTTGAGGCTACAGAAACGAGCTGCTAGTCCCATAGGAACAGACACAGCCAGGTTTCCAGAGTTCACATGTCAACAAAGGCAGCAGGGAATTCCTGGCCCCAGAGACCTGGCAGACCTCACCAGCCATGACCACATTACTTCCCGCCCAACTTGCAGCCTGGCTCCTTCAACAGCACCATTTTGTTGTCCCTCATATAAATTGGGTTCATGTATATATGCCCTGTATTCTCCCCAGTTTCCTCTCCAGGTAGGACCAAAAGAAGCCAAGTTTTCATCATTCTCCCTGAGTGCGGGGAGCCGGCCTGACTGCTCAGGCCCCTTCTCGGCCCTGAGAGAGATCAAAAGGTCCCTCTCTGTCCCGCCACCCCTGATTTGTTAAAGTGCAAATTGGCCTTTCTCACCTCCCTCAAGGAAATCGCTGCAGCCACCATTTGCCCATTTTCCTGACTCTGATAAGATTATCGGGCTCCTGTGAATGGCTTATGTCTAGGTAGTCTTTACCTGATTGTAAGACGCTGGTGCCATGCCCTGCTGGAGTTAAGATAAAACTCCTAAAACTAGTATCTGCAGTTCTGCACGTATGCAAGTCTTTGATCTAAAATTTGGTGAATCCTGTTAGTATATATATGTATGTTACCCCTCAATAAAGTCGTCGGAATCAGTCACAAGCTGACTCCGTCCCTCTCAACCCCATCTTTCTTAGTCTTTTATTTCTCAGGTGCACTGGTGATTGCGTCCTTGACCTGTTCATCTAGCCGGCAGGCCCGGCACCTGAGCCCACAGGAACCCTTCTCTCAGCATTATTTTGCTGTCAGTGAAACATATTTCTTCTCTAGGCTATTGACAAGTCTGGTATTGACTAGAGTATATCAAAAGACGCTTGCTCCTTGGGAGAAAAGCTATGACAAACCTAGACAGTGTTTTAAAAAGCAGAGACACTACTTTGCTCACAAAGGCCCATATACTCCAGGCTTTGTTTTTTCCAGTAGTCATGTAGAGATATGAGAGTTGGACCATAAAGAAGGCTGATTGCCAAAGAATTGATTGAACTGTCATGCTGGAAAAGACTCTTGAGAGTCCTTTAGACAGTAAGGAGATCAAACCAGTCAATCCTAAAGGAAATCAACCCTGATATTCAGGGTTGGATATATCAGTCCTGGAAGGACTGATGCTGAAGCTGAAACTCCAATACTTTGGCCACCTGATGCAAAGAGCCAACTCATTGGAAAAGACCCTGATGCTGGGAAAGATTGAAGGCAGGAGAAGAAGGGAACAAGAGAGGATGAGGTGGTTGGATGCTATCATTGACCCAAAGGACATAAGTTTGAGCAAACTCCGGAAGAGAGTGAAGAACAGGGAAACCCGGTGTGCTGAAGTCCATGGGGTCACAAAGAGTTGGACACAACTTAGCGACTGAACAACAATAAGGGTATATCACAAGGGGAAAAAAAAGAAATGCTAGGAACATGGAGAGAAAAATTGTGGGTCAAGCTAATCAAAATAAACTAGACTCTTTATCGCATTTCAAATGCTAACCTTCAGGGTTTCTCTTTAGTGAGTCATGCTTGATTCTCTGGGCAGTAGGGTGGGGAGTGGTAGGAGTTGGTGGAGATAGGAAGTCCTTATTCATAGGAATCAAAACAATAAGTGGGTTTATGCGTAGACAATTTTTCCTTGGTCAATCCAGTCACTTATTTACAATGCTTTCCTCCTTGAGAATCTCCAAAGATAGCTGCTGTAAATGTTTTCCCTCCATGTACATACACGTGGCACTTCACTCATTAAGAAATGAACTTTGTCTTCTCTCACTGAATGTGATCTGAACACATGGCCTGTTTTGACAATAGAATACAGTGAAAGTGACATTCTAGGGCTTTCAAACCCAGGTCTTATGAGAACTAGCAGCTTTCTTGTCCTCCCTCTTAGAAGCTATCTGCTACAAAAAGGCTGACTCCCCTGAGAGAGCCATGCTATGAGGAAGTCCAAACAAGCCAAATAGAGATGCTGTGTGGAGGGTGAGAGATATCTGACCAGGACTCAGTCATCCCAGATGAATAAGCAGACATGCTAATGAAGAAGCTATCATGGACTTTCTGCCCTAGCAGACAACACAAAAAAGCAGGGCAGTTTTCCAGGTAAACTAAGCTTATATTATAGAATCATGAGAAATCATATATTATTGTCATAGGCCATTAAATTTTGGGGTGGCTTGTAGCAATAGAACTGTGGAAAATTCTTAAAAGAGATGGGAATACCAGACCACCTTACCTGCCTCCTGAGAAATCTGTAAGAAGGTCAGGAAGCAACAGTTAGAACCAGACATGGAACAACAGACTGGTTCCAAATTGGGAAAGGAGTGTGTCAAGGCTGTATATTGTAACCCTGCTTATTTAACTTATATGCAGAGCACATCATGTGAAATGCCAGACTGGGTGAAGCACAAGCTGGAATCAAGATTGCCAGGAGAAATATCAATAACCTCAGATACTCAGATGACACCACCCTTATGGCAGAAAGCAAAGAAGAACTAAGGAGTCTCTTGATGAAAGTGAAAGAGGAGAGTAAAAAAGCTGGCTTAAAACTCAACATTCAAAAAACTAAGATCATGGCATCTGGTCCCATCACTTTCATGACAAGTAGATGGGGAAATGATGGAAACAGTGACAGACTTCATTTTCTTGGGCTCCAAAAACACTGCAGATGGTGACTGCAGCCATGAAATTAAAAGATACTTGCTGCTTGGAAGAAAAGCTGTGACAAATCTAGACAGCATATTAAAAAGCAGAGACATTACTTTACCAACAAAGCTCCGTCTAGTCAAAGCTATGGTTTTTCTAGTAGTCATGTATGGATGTGAGATTTAGACCATAAAGAAAGCTTAGTACCAAAGAATTGATGCTTTTGAACTGTGGCATTGGAAAAGATCCTTGAGAGGTCCTTGGATTGCAAGGAGATCAAACTAGTCAATCCTAAAAGAAATCAGTCCTGAATATTCATTGGAAGGACTGATGCTGAAGCTGAAACTCCAATACTTTGGCCACCTGATTCGAAGAACTGATTCATTGGAAAAGACCCTGATGCTGGGAAAGATTGAGGGCAGGAGGAGAAGGGGATGACAGAGTATGAGATAGTTGGATGGCATCACCAACTCAATGGACATGAGTTTGAGCATGTTCCAGGAGTTGGTAATGGACAGGGAAGGCTGGCATGCTACAGTCCATGGGGTTGCAAAGAGTCGGACTCGATTGAGTGACTAAACTGAACTGAATTGTAGCAATAGAAAACTGAAACACTACCCTATACCACATCAAGTCATCATTACCTCTGTATCTAGGTATTTTTGTATGCACTTTTATAATTGTTGGTTTGCCAACTGGTTAATCTTTTCAAGTTCTTAATGACAAGGTAAGTGTCTTAAGCATCTCTGATTTAGCAGGTGCTCAATAATTCATTTTAGCCAATAAACTGACTAGATGGATGGGTGCAAGAGAGATGACAAATATAGGAGTCCCTTTTCTCAAGGAGCCAAAAGGAATGGTTTAGCTTAAGAGAAGAATACCATCCTACAACACTTTCCTCTGACATTTCTAACAAAATGAAAGAATTTAACACAGAGATACAGAGAATTTGGAATCTGAGTGTGAGTGAGGGAACTCTCTCATATCAGTCAGCTTCCATCTCATCAGTGATGAAGAATGTACAATCATTTATTGAGGACAATGATGGGACAGATTGATGATAAGCCATCAGATAGAGAAAGGGCCTGAGACAGATACCTACAAGGAAGACTGACTACCATCAGTCTTCACTACAGGGTTAACTACAAAGGGGAAAATGTTTCTGGGAATATCTGTCTTGGGCAAAGCTTCTTGAAAGCAGCTTCTAAGAGGGAGAATCACTTTCCTATCTAGGAAGAAATAAATAGATCCAAATAAATAAATGAAAGCCTTTCACCTACTAGAGATGGTTAAGATTCAGACTTGAGGAAAATCAGTAGGTTGGCAGAAGGGTCAAATTAAAATGCCCAATGAAATGAACTCATGATTACATTTACAGAAATAATTGCACAATATTTTTGAAATAATAAGACTCAAAGTACTTGGCAAATTTTGTAGATGAGTTGAGGCATGCACCATCTGTGTAACATAAATTGTTACCAAATGCTTTCACACATCTCAGTGTTTAAATGTGTCATGAGGTCAACTGGGGGAAATGGTAGAGGCTGGAGATTTTTAAAAATAAATCTTTGCAAATTACTTTGAAAATTAAAACCAAAAAATGAATAGTAATAACTGTTTATCAAGATTATCACAGATTAAAAAAAAAGATTATCACAGACTGTTCAAAAAACCCAAAATTTATATGTAGCAGACATTAATTTGTAATCAATGCACTCAGGTAAAGAAGCATCATGTTATCTTTTCTTAATATTTTCTTAAAATTATATTAAATCTGACTCCACCTCCACTAGCTAGTCTCTGTCCCCTACTTTCCCTTAGTGCCTTACATAGTCCAGAACACTGAGAAAAGGATAATTTGGTCACAGTTGCTATACCACTTGTCTGCATCCACATGGTCCCTTGAAGGTGGGGAGATCCATGGATCGTGCCCCTGATTTAAAATGCAGTATTAATAGAAAAGTTGAGATATAACAAGGTCAAAACATCAGTTTCAATTGCCATTGAAAAGATACTCTATCACAGTTCCCAAGAGAAAGAGCATGCCACACCACTCAGGGGCCACACAGGGAAATACCCAGTTTGGTCAGGAGACAGGGGGCAGGGGGAAGGGGATCTGTGTGCAAAAGCCTTTATTATGGTTTCCTCAGGAAGAAACAGGTGAGGCATCTGACCTTCTCAACATGGCTACCTATGCCTGCACAGCCTCATGCTACCCTCCCACATCCCTTTAGCCCTGTTGCATTTTCATTTTTTCTAGCACTTATTATCTTCTATATAATTTATTAATTATGCTTAGTGTTTGCCATCACCCTCTTACACCATGTACATTTCACAAAAGCAGGAATCTTTCTGTGTCTTCTTCACTGATGTATACCAAGAACCTAGAACATTTCTGAGGGTTTGGAACCTCAGAGTAGATGCTCAGCAAATATTTGCTGAGTGAATGAATGGCTGGCTGATACTTACACCATGACATGAGTCCTCTTTTCATCCCCATTCATGTAGTGGAGCAGGAACTTGCTGGATCACAGACAAGACGGTGAAGAATTGGGATTAAAACCTAGTCCACATCCTTCCACATGGGAAATGTCTATGTTTAGTTGCCTCCTCTTCCTTCAGCCATAGAAAAATATCAATAACCTCAGATATGCAGATGACACCACCTTTATGGCAGAAAGCAAAAAAGAACTAAAGAGCCTCTTGATGAAAGTAGAAGAGGACAGTGAAAAAGTTGGCTCAAAACTCAACATTCAGAAAACTAAGATTGGTCCCAGCACTTCATGGCAAATAGATGGAGAAACAATGGAAACAGTGACAGACCGTTATTTTCTTGGGCTCCAAAATCAATGCAGATGGTGACTGTAGCCTTGAAATTAAAACACGCTTGCTCCTTGAAAGAAAAACTATGACAAACCTAGATAGAATATTAAAAAGCAGAGACATTACTTTGCCAACAAAGGTCCAACTAGTCTAAGCTATGGTTTTTCCAGTAGTCATGTATGGATGTGAGAGTTGGACAATAAAGAAAGCTGAGTGCCAAAGAATTGATCCTTTTGAACTGTGGTGTTGAAGAAGATTCTTTAGAATCCCTTGGACTGCCAGAGATCAAAGCAGTCAATCCTAAAAGAGATCAGTTCTGAATATTCATTAGAAGGACTGATGCTGAAGTTGAAACTCCAATACTTTGGCCACATGATGCCAAGATATGACTCACTGGAAAAGACCCTGATGCTTGGAAAGGTTAAAGGCAGGAGGAGAAGGGGGCGGCAGAGGATGAGATGGTTGGATGGCAACACCGACTCGATGGACATGAGTTTGAGCAAACTCTGGGAGTTGGTGATAGTCAGGGAAGCCTAGTGTGCTGCAATCCATGGGTCAGAAAGAGTCAGACATAACTGAGTGACTGAATTGAACTGAAGAGCATAATTATAGAGATCTTGTTTTTTCAATCAGGGCACATTTCATTAAATTAAAGAAAATGTAAAAATTATGAAGGTGGCCTGAGGCTAGAAGTGAGTGAGTCTCTTATGTGGTTTGACATCTGGGAAATCTACTTAGTAATCACTTTTGTCTTAAAATATATATTAGTGTCCTAATAACACATCTTCTTCCTGATTGCTTCTATTTTCACCTAGGATTACTGGATCTGTGCACAAACACACAGAAAAGAGGGAAACTGATGAATCCTTACATACATTTTTTTGAAATATTTGTGCTTAATGTTCCTGACCTTGCTCTTCCATCAAATAATCAATGACCAATAAGCATTGTTTCTGTTTTATCAGCAGAGGCCCAGGAACTTATGTCACCCTGAGAAGTAACTATTGCCCTCCTGGGAAAGACCAGTGAGTCTGAAATTTGACAACGGTAAAATGTACCCAAGGCCAAGGCTCACCTTCCTATCCCTCCACCCCCACCAGTCACTAATCCCCTCCATGACTGCTGAACACTGGGTTTGCCCTACCCATCTGTTCCACCACTGGGGATGGTCTGTAAATGAATGACTAATAAGAACTTGAAACCCACCCAAATTTATCAAAGGTCTGGCAGGTACTTGAAAAAGAGAGTAACTTGATTTCTGGTATTATTATTCAAATGAGATAAGGTAGCCCATCTATAAACTATAATGAACTCTCATAATTCACATAATGCAGTGCTTGACTTGCTTTGGAACTGTCGGCTGTTTCCCGGGCTCTGTCTCCTTCTAGCCAATAAAGTCCTGGAGAATGGGACCTTATCTGACTCCTTTTTGTCAATGTAACTAAAACCACTAAACCCCACAGATAGTAGGTATTCTATAATTTTTATAATGCTTTATTGGATTGGATCTAAGAAAGAAAGAATGAATAATGTAATAGAAGGACATTTATACATAATGCATATAGAAAAAGAAATAATTAGTAAGACTGCACCAGGGTTGAATCAACTGTTTCCATGTGTGTGTGTGTTAGCCGCTCAGTCATGTCCGACTCTGCGACCCCATGGACTATAGCCTGCCAGGCTCCTTGT
The DNA here is from genome assembly GCF_910594005.1 of Cervus elaphus. Classification (NCBI taxonomy): domain Eukaryota; kingdom Metazoa; phylum Chordata; class Mammalia; order Artiodactyla; family Cervidae; genus Cervus; species Cervus elaphus. The sequence continues at coordinate 52,197,404 of NC_057815.1, forward strand.
CCATGGAATTCTCCAGGCAAGAATACTGAAGTGGGTTGCCATTTCCTTCTCCAGGGGATCTTCCCAACCCACGGATTGAACCCGGGTCTCCTGCATTGCAGGCAGATTTTTTTTACTGCTGAGCCACCAGGAAAGCCACAACTGTTTCCCTACGAGAGACAATACAACATAGGAGAGAGAACTGCATAAGAGAGAATTCTGGTCACTAGAGAGACATCCTATGGCCCGTAACTGACCGCCACTGATCTTATTAAACTAATTACAATGTCTTGGCAGAAATATTGCTAAAGAAGCTAAAGGGATTTCAGTTCAACGAGCCTGAACATTCTATTCATTGAAAAGGACCAAAATGGAATAGGCTGCCTCTGGGGTGGTAAATGTCCTGTCACTTTGAGGTATTAATAGAATGCCATTTTCTATAGGGCCTCTGCATCAGATAGGGAAATAGACTAAACACGCTGTAAGGTCCCTTCAATCTCTTACTTTAAGAATGCGGCCTTGAGGGGTCTGGGAAGCAGAATATGAATTCTTCTAGAAGCTGCTGCAGGGCTGTGTCCTGGAACAAGCTGGAACCAGAAGCCAGAGCCACTCAATGCCCCTCCCAGGGCAGTGACCCACATCCCAGGGACTTGCTCCCAGCTGCCATTGCAAGGAGAGACCTAGGCAATGCTGGGTGACCTCATAAGGTGGCTAACACAAAACCCATGAACATCAAAAAATCCAAAACATTACATAATGTTCGGATGAATTAAGTGCCTGACACATCTTTACATTATAATACTTTATCCTACCATTCTAGGGTACATATTGCTTGATCACCTCTTCATTTTCTACATGAAAAATAAAAAGACATTTGGGTCTTTCTTCCCACATGGCTGGTGAAAAACAGAGTTTTAATACTGATATTTTAGGAAAGTTTATTTCAGTTTCACAGTTGTTAATGGTAATGTTGTATAAGTTCTTAGGTTTGTTTTCAAATTTGGGAAAACCTCTATAGGAGCTATAAGATTTCAGTACAGTTCAAGCTTTTCTTTTCCATGTTTGAACATAAATACTTTTGAATTGACAGCACTCTTTACTTAGTTTTGTTGATATCTTACTGTGTTGGTTTATTTTGAGTTTTATATTATCTTCATCAACATTGATGTTTTTGCCAAATTAACAGTGGATTTAGTTAATCACGTCTTTTCATTAAGTGGATTATCAAATTTACTGGATTACATTTTTCTCTTTGTCTTAATGAATAACTACTTTTAGTATAATCTGGAAAATTTTGTCACAATTCATTTCTCAGTATTAAAATAATTTCTATTGATTTCATTGTTAATCTTTATTTTTTTAGTTTCACATTCCATTAATTTTTATTTAAATCTTCTTTCTGTTCTTTACAAAATATACTCAAAGATGACAAACAACAGCCTTTAAAAATATTCAAAGCAGCAGTCTATAATTTCTCATTCATTTAAACATTCTAAGATATCTTGCCAAATGCAGTTATAGTAGCATATTCATGCATTACCAAATACATATTTTCATCAATAGAAGAAAATGTCTATTGTGTAATTATAGTCATATCTACTCTATCATCAACCATATTCCTGAAAGGAGAAAACTATTTTGATTTGGCTTCTGTGAAAATTGAATGCTCTGTTTATGATTGTATATATCTGATGATTAGGATTTCCCATAGGCTAGCTCTGATTGCATCTGCTTCTGCTTTTGATTCTTATGTCTATTTCTAATAAAGCCATCAAAGTGATCCTATTAAAAAGCAAGTCAGACAATGTCAATCCTTTGCTCAAAATCAGCCAATAGATTCATATCTCACTATTGGTAAAACAAAACAAAACAAAAAAGCCACTAGCTTATAAGACCCTACACAGTCTGCAGCAGTTACTTCTCTGACCTCACCTCTTGTTCTCCCCTTTTCACTTTGCTCCAGCTACAGTGAGCTCCTTACTTTTCCTTGTATTCTCCTAGGATTCTCTGCGTTACGGCTATTGCACATCTTTGCCTAAAAGGCTAGTCTGTCAGACAGGCCATGGCAAACTCCATCACCTCCTATCCTCCTGTCACTTCACATCTCATCCTTCACTTCCTGACTCAGTGATAAAGACTCCACCTGCCAATGCTGGAGATGCAGGAAAGACCCAGGAAACAGGAGTTAGATCCCTGGGTTTGGAAGATCCCCTGGAGAAGGAAATGGCAACCCACTCCACTATTCTTGCCCGGGAAATCCCATGAAAAGAGGATCCTGGTGGGCCACAGTCCGTGCTGTTGCAGAGTCAGACATGACAGCAATTGAGCACTTCCTCCACCTTTTTTTATTTTCCCCTCTCATCATCAAAAGTACTATATATCTCTAAGGTTTACATAAGTGTTGAATGAAAATTAGTAAATAGAGTGAATGAAAAATCGAAAGTCTAGGCATTTTGGTGGTGGTGGGGTAGTTAGATCCAACTTAAATGGGGCCATTCTGGAATATCCTTGCTCATTCTAGGGAAACATGTTTTATCAAGAATTTGCTCATTCCTTTTCTCAGTCAGCAGATTGACAAGTAGTGTTTATTCCACGTCTAACACTGTTTAGGTACTGAATATATGGTCTCCAACCTCTGAAGCCCATGGCCTCTCAAAAAAGAGAAAGGCTATGATGACAAATTGATAGGCATCTTGGCACATTACTGCCTGAACATGGATTTACTTTAAACTGAGCAAGCCAGACTCCTTTACATTTGGCATATACTATAGCTACATTAATCCCAAACATACAGTTAATAAGACAGCAACAGTATATGCAATGAATTTCAAGACAGGTGTGGAAGATAATAAAAGTTTAAGAAACAATAAATGTCTTAAGTTTCTTTTTAGTCTCATGTGCTATGTTAATAGCTTTCATTATTGAGATTTGCTGACATCTATATTCCTAAAGGAAGGAGAGACCAGTTGGCCTGGCACTTTGGGTTTTTGGATAGCTTTCAAGCAATAAGATTTATAATCTTCATCTAAACTGAAATATTCAGAGAACATGCACATCAACTTTTCAACTCAGGCTAGCACAGAGTTTCAATAGCCTGATCTCACCCTGATCTCACTCAGCCTTTCTTACCCTGATTTCAGATGGTCATATTTTTTGAGTATGTACATCTTTTAATGGCTATGAATTTGAGCAAACTTGGGAGATAGTGGAGGATAGAGGAGCCTAGCATACTGTTGTCCACGGGGTCGCAAAGAGTTGGATATGACTTAGTGACTGGACAACAACAACACATCTTTTAATATATATTTTGCAAGTTTTAATCATCCCAACTAGAGTGTGGGCAAATGTAGGGATGGTGTGGGGGAAAGATTCTCACTGTGCAGAAATTTGAAATTAGTAGCTATTCACAACTGAAGCAACTTAGAAGCAGCAGCTATTCAAACCAAAATTGTCTATATTTCCTCTGAACTTCATAAAAATACAATTCAGAGAAAAAGCATATCACAGTGTCCAGCACACTGTGGGTTCTCAAAAACAAATTATTGAATAAGTAAACATTTTCAAAACTGTATTCAGGAGGTATTGTAGGCAGGGCCACACCTGTCCAGGTTGGTAAGTAGAATTGAGAACAGTATGTTGTTTTGACTAAACTTAATTACACTTGCTTTGGTTTGGCTCATTCGATTGCATTATAATGTAAATATAACCCAGATGACCTCAAATCCACTAACCTTCTAGAGTCACTTTTCTTTTCTCTTTCTTTAAAAAAAAAAAGTATGTATGTACACATGTATGAGAAATAAAACAGGCATACAGAAAAGTAAATTAAATAAGGGTAGTGGTCCTCCCTTATCCTCAACTTTGCTTTCCATGGTTTCAGTTACCTGCAGTAATTCCAGAAGTAAACAATTCATAAGTTTTAAGTTGCAAAGCATTCTGAGGCGTGTGATAACACGTCTCACTCTCCTACTGCATCCGGCCTGGGATTCCCAACCATCAGTGTCATTTGCTCTTGATATTTGGCTATGAACACGGACATCATCTTGTCCGGATGAGCCAGCATCACCCAAAACAGGTGATCCTCGTTCTAATGTACCATCAGAAAGTCAAGGGTAACCTAACACTACGTCACAATGTCTATATCATTCTCCTTACTTCATCTCATCATGTGGACCTCAGCTCATGTCAACACTCATATACTGGTGAGTCTAATACAATAAGATGTCTCAAAAAAGAGGGAGAGAGAGAGAAACCACATAACTTTTTAAAAAAACTTTTTATTTTGGATTGGAGTATAGTTGATTAACAAACAGTGTTGTGATAATTTCAGGTGAGCAGCAAAGGGAGTTAGCCATACAGATACATGTATCCATTCTCCCCCAAATTCTCCTCCCATCCAGGCTGCCACGTAACATTGAGAGAGTTCTATGTGCCATACAGTAGGCCCTTGTTGGTTATCCATTTTAAATATAGAAGTGTAGGGAGAATGAATACATGTATATATATGGCTGAGTCCTTTTGCTATTCACCCGAAACTACAACACTGTTAATTAGCTAGAACCCAATACAAAATAAAAAGTTTAAAGTTTGGGGCTTTAAAAAAGAAAAAAATAAATATAACATTGTGTACATGTCTATCACAAACACCCTATTTGAGTACATTGTTATAACTGTTTCATTTTATCATTAGTTATTGTTGTTAATCTCTTACTGTAGCTAATTTATAAGTTAGACTTTATCATAGGTATATATGTCTAGACAAAACAGTCTATATTGGGTTTGGTACTATCTGCAGTTTCAGGCAGCATCCACTGGGGATACAATGACTGATAAAAATGGAGACAAACAATGTACTGATGCACAATTGTGATGAAATTGTGTCCCCCAGAGACAGGAGGGACTATTGTATGATTAAATGATTTAACATAAAGTAAACAGGTTGTAACCAGCATCCAGGTTAAGAAAGAGAACACTGCCAAAACCCAGGAGCCTTCTCCATGCCCCTTCCAAACTTTTATCTCTTCCTTTCCTCCAAAGGTAACCAGTATCCTGACTTTGGTAATAATTATTTTCTTGAATTTCTTTTTGGTTTAACCATCTACATATGTATCCCCAAAGTTAACTATAGCTGTGCCTGTTGTTTTAAACTATTAGTGAATGAATTTACACCATCTATCTTCTTCTGTGTCTAGCTTTTCCAACTCATTATGTTTGTGAGATACATGCTGTTGTATACAGCTACAATTTATTTATTTTAATTATTGTATATTATGTATTTTATTGTATGACTCTACCACTATAATTTCTTGCTAATACAAGAGATAATTCTGGCTTGGGATTATGACTAATAACGTTGTTGTGTATATTCTTATGCATGTCTCCAGGTACACATGTACACACATTTCTGTTGGCTATTGATTGCTGTGGGTTGAATATGACCCCCAAGAAAATATGTCAAAAGCTAACCCCTGGTACCTGTCAATGTGACCTTATTTGGATAAAAGATCTTTGCAGATACAGTTTTGTAGTGAAGTCCTGCTGCTGAAAGTCAAGCAATGCCTGGGGCTACCAGACCCTGGAAAAGACAAGGAAGGATCCTCCCCTAGAGACTTCAGAGAAAGCATGACCCTGCCAAGACCTTCATTTCTGACATCCAGCCTCCAGAAGTATGAGAGAATACATTTCCACTGTTTTAAGTCACCTTGTTTTTGCAACTCAATCATGGCAGAGCTAAGAAATGAATACAAGTGAAATTACTAGCTCATAAGGTGTGCATATCTCGGATTTAATAGATAATGCCAAACAGCTTCTCAGAATGGCTATATCAATTTCTACTCCCACACACAGTTTATAAAAATTCTATTGTTCCACATCTTTGGCAAAACTTAATATTATCCATCTTTTTAATTTTAGCCATTATGGTGGATAGATTCAGTTCAGTTCAGTTACTCAGTTGTGTCCAACTCTCTGCGACCCAATGGACTGCAGCATGCCAGGCCTCCCTGTCCATCACCAACTCCAGGAATTTACTCAAATTCCTGCCCATCAAGTTGGTGATGCCATCCAACCATCTCGTCCTCTGTCTTCCCCTTCTCCTCTCTCCTTCAATCTTTTCCAGCATCAGGGTCTTTTCCAATGAGTCAGTTCTTCACATCAGGTGGCCAAAGTATTGCAGTTTTAGCTTCAGCATCAGTCCTCCTAATGAATAATCAGGACCAATTTCCTTTAGGATTGACTAGTTGGATCTCCTTGTAGTCCAAGAGACTGTCAAGAGTCTTCTCTAACACCACAATAAAAACGTATCAATTCTTTGGCGCTCAGCTTTCTTTGTAGTCCAACTCTCACATCCATACATGACTACTGGAAAAACCATAGCTTTGACTAGATGGACCTTTGTTGGCAAAGTAATGTCTCTGCTTTTTAATATGCTGTCTTGGTTGGTCATAACTTTTTTTCCAAGGAGCAAACATCTTTTAATTTCATGGCTGCAGTCACCATCTGCAGTGATTTTGCTGCCCAAAAAAATAAAGTCAGCCACTGTTTCCAATGTTTCTCCATCTATTTGCCATGAAGTGATGGGACCAGATGCCATGATCTTGGTTTTCTGAATGGTGAGTTTTAAGCCAACTTTTTCACTCTCCTCTTTCACTTTCATCAAGAGGCTTTTTAGTTCTTCTTCACTTTCTGCCATAAGGGTGGTGTCATCTGCATATCTGAGGTTACTGGTATTTCTCCCAGCAATCTTGATTCCAGCTTGTGCTTCATCCAGCCCAGCATTTCTCATGATGTACTTTGCATATAAGTTAAATAAGCAGGGTGACAATATACAGCTTTGACGTACTCCTTTCCTGATTTAGAACCAGTCTGTTGTTCCCAAACAACAGATAGATAGTGGATAGTGGCATCCAATTGTGGCTCTATTTTGTATTTTCCTGATTACTACTGAGATTATGTACTTTTTCTTTTTTTTTTTTTTTGGTCATTTGGGATAAGCTCTTGTGAGGTGCTTGTTTAACTCTCTTTCTCTACTGGGTTGTTTGTCTTTTTCTTATTGATTATATACATGTGTGTGTGTGTGTGTGTGTGTTTGTATGTACTCAGTCATGTCCCATTCTAATGTGACCCCATAGACTATAACCTGTCAGGCTTCCCTGTCCATGGGATTCTCCAGGCAAGAATACTGGGGTGGGTTGCCATTTCCTCCTCCAGGGGATCTTCCCAACCCAGGGATTGAACCTGAGTCTCCTGCATGAGCAGGCAGATTCTTTACCACTGAATTGAGTTTATCCCATAATACAAATATATCATCTATAATAGATAATATATTAATATAAATATATAATCTATATTATTATAGATCCATATCTAGTATATAAAACATACTAGTTTATGTTTAACTAGTTTATATAAAACATACCCATACATGAGTAAGGGGCTCATACTCAGAATACGTACCAGCTTTCTTTTGATAAGTAGCTGCATGATATATGTTTTTACTATTTTTCAATCCTTTCTTTTTTTCATATCCTTTTGTTTTATGTACAATTCCTCTAAAGCACATAGCAAATTTTTACAAGTCTAGTAATCTTTGATTTTTAATCACAGTATTTAGTACATTTGTTTTTATTATAATTAACTATATTGGAGGGTTTAAATTATCATTTTACTATTGGTTTTCTCTTTGTCCCACATCATCTTTTTTTTTTTTCTCTTGAAATGTTTTTAATTGCTGGTTTTTTTTTTTTTTCATATCAGTTCTTAAACACTGGATTTATCTCAGTGTTCAAAGTATTCAGACACTGTCTCTTCAAACATTGCTTCCTTCTCATTCTCTCCCTCATTCTCTCCTTCCTGCCTCCTGGAATGTCAATGATACAAATATTAGAAACTATACAGGATATCCTTACACCCTTGTGTCTCTTGTCTTCTACCCTGTTTTTCCTCCTTCTGCCTCTCTGTTTTATTTATTTATTTATTTTTTTCTTTTTTTTCACATCAGACAGGTAATGTGCCGATGTCGTAACAAGGTTTGTGAGGGAGGCACATGTCACGCAGCAGCGTGAACACCCAATCATCATGCTCATGAACTACAAAAGGATGCCTCTCTGTTTTAATCTAGAGGCTTTCTTTCAGTCTATCTTCTGTTCTCTCATGAGCTCTTAAACCTATTCATTGACTCCTTAATTTTGGTTTTGATATCTTTGATGTTCATTTGGTTCTCTTTTTAAAATAGCTTTCAATTTTCTGTTAAAACTCTAGATGTTGTATTTTATTCACCATTATTTTAAAGTGCATGTCTGATCATTCTAATATATGAAGCCCTATTCATTCTGCCCATGATGGATTTTATTCTTATTGTTTTGTCTCCTTGTGTGCCTGGCTAGTTTTGGTCCAGTCCATGATGCTGTCTTTACAAAATTGCTGTGAAAATAATTTGTGATATAGGTAATCATGTCCTCTTCCTGAGAGAACTGCCATTTGCTGTTTCCAGGAGCTTGGCACTATGGGTTCACTTTAATCTTCAAGAATTGGGTTAGCAAAACTGAGTTATAGTCTCTGTGACAGGTTTTCAAACTCCTTTTCATGTTCATTCCAAAATTTAGGGGCCTAAACCTACAGTGAGGAGGGCTCCTCAAGTTTCCCCCATGCCAAAGAAGTGAGCTGATTATTTAGCTTTTGTTCACTTCAGTTCAGTAGTTCAATCATGTCTGACTCTCTGAGACCCCATGAACTGTAGCACGCCAGGCTTCCCTGTCCATCACCAACTCCCAGAGCCTACTCAAACTCATGTCCATTGCATTGGTGATGCCATCCAATCATCTCATCATCTGTCGTCCCCTTCTCTTCCCACCTTCAATCTTTTCCAGCATCAGGGTCTTTTCAAATGAGGCAGTTCTTCATGCCAGGTGGCCAAAGTATTGGAGTTTCAGCTTCAATGTCAGTCGTTCCACTGAATACCCAGGACTGATTTCCTTTAGGATTAACTGGTTGGATCTCCTTGCAGTCCAAGGGACTCTCAAGAGTCTTCTCTAACACCACAGTTCAAAAGTATCATTCTTTGGCCCTCAGCTATCTTTATAGCTCAATTCTCACATCCATACATGACTATTGGAAAAACCATAGCCTTGACTAGATGGACCTTTGTTGGCAAAGTAATGTCTCTACTTTTTAATATGCTGTCTAGGTTGGTCATAACTTTTCTTCCAAGGAGCAAGTGTCTTTTAATTTCATGGCTGCAGTCACCATCTGCAGTGATTTTGGAGCCCCCCGCCAAAAAAAAGTCTGTCACCGTTTCCATTGTTTCCTCATCTATTTGCCATGAAGTGATGGGACTGGATGCCATGCTCTTTGCTTTCTGAATGTTGAGTTTTAAGCCAACTTTTTCACTCTCCTCTTTCACTTTCATCAAGAGGCTCTTTAGTTCTTCTTCACTTTCTGCCATAAGGGTGGTGTCATCTGCGTATCTGAGGTTATTGATATTTCTCCCAGCAATCTTGATTCCAGCTTGTGCTTCCTCCAGCCCAGCATTTTGCATGATGTCCTCTGCATATAAGTTAAATAAGCAAAGTGACAGTATACAGCTTTGATGTACTCCTTTCCTGATTTGGAACCAGTCTGTTGTCCCATGTCCAGTTCTAACTGTTGTTTCTTGACCTGCATACAAATTTCTCAGGAGGCAGATCAGATGGTCTGGTATTTCCATCTCTTTAAGAATTTTCCACAGTTTCTTGTCATCCACACAGTCAAAGGCTGTGGCATAGTCAATAAAGCAAAGGTAGATGTTTTTCTGGAACTCTCTTGCTTTCTTGATGATCCAGCAGATGTTGGCAATTTGAACTCTGGTTCCTCTGCCTTTTCTAAATCCAGCTTGAACATCTGGAAGTTCACAGCTCATGTAATGCTAAAGCATGGCTTGGAGAATTTTGAGCATTACTTTACTAGCATGTGAGATGAGTGTAATTGTGTGGTAGTTTGAAAACTCTTTGGCATTGCATTTCTTTGGGATTGAATGAAAACTGACCTTTTCCAGTCCTGTGGCCACTGCTGAGTTTTCCAGATTTGCTGGCATATTGAATGCAGCACTTTCACAGCAGCATCTTTTAGGATTTGAAATAGCTCAACTGGAATTCCATCAGCTCCACTAGCTTTGTTCGTAGTGATGCTTCCTAAGGCCCACTTGATTTATTCCAGGATGTCTGGCTCTAGGTGAGTGATCACACGCTCGTGTTTTCTGGGTCATGAAGATCTTTTCTGTAAAATTCTTCTGTGTATTCTTGCCACTTCTTCTTAATATCTTCTGCTTCTGTTAGGTCCATACCATTTCTGTTCTTTGTTGTGCTCAACTTTGCATGAAATGTTCCCTTGGTATCTCTGATTTTCTTAAAGAGATCTCTAGTCTTTCCCATTCTATTGTTTTCCTCTATTTCTTTGCATTGATCACTGAGGAAGGCTTTCTTATCTCTCCTTGCTATTCTTTGGAACTCTGCATTCAAATGGGTATATCTTTCCTTTTCTCTTTTGCCTTTAGCTTCTCTTCTTTTCTCAGCTATTTGTAAGGCCGCATCAGACAACTGTTTTACCGTTTTGCATTTCTTTTTCTTGGGGATAGTCTTGATCCCTGTCTCCTGTATAATGTCATGAACCTCTAACCACTGTTCTTCATGCACTCTATCAGATCTAATCCCTTGAATCTATTTATCACTTCCACTGTATAATTGTAAGGGATTTGATTTAGGTCATACCTGAGTGGTCTAGTGGTTTTCCCTACTTTCTTCAATTTAAGTCTGAATATGGCAATAAGGAGTTCATGATCTGAGCCACAATCAGCTACCGGTCTTGTTTCTGCTGACTATGTAGAGCTTCTCCATCTTTGACTGCAAAGAATATAATCAGTCTGATTTCGGTGTTGACCACCTGGTGATGTCCATGTGTAGAGTCTTCTCTTGTATTGTTGGAAGAGGGTGTTTGCTATGACCAGTGCGTTCTCTCGGCAAAACTCTGTTAGCCTTGACCTGCTTCGTTTTGTACTCCAAGGCCAAATTTGCTGTTACTCCAGGTAGCTCTTGACTTTATACTTTTGCATTCCAGTCCCCTATAAGGAAAGGACATCTTTTGGGGGTGTTAGTTCTAGAAGGTTTTGTAGGTCTTCTTAGAACCATTCAACTTTACTTTCTTCAGCATTTTGGTCAGGGCATAGACTTGGAATACTGTGATAGTGAATGCTTTTGATCGATATTGAAAACTTTTGTTTTTCAGCTTCAAATCCACCCTTGTATACTCTGCTTTGTGATGTGAAGGCTAAAATTCTGCAAACCACATTGCAAATTGAATAAAACAGTTATTCTGTGATTTTTTTATCTATCACTTATGCCTGTTAACTCTGATATAATTGCTGTGCTAATAAGTAGTTATGCATATATATTCAATATCCATACTTGACAAAATAAAATCAGCAACCCTATATTTGTCCCTGTTGATTTTTAGTATTTTACTGGGCTATGAAACTAAAAGTCTTGAATTAAAAACATAGTAGACATTGTGGGTCTGGATTTCTGCTGGGTATTTGGCAATCTCTTCATGTAGTGTTCACGGCCAAAATGGAGACAGGAATTGGATACATAGCCTGTGGAGGCAGGGCATCCTGATGTCCATGTCACCCTGACAACCAAACCTCACACATTCTATGCTTCTTGTAATAACACTCCAAGTCCTTCTGCATGTGGTTCCCAATCTCTCTCCTTCACCTCATGTCCCATTCTCCTGATCCTTGGCTTCACTTTCTATTTACAGCCTACATCTGCTCTTTTGGTGGTATTCACATTTGAAAATTAGAACATAAATGAGCTAAATATTCAAATTAAAAGATTAGAACAAAACAAAGTAAAAGAAGTGTGATGGAACTAATAAAAGATAAAATGCTAAAGATAATGAATCACAAACAAAATGCCAGCAAAAAATTATAGCTAAGCCCAAAACTCTATGAAGTTTGACTAAGAAAATATGCAGGACAAATACAGATATCAGGAATGAAGAAAAAAAGATAAAACCGTAGTTGTGGAAAAGCAGTAAAAACAATTATAAAATATCTTACAAAATGTTGTCAATATATTGTCAACTTTAGATGAAATGATTTTCCAGCACAATATAAATTACCAAAATTAATTCAAGAAAAGGTAGACTATCTGAATACATTAACAACCACACAAAACACTAGGAAGATTTTTCATAGACACACCACTTTATAAAGTAAAAATAAGAAAGAATATTAGACCCTGGTTGCTTTATAGACAAGATTTAACTTACCTAACCATCAAGGAATATATATTCTACATAAATTATTCAAATTGTTCCATAATATATAAGTGGAAAGTTTTCAAATCATCTTATAAATCTAACATAAGCTTAATACCAAAGTCTAATTAAATAGCATCAAAAGAAAATAAACCAGCCATGCTTATGAATATATTTACAAAAATTCTAAAGGATTGGGCATGCTGAAGCCCAAAGTGTGACCAAGGGTGGCTCTTTATGGAAGGTATTATAAATGATGCTTGAAATCATGAGATAGTGTGCTTATCAGTTAGGTGGTAAAAGAGGAGCAGGCCATGGGCCAAGGGCTAGCTTTTCCCATATCACCACTCTGACACAGAACTCTGAGAGATACATATATATGTATCCATTCTCCCCAGACTCCCCTCCCATCCAGGCTGCCACATAATACTGAGCAGAGTTCTATGTTCTATACAGTAGGTCCTTGTTGATTATCCATTTTAAATATAGCAGTGTGTATATTAAATATAGCAGTGTGTCCATCCCAAACTCCCTAGGTATTTCACCCCCCATCCTTCCCCTTGGCAACTATAAATTTGTTCTCTAAGTCTTTATATGCATGTCTGAGTCCCTTCACTGCTCCTCTGAAACTATCACAGCATTGTTAATTGGGTATGCTGTGTGCTTAGTCGCTCAGTTGTGTCCGACTCTTGTGACCCCATATACTGTAACCTGCCAGGCTCCTCTGTCCATGGGATTCTCCAGGCAAGAACACTGAAGTGGGTTGCCATTTCATCCCCTGGAGACGAAAATCATTTCATCTCCAAGGGATCTTCCCGACCCAGGAATTGAACCCAGGTCTCCTGCATTGCAGGTAGACTCTTTACTGACTGAGCTACAAGGGAAGCCCTTAATTGGGTATACCCCAATACAAAATAAAAAGTTTTTAAAAAAACAAAATAATAAACCCACCAATGGTAAAGAAAAAAAAGAATTCTGAGGGATACAAGTGTTCTAAATTTAAACCTGGCCTTCCAGGTTATCATGAAAATATAATCATCAAAGTAGGAGGAGGGGACATATTTTGCTTAACCATTTATTAGCTTGATTTGTTGCTTTTCAATACTTATTTATATGGTAAGTAAGGCTTCAATTTTCCTCTTTCCCTGGCCCCACAAAGTTAAGAGTGAACCAATCCACCTCTTCTAGATTCGGCACAGGAGAAAAACAATAGCAGACGAATAAATGTAAGTGGACATATATATTTGGCACATATGTGCTTAGATACCTATATGTGTGTGTGTATATATATACACACACACATATATATTCCTGCAGAAGGAAATGGCAACCCACTCCAGTATCCTTGCCTGGAGAATCCCATGGACAGAGGAGCCTGGCAGGCTACAGTCCATGGGTTCACAAAGAGTCAGACATGACTGAAGCGACTTAGCAGCAGCAGCAGCACATACATATATATGTATGTGTACACATCTATTTTTTTTGAGACACACAGTGAGAATGTATACGTATACTTATCTAACAGACTCACAAACCTTTACACATTGCATTCACACACACACACACACACACACACACACACACACACACACACACATCAACAGAGACATGGAAAAGTTGGAACTTCCAGGTTCAGACTAGATAGAAAACTATAAAGTGCTGCTGTCCCCCTTCTTCCTCTCTACTAACCTGGAAATGTCAGGACAGATATAGGGAGAATAACCAAATGCAGAGCCAGGCCCAAAATTCTCACCCCTGGCGGATTTGAGGTTATCAAGTTTTACTACATGAAGGGAGTGACATCCTGAAGCTAATGGAGTCTAAATTTATGAGTGAATATTAGGGGCCAGTATAAAGTGGCTACATGCACACTCTATTCAGCACTGCCCTGGGTCATCCTTGCCACAAACTGAGACTGATCAGATTCTGCTCCATGGTCCTGATTATTATGTCCCTCCCCCAACACATGAGCACTTTCTGTCCAGATGCGGTAGCCAGGAACCTGAGCTTTTTGCATAGGCATTGTGTCAGGACAACTCCAGGAGCACATTCATCAGGCTGACACCTTAATTGATGTCCACTGTCACTGTTCCAAGGGAAGAAAAGTAATGGAAGGATGAGGACAAAGGCCAGGTAGTGTTTCAACCCAAAAGAGTATGAGTGCCTACTGGAATGGGTACAGACCAGCTGGCTATGACTTAGGCATCCACTCAATCACCTGTCATGGAGAGTGGCTGTATCAGCTCTTGTATAACAAATCATTCAAAATTCTCAGTGGCTTAAACCAATGATTATTCATTTTTGATCACAGATCTGGACGTTGGCTAGACATCAGCTGATTAAGTCTAGGCTCTGCTCCTTATGTTTCACACCCTCCTCCTGAGCCAGCAGGGTAGCTCTAGCATGTTCTTATCAGAAGGGTTGACAAAACCTCCAGAAAGCTATTGGAAATATGCATGGCTTCTAGGCATGCTAGGCTCGAAATTACCATGCCACCACTTCCACCTCCTTCTATGGGCCAAGTCACATAAGAACTTGAAAGTCAAAAGTGGGAACATATATTCTACCTCTCTTGCAAAAGAAATGGCAAAGCCACATGGCAAGGTCAAAAATAAATTTCAAAAGATTAAAAGCTTACAGAGTATAGTCTCTAGCCACAACAGACAACAAAAACTGAATAGAATCAATAACAGTGAAACATCTAGAAAACTCCCCCAAATATTTTGAAATTAAATATCATACTTCTAAATAATCCATTGGTCACAGAAGAAACCACAAGAGAAACTAGGAAATGTTTTAAATGAAAGATGATGAAAACACAATATATTAAAATATGTTCAGTTCAGTTCAGTTGCTCAGTCATGTCCAACACTTTGCGACCCCATAGACTGCAGCACACCAGGCCTCCCTGTCCATCACCAACTCCCGGAGTTTACTCAAACTCGTGTCCATTGAGTCAGTGATGCCATCCAACCATCTCATCCTCTGTCGCCCCCTTCTCCTCCCGCCTTCAATCTTTCCCAGCATCAGGGTCTTTTCCAAAGAGTCAGTTCTTTGCATCAGGTAACAAAAGTATTAGAGTTGTGGAATGCTATAAAAACAGTGCTTAGTGTGAAATTTATAAATTTAAAAATTAAAGTAGAAAAGGAAAAAAAGGCTTAAAGTAAAAAAATCAGAATTTTCACCTAAGAAGTTAGACAAAGTAAAACCAAAGGAAGAGGAGGGAAATAAAAATAAAGATAAAAGTAGAAATAACTGAAATAGAAAACAGACAAACATTTGGAGAAATTAAAAAGTCAAAGTTGATTCTTTGAAATATTATTAAAATTGATAAATCTCTGGTAGGAAAGAATGGAAAAAGAAAGAAAATTCAAATTGCCAATATTAAAAAAATGAAAGTCAGGAGATATTCTATAGACACACAAAATTTAATAAGGAAATATGAACACATTTACACCAATAAACGACAGCTTAGATGAAATGGACAAATTATTTGCAAACAACGTGCTAAAACTGACTCACGAAGAGATAAAAAATTTGAACAACCATGTCTCTATTAAGGGAAAAGATTTTCCTTAAAAATCTTTTAACATAGATGATCCCAAGCCCAACATCTTAACTGGTGAAGCTTGCCAAACATTTAAGAAAGATACGATAATCAATCTAACAAAAATTCTTCCAGGAAATAAAAGAGAACACTCCTCAACTCACTTTATGAGGATAGCATTGCTCTCCTAACACAATCAACAAAGATATTATAAGAAAATAAAAGAACAATATAATTCATAAATATAGAAGTGAAGTCCTCAACTAAATTTTAGCAAATTACTCTGAGAAATACATAAAAAGGATAAAAAATTATGACTAAGTAGGTTTATCCCAAGAATTCAAGGTTGATTCAATATTTGAAAATATACAGTACCATGGGTAAAATAGATAGCTAGTGGGAAGCTGCTATATAACACAGGGAGCCCAGCCTGGTGATGACCTAGAAGGGTGGGATAGGGGTGGGAAGGCTCAAAAGGGAGGCTGATTCATGCTGTCCTATGGCAGGACTCAACACAACATTGTAAAGCAAGTATCTTCCAACTAAAAATAAATTTAAAAAAAGAAAATCAATTAATATTACCCACGACAGTAATAGAATGTATGGGAGAAATTTCAAAAGATGCAGAAAAAATATTGAAAAAAAATCCAACACATGTTGGTAGTATGTATATTTGACATGACGTGATGAGAGTAGCATTTACCTCTGTTATTCCTCTCGAAAACCCATAACCCTAGCCTAATCATTAGGGAAACATCAAACACATTCCAACTGAGGTATTGGGTTGGGCAAAAGTTTTGTTCCCATTTTTCCACTAGATGCTATGAATAACTCAAATGAATTTTTTGCCCAACCCAATACATTCCACAAAATATCCAACCAGCACTCCTCAAAACTGTCCAACTCATAAAAAACAAAGCAACTCCACGAAACTGTCACAGAGTATGGTATTCTGCTGGGATGCTGGAACAGTACAAGGACACTGGGCAAAAGTGAAGGAAATCTGAATACAGTATGGGTTTTAGGTGATAGTGTGTCAATATTGGTTCGTTAACTGTGACTAATGCATGACCCTGATATGAGAAACTGTGTGATATTTAAAAACTCTCTGTATTACCTGTGCAGTTTTTCTGTACATCTGAAACTATTCTAAAATTTAAAAGCTTATTTAAAATAGAGAAATACATGAACATTGACATAGGCTTTATTCATAATAGCATAAACTGGAAACAGCCCAAAGGTCCATCAACAAGTGAATGGATAAACAAATTATGACATATTCATTTGAGAGCATGATATATAACAATGGGGCTTCCCAGGTGGCACTAGTGGTAAAGAACCCTCCTGCCAATGTAGGAGATGTGGGTTCAATCCCTTGGTCAGGAAGATCCCCTGGAGGAGGAAATGACAAAGCACACCAGAATTCTTGCCTGGGAGATCCCATGGACAGAGGAGCCTGGTGGGCTATGGTCCATAGGGTCACAAGGAGTCGGACACATCTGAGTGACTTAGCATGCACTATACAACAACAAAAGTGACCAAACTACTCACACACAAAACATGGTGAGTAGAAAGTGATATCTGAAAAGACATATAAAGGAAGGAACACACTAAATGCCTTCTCATAGGACGGAAGACACTGAATGCCAAGCAGGGCCATTATCTCAGTTTCTGTCATTACCTCTCCAGTCCTAGGGAGTCAATCCATGGATTAGGGTGCAAAACAAGGACCTTCTCTGACACCCCCACCAGCAATGAACTTTGTCTCCTTCCTGAATTGCTTCTGCAGTGCTCCAGCCTAGACACTTTTAGTTCCCCTGTGTGAAGGGGAAGCAAGATTACTCTAATAAGCATTTCCCCCTAAACTTATTGTTGAAATCCAAACACAGCTCTAAAGCTCCTAAGCAAAAAAAAAAAAAGAAGAAGAAGATTTATTTTGATTCTCTTTGCATTTCTGTTGCAACAGCTCACAGATCTGGTACTGTGAGGTTTAGTTTGAGATAAGTTTGGAAATAAAAGGAGGTGGGACTGCAGGGGAAATGACATGTCAGTTATTGTTTTAAAATATTAACCCATGCTATATACTTCTTGAAATAGACTGTTTCTTTTAACCAGAGTTTGCAAAATAAACATTCTGTGTTAGAGAGGGAAAATTAATCTTCCTTAAGGCTTTTCATTCTATGGGCAGACAATATGAGTGGGAGATCCCTAGTTAGCACCCCCTGAGTCCCTTTATGAAGTTGTCAGCACTTTTCATAAGGTACATTTGCTTCTCTTTCTCCCAAGGAGCACTATGGCTCTGGAAACATTCTCAATGGGCAGCTTTGTGTTAATAGAAAGAGACAACAAGGCTGTTGTTAATTGCTTCCCGTAAACATCCCACTGACCCCCAATATGTCAGACTTCTTCAGCATCCTGAGCTGTAAGCCCCTGATGGGGAATAAGGGTGATGATATTTCAAATATTCCTCATTAAAAAGATAGGAATGAATCTGAAACCAAAACAACCCAACACCTGAAACTAATTTTCTTGAAATCATCATGAGCTTTAATGACAGCTTCATTAATTGAATGAAGTCACATGGGGGCAAAATCATGTTTTCTTTAATGACCTGTCAGGTGATGGATTTGTTTGGTTACTTTATTATGAACATTTTCAGAGGAAGGAAAGAGAAAAAAGGATGAGCTCTGAGTGTCGTATCACAACACAACTTGACCAAGAGGCCTCCTGGGGTCTCAGTGGTGAACTGACTTGGAGATGGTAAGGTAGACTTGGCAGGATAAGGATGTCATCACAGGAGCCTTGCTACTCAAAGTGAGATTCATGAACCAGCATCACTGGGAAGCTTGCTAGAAATGCAGCATGTCAAGTCTCACCCCAGATCCACTGCATAGGAATCTGCTTTTAACAGATCACCAGGACCCCCAGGCGATTCTCAGGCACATTAGAGTTTACAAAGGACTGACTGGAAACACAAGATTTGGGAGTCCAATGAACTTAGGTGGGAATTCTAGTTCGACCTAACAGCTGGCTGTAAGTAGTGCATATTATTTACACTGTATTAGCCTCAGTTTTTCATCTGCAAAATAGGCACACTAGTATCTACCTCATGAAATCATGAAGCGTAGATTAAGGAAGCAGTTAGCATTTTTCCAGGCATGCAATCTATGTTGAATAAATGGTAGGTATTAGTACTATTGTGTCTTCTCCTGTGCATTCCAGTTTGGAGAGGAAGTATATTTAACTAAATTGAAATACTAGTTTTACAACTTAATAACCATGTGATCTTGGTTATGTCAGCTAACCCCTTTCTCAGACTCAAATTTTCTGCCTATAAAATGCATATAGTTTAAATATCAGCTGTAGCCTCCCAAGTCAAGATAGAGACCAATTACACAGCCTAGACAGGTCATAAAACTTCCTAAGATTTCTACCACCAAACAGTTGACCCTCTCTGACTCTAGTGCTACATTTTCAGATGCTGTTTGTATTCCTCTCCAAGTCTTTCCTGGTGAAAAGTTCAGACCGTTGAAAAATTTCCACAAGAAATCTATTTATTCCAGGTGTTTCCTGAGTTGGGTGTGTGTGTTCAGTCACTCAGTTGTGTCCATCTCTTTGCGACCCCCTGGACTGTAGTCCTCCAGACTGCTCTGTCCCTAGGATTCTTCAGGCAAGAATACTGGAGTGGGTTGCCATTTCCTCCTCCAGGGGATCTTCCCGGCCCAGGGATCGAATCTATGCCTCCTGCATCTCCTGCATTTGCAGGTAGATTCTTTACCACTAAACCACCTTGGAAGCCTTCATGAGTTGGGTAGAATTTTCTAAAGATTTGGAGAGCAGGTCACAAGAAGAGTCATTATTACATATGGCAGAAACGTATGTCAACTCCCTCGCTCTTTCTTTCTTTTTTCTTACCTTCCCTCACGACAAGGTCCCTCAGAAATAAGAAAATTTCTTCCCTTGTCATCCAGAAGGAAGCTTCATTTCAGCAGATGCAGTGGAACATGAAGTGAGATGTGTGTTCTGATTCCAGTGCCACTAACATCATTTATGCTCTCTGGGTCTCCATTTCTCATCCATGAAACAGTGCAAAAATTTCTCAATCACAGGGGTGCACGAGAACTAAAGATCTCATATTTCAAGGTACTTACTGGGTGCCTGGTATGTGGTAGGTTGCTATTTATTAAGCCATGGTTTCTTGGGTCCAGTTCCCCCCTCTCCTCACTCTACTTTCTGATACTGGGACTGAGCCTCTGCAAATGATATTTCTCTTTTGCCGGCTGGCTTCTGGTGAGGCTCTGCCTATCGGGGATGTCACAGGGAACTTGAGGGTGGGAGGACAGAATGGAGACTTCCTCTTTTCTTTGCTTCCTGTGCCTATCAGCATTGCCCCAGCAACACTCCTCCCTTCCCAGCAGCCACTGGTCTCAGCAGCACAGGTAGTTCTAGTTTGCTGCCCTTCTTCATTTGTTAGAACCAACCTCATTGCATCTGCTCGGAAAGACAGCACCAGCCACTGGTGCTCCTGGTCCAGAGTCAAGAGTCCCAGCTCTGAGGAGCCTCCTCTCTGGGCTCCAAGTTCAGAGCCCCAGTTCCACTGGAGCATAACCATTCCCTGAAGGGCTGAGTCCCAGCTCTGCATACCCCTTCTGCAAACTCCTAAGATTTAATAATCCCCAACACCTTCCCTTTGTTCCCCCATCCTTAGGTGAGGCAGCTGCCTCCTGTGGCTATGACCTTCATGATACCTCAGTTTCCCTTTTTGCCTGCTTAGTTGTTTTCCATCTGGGAAGCAGTTCTCTTCATATTAAATCCTCCCCACTGAAATGATGGCATGGTTTCTGGCTTCTGACAGGGTCCTATCTGATATGAAAAATATGTAAAAGATATTAGCTTCCTTCCAAAAAAACTAAAATGAAATCTATCTTCTAAATACCAGGTTTTACCACCAATAAAAAGACGCAAAAGGACATGCCTATGGCTTTTGAAAACATTTCCAAAGAAATTTTTCCAAGCTATTTTAGGCCCTAACAGCACTGTTGGAATAATCTGGAGCATTTGGAACAAAGAGTCAAAACATGTTTCTAGGGAAAGAAATGTAGAGTTAGACATAGCTCCCATGGCAGAGCTGATGCACAATCTAGAGAGATGTCACCTGTGTAGACACCAGGGTAGATGAGGACAGGGAGGGGGTAGTGGAGACAGGGAAGACTCCCATGACCCAGGTGCAGGATGTCACAGTTCTAGTAGTGCAACATGTCTTGAACCAAAGTTGAGATGAATGGGATTCAAAACAACTTGGAAATGGCAGTTTAGATAATGGTACTTGAAAAAAGTCTGAGTTAAGTTAGAGGTGCTTAAAAAGTCTGAGTTGACCATGCCTTAATAAGAAGTACTTTGAAGGTGCTGACCATGACATACAGAAATTGGACTGAAACTGAAAACAGTATTTTGTATCTATTTACTTTGTAAAGATAAATGGGAAGTCATAGCCCTCAGTGTGAGTGATCTTGTTCTCAAATAGGTGCCTGCACATAGTTGGTGCCACGCATGTAAGACCAGATAATAATAGCTAGAAAGAGCCATAGTGATATTCAACTCCTCACTAAAAATTAATCCTAAGGAGGCAAGTCAAGAGAATTTTTTTAAATCTGTTTTTGTGAAGATATTCATTGAAGTGTTATATATGAGTAAAATTTAATATCATGTAGTTAGTAAATAAAAAGGAATAATTTTAAATGTATTTACATTCACTTCAGGAAGTATTAAGTTTTAAAAATTGTGAAGATAATATTAAAAAAAAAAGGAAAGATTTTTGTGGTATGACAGCAATTGAAATAAAATCAGGATATAAAACATAGATGTGATTATAGAAAAGAGTCCCAGAAAGACGGTTCAATTATGTTACTCTTTGTTATCACAGGAATGAGCATATGGAGCACTCTGGAAGTCTTGTACTCAGGCATAAGGATTATTTTGAGCTGAAGGCCATTGAGAATAAGCAGATACAAGAAAAGATCTGGGGCTTCCCTGGTGGCTCAGTGGTAAAGAATCTGCCTGCCACTGCAGGAGACATGGGTTCAATTCCTGGTCCAGGAAGATCCCACATGCCTCGGAGCAACTAAGCAGGAGCATTACAACTAGTGAGCTTGTGCTCAGAGAGCCTGGGAACCGCGACTACCAAAGTGCCCGCACCCTAGAGCTCATACTCCACAAGAAAAGAAGTCACCACAACAAGAAGCTGGTGCACTGCAACTAGAGAGTAGCCCCCACTCACTGCAACTAGAGAAAGCCCTCATGCCGCAGTGAAGACTCATGCAGCAGTGAAGATCCAGCACAGTCAAAAATAAATAAATAAATAAAATTATTTTTTAAAGAAAAGAAAAGATCAATTTGTCTAAAAATAGGATATAAAATTTCTCCATATTCTACCAGGAAGGACAAAGGTAATCACCGGAGACAATTTTAACCCTTTATCAGCCTGGAGACAACTTTAACCCCTTAACCAGAGGAATTTACATAAGCAAACTTCACTAACTAACCTTTATCTACCATTGCAAGCGCGCCAAATAGCTTCAGTCATGTCTGAGTCTTTGCAATGCTATGGACTGTAGCTTGATAGGCTCCTCTGATGGGATTCTCCAGGCATCTCCGGTCTCCCTGTGTTGCAGGCAGATTCTTTACCGCTGAGCCACCTGGGAAGCCATTGTTTTCCTATATATTTGCCTTCCCACAGTTTGTTGCTCCTAAAGACTCAAAGTTATTTTCCTTTGTCTTGTGATAGCTCTAAAAATGTATTGTTCCTTTGCTAAAATGCTGTCTAAGCCTAAATTCTAACCAATCCTTTGAGTTACTGATCTCTGAGTTCTCCCATATGTAAATGTGACACTCTAGAGAATAAATTTCTGCTTTTCTCTTGTTAATTTGTCTTTTGCCAGCCCAAGTCAATCAGGCACAGAAGTTAAGAGGGTTGCACGAAAGAGAATTATGCCTCCCCTTACCACCCAGTCTCTGATATGTTGTTATGGCAGACTGAGGTGACTAATACACACTTTTTGCAGCTAAGTCTCTTGAACAAATTGTTTAAGCTGACTGAGTCTCAGCTCCCTTATCTCTAAAGTGAAAATGGTAAACTAATGGTAATTCTTACTTTACAGGACTCATGAGGGTGGAATGAGCTATACAATTAGCAAATGGAGTTTATTTGAAAGCTCTTTGTAACCTGTGCATTAAAGTAAAATAATAAATATTCCTTCTGCGAGTGCCCTGGATTAATAAAAGATCAAGGTATTTTCAATCATAGCATCAATGTATTGTATTAACCATAATATCTGTCTCTTGGATATATTTTAAATATGTATAGTTAACCAATAATCAAAAACTAATTGATCACAGATGTGTAAAGGCTTGCCTTTCAAATTCAAGGATGGTAACCAATGCCAATAAAACCATTTGGGGAATTTCTATATTTTCATTAAAAAAAAAAAAACCCACAGAATTCCAAATATATGAAGTACTCCAAATACAGCCTATATAAAAGATTTCTTTGAAATGTTTAACATCTTTAGACATATGCTGAAACAGGAGTCTTCAACATTCATTTTGTTTTTACTAGTATTTCTGTTACATGGAAATCTTCTAATAATAAGCATGGACAAAAAGATAAATCACATAGAAAATATATTTGTATTACAACTTATATAACTATTCCTTTTATCTTAGGATCTTAAGAGTGTTTCTCAACCATTTTTATTATTGCCCCTAAGTAGCCTTGTAGACATCTTTCTCCCTAATATCCCCAGTGAAATTTTAATGCCACCAATATACTGTGGCATACATACATAGAGTATATATACTGCTTAGATATATGTCTGTGCTTTACACACAAAGAATATAACCAAGAACCAATTTCCCTTAGGGTGATAATTGCCCCTGTCGAGAATGAATGACCTTAAGATGATTTATACATTAAAGCACCTAATTGGTCTTCACAATAAAGCTGATAGAAAATGCATTCAATGTGAGACGTGAACCTATTTTGCAGAAGGCATACCTGGACATAAAAAAGGCAAACATAGCTGAAGGGGCCTGGTTTGAGGCCAAGCTGTAGTTACCCCAGGAACTACACACGACTAGCCTTAGAGGGAACTGTCTACTGAGAACTCATCTGCATGAGGAGGCCAAGAGTCTTCTGGGAAGGAACACAAGTTTGGTTTAGAGACAGCGAGCCAGTGGGGGAAGTGAGGAGAGGCCTGCACTCAGTGTGGAGTCTGTTCTATAGACTGCTCTTCAACCCAAGGACTCCTGGGTTCCCTGGTGGCTCAGTCGGTAAAGAATCCGCCTGCAATGTTGGAGACCTGGGTTTATTCCTGGGTTGGGAAGATCCCCTGGAGAAGGGAACCACTAACCACTCTAGTATTCTTGCCTGGAGAATTCCATGGACAGAGGAGCTTGGCAGGCTACAATCCATAGGATCACAGAGTCAGACGTGGCTGAGCAACTTTCACTACTACTTCCAGACTCATGCTGAATCCTAAGGCAAAGGAGCTGTAACATAAGAGAAATAAAAACTGAAAGACCCTACATGCCCTCCCATGGCATACTGAGCAGCAAGGCACCTGCACCCCCAGCACAGGGCCTGTGTGTGCACAAGTAGTGAGAGGGCTCTCGAGGCTACTGCAGGTGACTTGTAATTATCGCCAGTTTCAGCTCCCCTCCGTGGTGGCCTGGGAGCCCTGGTTCATTCTCACATTGCAATGGATGTTGACACGCCCACCAATAGCATCCAAACACCTCAGCACATCCTTCAAGGCTCTTCATGAAAGAGGCTGAGCCTTTCTTTTGTGCTCTGGTGTTAAAGTCAGTTAGACCCAGGTTTGATTAAGCAACTTCCCAGAGATGAGTGGCAGAGCTGAATTCAAACCCACGTCTTCTGACTCCGAGTTCCTTGTTCTTCTATTACGTCATGTTTTCTGTCTCTGATACTGGAGCAGACTTGGGGGTTGAGGGATAGAATAGTCGACCTGTTTTAAGAAGACCTTTGAGGGGAGAATGGAGATGTTTTGTGCTCACAGAATTGGTAATGGGGAGTGAAGAGGTGGTAACAGGCACTGTCCTTCTACACACCTAGAGGGACACCATCCTTCCCAAGGGTGAAGGGCCTGAGGCCTCCTCTGACCTCTACTCACCTGTATTCTCATCCTTCCCCATCCCAGTTCTACAAACACACACACACACACAATTCAGGTAAAATCAAAGAAAGATTGGCAAACATCAGTCACCAACTATAATAAAACTGAACCATTTCCCAGCACAAGTCCGAAGGGACCTGCTTCAGGGAAAAGATCAGGCTTGTGATGAACCCAATAAGCTCAGTTTCAAAAAAACAATAAACAGCCATCCTATTTTGCTCATTATGGTAATGATGGATAATAACTTTTGAACTTCCCAAAGAATAACTGGATTTAAAGTAATCTATGAAAAAAAATAAATAAATAAAGTAATCTATGAAATTCCCTAGGTGGTCCAGTAGTTAGGACTCCTCACTCATACTGCTAAGGACCCAGGTTCGATACCTGGTCAGGGAACTACGATCCCCCATGCTGCCTGCCATGGTCAAAGAAAAAATAATCTCAATCAACTTTTTTGGTAAAATAACTAAGTTCACTTATATTTGTACTTGTTGTGGTGATCCTTTAACTCATCTTAGATTTTCAAATGGTTTACTCATTCCCATGGGTAGCATCCCCACGGCTGGAATTTGACTCCACTCAGTAACTGCAATTAATTAAAAACTGACTTGAGCTCAGCAGCCATTGAACTCAGCCTCAATCCTACTAAGACCAAGGAAAGAAATACTTGGGATAAGGCACTTCTGACTGTGAAAAAGAAAGCACATTTCTTAACAAATGTCACAAAATAATGACCCAAGGGATAGAGCACTTGTGCAAAGCATGTGCTTGGGGACTTTGTAAGAAATGCTGACATCTCTGTAATGCCAGTCTAGGAGTCAAAGCCCAGCAGTATTTCCTCCTGGAACAATTATCTACTTTCTTTTTATGTTTAGGAGACAATTAAGCAAGAACAGAGGAAGATGCTGTCCCCAGAACCCTCAAAGGGTGAGCTGTGTAAAAACAGATTTTAAGGTGGGAGAAATGCCCGGGTCATGAACAATCTTATCTGGAATTTATGCCAAATGGGACTGCACTCCCAGTGGGTACAGGCTTGTTTAGACATTTCTCTTCAAGAGAGAAGTTCCTGTTTTTCCCCTCTGGGCACCAGGACTGTGAGTCTATGTAGAGACTGGGTTGCTCTCCTAAACGACACTTTTTATCAGTCATTGATTCAACAAGCACTTATTGGATGTCTACTCTCTGCCAAGTACTGAGACAAAAATGGCCTAGCTAACATGTTTATTAAGTGCAAGGCCCTGTAGCAACCACCTTAAATGCATTACCCAGTTAATCCTCAGGATAATGCTGATCAGTTGCCATTTACAGTTGAAGTCCCTGAAGCCTGGTGAGTCTATGGTCGTTTGCTCAAGGTCACAGTGATAGTGGCAGAGAGAGGATTCGAACCCAGGCACCCACCTGGAGAGTCCATGTCCTTAACCACTTTGCCAGAATGAGAACAACCACTTGGAACTAGTAAGGATTCAAATGTACTAAAACGTGATTGTTCCCCATTCTCCCTGTGCCCTGCCAGGGAGTTCAAAGTCCTGAAGAGTGAAGGCAATAATATTTCAATACTGTCTGGTAGGAGCTATTGTCATACGCTGTTCAAGATACGCAGATGACACCAAATGCACAAGTAACAAAAGAAAAAAAGCAACCAACTGGACTTCATCAAAATTAAAACTTTTGTGCTTCAAAGGACACCATCAAGAAAGTGAAAAAACAATTCACAGAATGAGAAAATGTTTTTGCAAATTATACATCTGTAACATATCTAGAATATATAGATGACTTTATATAAAGAATTCAAATAAGTTAATGTTAAAAGTGATATATCAAAGGATAAAAAGACAAATAACCCAATCAGAAAGTGAGCAAAGGAACTGAACAGACATCTCTCTAAAGGGAATGGTTGAATAAATACATGAAATGATGCTCAGCATCATTAGCCATCAAGGAAGTGTAAGTCAAAACTGCAATGAAATACAACTTGTATTTCATACCTACTAGGATGGCTACAATAACCTCACACTGGTCAGAATGGCCATCATCAAAAAAAGCTACAAACAATAAATGCTGGAGAGTCTGTGGGAAAAAAGGGAACCCTCTTATACTGTTGATAGAAATGTAAATTGATATAGCCACTATGGAGAAGGGTATAGAAGTTCTTTAAAAAAAAAAAACCTAAAAATAGAATACCATATGACCCTGCAACCCCACTTCTGAGCATTTACACAGAGAAAATAATAATTTAAAAAGATATATGCACCCCAATGTTCACTGCTTTATTTACAATAGCCAGGACATGGAAGCAACATAAATGTTGCTTGAAGTGGATGAAGAAGTTGTGGTACATATATACAATGGAATATTGCTCAGTTATAAAAAAAAGGGATGACACTGGGTCATCTGCAGAGAGGTGGATGGACCTAGGGACTGTATACAGAATGAAGTAAGTCAGGAAGAGAAAAACAAATATCATATATTAACACAAATATGTGGAATCTAGAAAAATGATACAGATGAACCCATTTGCAAAGAGAATTAGTCACAGATATAGAGAACAAACATATGGACACCAAGGCGGGGAAAAGGGAATGGGATAAATTTGGAGATTGGGATTGGCATATATATGTTACCACATGTAAAATAAATAACTAAGCAGAACCTAAAAAATGACAGATAACAAGCGATGGTGAGGATGTGCAGAAAACAGAGCCCTTACACACCATTAGCTGGAAAATGGTGCAGCTGCTTTAGAAAAACAGTTTGACAATTTCTCAAAAGGTTAAGCACAGAGTTACCATATGATCTAGTTTTTGGGTACACAAAAACCTGTACATGAATATTCACAGCATGTAAACATTCATATTCATATGCTAGTGTTTCTGTAGCCAAAAGGTGGGAACAATGAAAATGTCCATCAAATATTGGATAAAATAGAATAGACTATTATTTGGCAAAAAAAAGAAAGGAAGTACTGATATATACTACAACAAGGATGAAATTTGATTACACGTATTGTATTATTCCATTTACATCCATATCCATAGGAGGCAAATCCATAAGGATGGAAAGCAAAATAGTGATTGCTAAAGTTAGAGACAGCCAGAGGAAATGGAAAGTGACTGAGAATTGTACAGTGTTTCCTCTGGGGGAGATAAAAATGTTCTCAAATTAATTGTAGTGATGATAGCATAGCTCTGTGAATATACTAAAAACCACTGAATTACATATCTTAAATGGGTGAGTCGTATGGTATGTGAATCATACCTCAATCAAGATTAAAAAAATAAAAAGATACTCTGGATAACAAACAGAAGGAAGCAATCAGCTGGGAATGCCTGCATTGGGCAAGATGTGCTAGGGTGCCAGCGCGGTGCTGGGTGAGCCGTGACACAGAGTGAATCGGGTGCAGCTTCTGCTCCCAGGTTGGCCACAGTCTTTCCAGATGCAAGGCGAGTTCAGACAGTCGTGAGAACATCAGCATTTGTAGGGCACAGGGTGCGTGAGGCCTAGGAGCTCCTGGGAGGGGCACACCTCCCCCAGAAAATAAGGAGCAAGGGGTGTGAGGTCGCCTTCAGGGAATGAACCTGAAATAGAGGGTACCCAGTATGAGAGCAAAGAGATGCAGTCTTTTTTTTTTTTTTTTTAAATTTTTATTTATTTATTTTTTTGTCATACATTGATATGAATCAGCCATAGATTTACACGTATTCCCCATCCCGATCCCCCCTCCCACCTCCCGAGATGCAGTCTTGAGGAGCAAAGTGAGTCGCTGACCTCAAGGCTCACCCGGAACTTGGGCAGGGTACTGCCGTACCCACAGCAGTGGCTCTAAGGCGGCAGTCCCCACCCACCCAGTCTGTGGGCCAGTACAGTCTGCGGTCTGTTAGGAACTAGGCTGCACAGCAGAAAGTGAATGGCAGGCAGCGAAACTTCACCTGCTGCTCCCCATCACTCCCCAAAGCTGGCGTTACCACCTGAGCCATCCCCTCCCACCCCACCCCTACCCCTGCCCCACGCCCTGTCTGTGGAAAAACTGTCTTTTAGGGAACCGGTCCCTGGCGCCAAAAACGCTGGGGACCACTGCTCTAAGGGGATGAATTTGTCCCTCAACATTTGGCAATTCCTGGAGACATTTTTTATTGTCACAACTCAGGAGGGTAGAGTGCTACTAGCATGTAGTGACAAGGCTCAGGACACACCCAACAACAAAGATAATTATCTGGTCCAAAATGTCAATGGTGCCAATAACTTTGGAAATTCTGATCTAAAGCAAGTACACATTGCTCATAGGGCAATGATCAGCTAGAGATAAGCTTAGAACAGGGAGACCCACAGAAGCCAACTACAGCAGAAACTATAGGTCAAATCATGTTCCCCAATTAACAAAAAGATACATTGAAATCCTATCCCCAAGACCTCAGAAAATGATCTTGGAAATAGAGTCATTGTAGATGTAATCAGTTAAGATGAAATCATACTCACAGGGAGTGCAAACCAGGGCTCTGCGACAACCTAGAGGGATGGGATGGGGTGGGAGGGAGGTTCAAAAGGGAGGGAACATATGTATACCTATGGTTGATTCATGTTGATGTATGGCCGAAACCAACACAATATTGTGAAGCGATTATCCTCCAGTTAAAAATAAATAAATTTTTTAAAAGATGAGGTCAGACTGGAGTAGAGCAGACACCCTGACCCAACATTAGTGGCATCCTCATGAAAAGAGCACCATGTGAAGATGAAGACAGTTATTGGAGTGATGCATCTATAAGCCAGGGAACATTGAAGAAGAGGCCTTAAACAGGATTCTTTCTCACACCCTCCAAAGGAATCAACCCTGTCCACACTGTGGTCTGAGACTTCTAGACTCCAGAACTGTGAAAGAATACATTTTTGTTTTCTAAGCCACCCAGGGTATGATACTTTGTTATGGCAGCCCCAGCAAACTGACACATTATCCAGGTGCAGTTTATGGGAGACAACACCTTGGCCAGTAGCATCCTGGACCGCCAGACACAAGCACCATTAAGTCCCTATATGTCCTTTAGCTCTACTTCCAGGCTTACCAAGTTATAGATAATTATGATACTCACTGGCCTTCCCAGGTGGCGCTAGTGGTAAAGAATCTGCCTGCCAATGCCAAAGCACAGTAGACAGGGGTTTGACCCCTGGGTCAGGAAGATCCCCCAGAGAAAGGAATGGCTACCCACTCTAGCACTCTTGCCTGGAGAATCCCATGGACAGAGGAGCCTGGTGGGCTACAGTCCATGGTGTTGCCAAGAGTTGAACACGACTGAGTGACTAAGCGCACACACAACCTTGGAAAATCCAAGTTATTTTCTCAGTTTAAGAAAGAGTATTTGCAGCTGCTGAATTTGTCCTTGGAGCTCCAACTCTGAGGGGTCCTCTGACAAATTACATTCAAGAGCGCCACCGCCTGGCCAAAGTTTAATATAAAAAGAAAGTGAAAGAATAAGCAGGTGCCTAAATGGTCTTGTGCCTTTAATCAGCAGCTTAACTACTTAACCATGAAAATGAGCTTCCCCAGGCTAATGAGAAGTGCCCAATTTGCAGAAAGCAGGCATTTATTTTTGTAGCACAATTTTCCAGCTGCCTGCATTCGGAGTCTTTTACCGGGTGTAGCATCTGTTTAAGCTGCGTCGTTGGTGTATACAGTTTTGCTTAAAGGCCCCTCCTGGATGCTGCAAGGCAGAGCATGAGCCAGGTTTCCTAAGTTTGAATATTGGATTCAGGAAATTTTCTGGGCTCAGCCTATAAGAACCCAGGAATCAGATTCAAGTCTCTTTATATTTCAATACTAGACTCAAAAAAAAAAAAAAAAGAAGACGACAGGTTGAAATTTGATGATACTGTGTAAAAGCAAGGAAAATCAATGAGAACAGAAGTAATGTGGTCCAGGGTCAGCACATCCACAGCTATCTATCATTATACTCTTTTAAAAAATCCAAGTGTTTCTGCAATAATGAGATCTACGTGTTCCTTGGAGAGAAGAGGAAAAAAAGACAGTTTCTGCAAAATTGCAAACTAAAAATAATAAGACTTATGGGGAAAAGAGGATTGAAACAGATAGTTTAAAACTTACACAATTTTGCGACTAGAGCACTAACAAAAGCAGCAACAATCATTATTTTAAAATATCAGCAGTTTTAAAAGAATGCTCAGTGCCTAATAAATAAAATATTTTGCAGGAAACAAAGGACTTTGCCTTAAAAAGGAAAAAAAAAAACAAAGAGAAAACAATTTGATAGCAGGCAATATGAGAGAAGCTGTGGTCTTCTGAGTCTTGGAAGTAAGGGAACGCAGGATGGGGGGGTGGGGTGGGTGTGGCACTGAGCAGGAGTATTCCTAGATGGAGATGATGACTCAGTTAAGGCGTCCGGGAGACGGAGGCAGGGAAAACCACGCACCACACCCACCTCCCTTCTCAGTTTACTGCCACCAGCCATGGTCCTAAACTTTGCCATCATATTCTGACAGGCTGCGAATATCACCTATGAACCAGCACAACTTCCACATTTCACTGACATCATTCCACCATTTATCAACCATATTTGAACTAATTTCTGTTAAAATCACTCACAAACACACAAGTGTTACAACAAAACAGACCGAATGTGGGCTGCCTCCCTGGCACACATCTGACAATAACCCCTGCTGAAACGATGGACCTGTCAGCCCTGCTTCCTCCTCTGCCCTTTCTCCCTACAAACTCAGTGTTGGATTTGCAGATGTCCTCACCTCCTGCTATGGGGGTGCCATCAAGGTTCTGGGCTCCGAGGCTTCAATTATGTCTGAGGTGCTAACAGGTAGTGAGCAATACAGTATGTAGTTGACAATTTTACTTGGGTTACTAGTGAGGGAATCTAAACTCAGACTATCTTAAGAAAAGGATAACACTTTGCTAACCTAATCAAAAGTCCAGGTGTAGACATGGCCTCAGGCTCAGCTGGAGTCAGGTGCTCCAATTTGGTCCCTGTCTCTCTTTCTTACCTTCACTCTATCCATCTTCTACTTTCCTTGGTGATAGTGTCATTCTTTTCTAGGCTCTCTTCCACTGATGGCACCTGGATTTTTCAGATCCATAATCCTTCCAGCTAACAAGGCCAGAGGAAAGAGAAATATCTTTCCCAATAATTTTTACAAAACAACAACAGCAAACAAACAGAAAGGGTCTCACAGACGTGGCTCGATGCAGTGCTCCACAGCCTTGCCCTAGTCCACCAGGTAGTTTACCCCCCACTCCACCAAGCTGAAAGCAAATGAAAAGGTAAATTTCCCTCCTATCTCTGGAAGCACAGACAAGCATTTGTGTCCTAAGTGATCTTTGCCTTGTGAGAGAATGAACAGGGTATTATTTTCAAGGACCTAGCCACCTAGACCCTAGCTGGATTTTTCCAGAGAGGAAGTATCCCAAGGACTGAAGAGAGGGAAAACCCCCCAAACTAGAAGAGAATTACATTCTCTGAGCCTCAGCCTAGAAGGGAGAACCTGGGTTCATAAATGACCATGACCTTCACCTTACTTAATATCCCTAGGAGGAGATAGACTCAGTAACTGTTAGGATTCTTTCTATTGCAAATGACAGAAGACACAGCCAAACACGCTTAAAGAGGAGAAAAATGATGAAGTTGGGTAACTTGTTTATTACTAAAAGGTGCATGGGTAACTAACTTCAGGTATGGATTGATCCAGGGATCTAAAATATATCATGAAGACTGTTTCTGTTCATCTCTCATCATTGCATTTCCCTCTCTCCATTGACTTCATTGTCAGAATTCATGTAATGTTCCCCCAGCAGCTATCTCAAACAAACACAAACACTCACCCTGGCTTCTCAACATATGTGTTTTGTATTAGTCGCTCAGTCGTGTCCAACTTTACGACCCTATGGACTAGAGTCCACCAGGCTCCTCTGTCCATGGAATTCTGCAGGCAAGAATACTGGAGTGGGTAACCGTTTCCTTCCCCAGGGTATCTTCCTGACCAGGGATCGAACCCAAGTCTCCTGCATTGCAGGCAGATTCTTTACCAGCTGAACCACCAGGAAAGTCTAAATATATGTCAATTACTGAGCTAATTACTAAAACCATAGGACATAATACTCTAATTGGCCAGTCACATGCTTCTTCCCTGAAACTGTGAGAATTGGATGCTATAACTGGAAGAAGTCAGGTACAGATGCTGACCAACAAGAAACTACTAGAGGCTCCAAACAGAGATGGTTAAGGACACTGGGAAGAAGGAACCAAGGCTTAGGTAGGAATCTTGGCAAAGACTTCTATGCCCGAGTTTGTTTTAATGTGCACAGAATCTGCTGCTTCTGAATGGATCCAACAGAACATGAGCCAGGATAACCAAGAGCTATAACCACCTGCAAAGAGCCTTCTTTGGGGGATACTTATACATAACCCATCAGGGCTCTTGCATAATCACTGGGCAGGAAACATGTGCACATAGGCATGCACATGTGTACACACACAGGCATTGACAGACCACTTTTCTCATTCATGCTGGCAGATAAAGGACTAGGCCAAAGCTATTTGTTCTGGGCTGTGATGTTTCTAACACTTAAATAACTCCAGTGGATTCACTTTCACCATATAAACTTTGTCTCTAATCTACTGTCTCTTTCCTGTGGTCTCTGAGCAATTACAACTGTATTCCACTCCACTCTCCTCTTACTTCTTTCATCATTTGTAAGTCAATTCTTTCCAGGACTCTTTCACCACCTGGTGCCATATTTCACTCTCACACTTGTCTTTGTTCTGTGTGCAGTCCTGGCTAATCTACAAACTAATCCTAAATTACACAGTCGAAGGAGAGACTTATATCCCTTCAAAATGCTCTTCATTTTCGTTAGAAAGGCTTGGCCAGAGGACAGGCAGTTGACAGAACTGCGTATTAAACCATCAGCACGCCTAGCAGGGGCAGCACGGTTTGCAGGCACTAACCCACATCAAGGAGTAGAAAAACATGAATGGACTCTGCCCAAGCACAGGTATGCAGAAAAATGGAGGTTGCAGGGTTGGGGGGAGTGTAATTTGGGACCACATGGAACTCCTTTGTGAGCAGATGGGACTCACAACAATCAAGATGGGAGATTCTATGTTAATTCAGTGTATTTTACACTCTCAGGCAGGTGAAGCCAGGGGGATTTAAGGTTACATAGGTAATGTTATCTGGAGAAGGCAATGGCAACCCACTCCAGTACTCTTGCCTGGAAAATCCCATGGACAGAGGAGTCTGGTAGGCTGCAGTTCATGGGGTCCCTAAGAGTCGGACATGACTGAGCGACTTCACTTTCACTTTTCACTTTCACGCATTGGAGAATGAAATAGCAACCCAATCCAGTGTTCTTGCCTAGAGAATCCCAGGGACGGGGGAGCCTGGTGGGCTGCCGTCTATGGGGTTGCACAGAGTCGGACACGGCTGAAGCGACTTAGCAGCAGCAGCAGGTAAAGTTATCAGTGACCAGCAAATACTAGGTATGGCTTCTGTGGTCCCCCATCCACCCCTTTAGCCCAGATTCTGTTGTTTTTGTGTTTCAATCAGAACCCTCATCATTATACCTCACTGTCATTGTAGTCTAGCTCTTCCATGTCATACTATGTATAAAGTGAACATATGTTCTCCGTTGCCAGGCAACATGAGAAAAGGCTGATATATAAGGCTAAGTGAATAAGCAAAGATGATGATACTCATTCACTCATTCAACAAATATTTAGTCTAATATGTGCCAGGCACTGTATTGGTTCTAAACCAAATTGTATGTGTTGTATGTGTTAGTCACTCAGTCACGTCCAACTCTTTGTGACCCCACGAACTATAAGCCCACCAGTCTCCTCTGTCCATGGAATTCCAGGCAAGAATACTGGAGTAGGTAGCCATTTCTTTCCCCAGGGGATCTTCCTGACCCAGGGATCAAACCCAGGTCTCCTGCATTGCAGGCAAATTTTTTACCATCTGAACCACCAGGGAAAACCATTTACTTAAAAACAAACCTAACAGTAGAACTGATACATCCAGAAGATGCATTTTTCCTTCTGTGTTATGCTTTTTACCTTCTGTATGAGATTTTACTACTGGGAGAACTAGTACTTGTTACTGACATTAATACATGCACACACACACACACACACACACACACACACACACACCCCAAAGCCTTAACAACTTCTGGGTAAACATCATAACACCCAGCACAATCTCCTGCTTTCAAATGTCATTCACTCTTAAAATCATGATTGGACAAGCTGTCCCTCCAGTGAGTAAGTACTGAGAATGACCTGGGTCCAGACATAAGCAGTAAAGCAGTGCAAAAATAATTCTGTCCCAAGAGAGCTTATACCCTAGTTGGAAAGATAAGAGATATACCTCAAGTAGCTACCTGTTCTCAAAAGTGACAGACACTCAGTAGGATTACTTTGTGCAGGGATGGGATCTTGTGACAAGTTTAGTGTCACTTTTGAGCCAAACACTTACTTGTCCTTGCAAGACTTTCAGAATTCTCTTTTCCTCTGGTACAATGACCAGTCACCATTTGTGTTACAGCAACTCCATTACTGTGGGTTCCTGTCTGTCATGAACAGAGGCCCCTGCCCACCTGTGATGAACACGTTGCAGGAACGAGAAAAAAAACCTGTTTTTGCTTGAAGTCATCAAATGTTGGAGGCTGTTTGTTACACAGCATAATTTTGGTTATTCTGACTGAAACAGTAAAGAGACAAAATGGTCTAACCTCTAGAGCAGGGGTCCCCAACCTCTGGGATCTAATGCCTCATGATCTCAGGTGGAACTGATATGATAATAATAGAAGTAAAGTATAGAATAAATGTAATGCACTTGACTCACCCCCCAAAACATCCCTTTCACCTGCCCCAGTTCGTGGAAAAATTGCCTTCCAAGAAACCAGTCTTTGGTGCCAAAAAGTCTGGGGACCACTGCACTTTATAGCATAGAAGAGAACATTAAAGAACTGAGACTCTCAAATGCAGTGATTTTTTTTAGAGTTCTGCTCCCAGGTGGCGCTAGTGGTAAAGAACCTGCCTGCCAATGCAGGTAGACTTAAGACTCAGGTTCGATCCCTGGGTTGGGAAGATCCCCTGGAGGAGGGCAACACAACCCACTCCAGGGTTCTTGCCTGGAGAATCCCATGGACAGAGGAGTCTGGCAGGCTGCACTCGATAGGGCTGCACAGAGTCAGACTCTACTGAAGCGACTTGGCGTGCATGCATGCCAAACTACAGGCTGCAAAACTTGATGTTGACTCTCTACAAGTCTGGAAGGAATAAGTACTGTAAAGAGAAGGGTCTGTGGGGGGATTTCTCTGGTGGCCCAACAGTTAAGACTCCACACTCCCGAGATAGGGGGCCTGGATTCAATCCCTGGTTAGAGAACTATATCCCACATGCCGCAACTAAGACCCAGCACAGTCAAATAAATAAATAAATATTTAAAGAGAGACAGAATGATCTGTGAGCACTTAGAAAAAAAAAAAGCAGAGGCCATAAGGAGTCAAGGTGGTTTAAAGACAATCACAACCAAACTAATTTTCATTTGCTTTGCAGACAGATTTTATGTCAGTCCGGGTTTTGACAGGTAATTGTGTCCTCATATTAGGATGGCTTTAAAAGAGAGTCTTATAAAGAGAGTATACACAAAGATGAGCAGATATAGGAAGACCACAAGGAACAGTACAGTACCCTGGGCTAGAACAGTGGGGATGCAGTCACCGGAGCCTGAAGGAGTGAGGGTAAGAGGGCAAACCTGGAGCAGAGTGACTGTCTGCAAAGCCACATGACCCGGCCAGCTCCAGTAATCTTGAAATAAGGGACTTGAAGAATAAATAACCCAACTCGTCCTTCTCTTTTCCTTCACATTCTTGTCTCCACTGGCCAACCCCAACTGGAAATCCAAGCAGAGGGCAGGGGGACCATTGATGTAGTCCAGAGAAGTCAGCCTCCTGGGCACAGAGCAGACCAGAGAAGGGTGGAGAGCAGATCTGGAGGGGCAACTAGAAGAAATCCAGCTGAGGGTTACAGGGAAAATTAAATACACATGATGTGTCTGGTCTTGAGTGAGGTATTTGACAAAGGCTTCTTAAGGAAGCAATATTGGTCACACCCTCTTCTGTGTGCCCACAGCCCCGTGCATTGCGCCCTGGAGTAGATGGCAGTAACTGTAGTTTTTACCTCCTCAGCATGGGTACTCAGCTCACTTCCGGCAATAGCACCTTCATTCTCAAAGCAACTTCCCCCCTGTCCTGTGTTTTGGAATGTGGTCAATTGTCATATCCTGTCTACCCCTAACCCCAACTCCAATGGGTGGACACCTGAGTCAGTCAAACCAGAGTCTTAGGAACCCACCTGCTGACACCAAGGAAGATGCCATCCTGCCTCCAGGTTACAGTGCTGGGAAGCTGCCAGTTTGGAGCAATGGACAGTCATCTTCCATAGCTTGGCAGGAGACATCATTTACAGCAAGAAAGATTGGTCATCACACAGAGAAACAGAAAAAAACATAAAAGATGAAAAAGAAACTGATAATATGTCTCTGTTTCTGGATTAAACTGCTGCTGAAGTTAGTTCAGTTCAGTTCAGTCGTGTCCGACTCTTTGCGACCCCATGAATCACAGCATGCCAGGCCTCCCTGTCCATCACCAACTCCCTGAAGTTAAGTCACCACTAAATTTCTCTTATATGATTTACTCCGTTACCATTTTCACTCTTGCTAGTTTGAGCCAGATTTCTTTTGCTCACAGCAGAGATCTCTGATCAATCTATCTGTATCAGAGAGCTTCCAACTTAACCTCACAGTGCCATCAATAGTTATGTACCAAAATATGTTTTAACCCAAATAACGGAGGCTAGTATGTTGTAATAGCAACCACTACATGGAATGGTCCCTAAAAGTTTATGTGATGAATGATCATCACCAAAGTAAGTGAAAGCCTTGTCAAAGGACAAGGTAGGACCCAGCTGAGGCTAGTGTTCTGTGTCCCTCTCTAGGAATTTCAGTTCCTGTCTGCCCTGCCCCCCACCGCCTCACCCCCCATATAACGTTTGCCACTGCTGGAGAAGCCACAGAAGGAAGAAAAGGTTATGGCCAGTTTCTTCCCTCTCCCTTGGTCCACTGCCTTCCACTTATTCAAGTTGCCATGTTGGGCCTTCTTTCTGTATGGCCACATACAGGGAAGAGCAGGAGATCTGAGGAAAAGGTCCTCCATAGATAACATTTTAACACAGGTTTAGGACACTCTGTGGCTTTCTCAACAACTCCCTTCAGTGGGGCTCTCCCACTCCACCATTCTCAGCTGTGTGTGATGCAGACTCTGTCTGGCTGCTCCTAGATGGCCCCTCCACCCCTCTCCTTGGGTGCGTTCTGCGCAGCTTCTCTATCCTGGCATGAGGACAGGGTTGGCTCCTTCAAAGTGACTAATGTCCCAGGGAGAATATGCTTCTTGCCCTGCCCTAAACACAACTTAGTTATTCACTCTGCAGCCCGCTCTCTTTCCTCTGACGTCAGAGTCAGCTCCAGCCAGGCTCGCTCATTGGCTTCAGCAGGCCCTGGTCAGGAATCAGCTTTTGTACTGTATAAAAGTTTCCCTAACTTGGGTCAAACTGGAGAAAGGGGACAACCCTTCTCTCCTCCATTAACAGGGGAATGAAATCACACAGCACTCCAACAACTCTTTTCTCCATTGGCCAACCGCAACTTCCCAGTTTTCTTCCTCAAATCCCCTAGCTCCTCTTACAGGTGGTCTAGACATTGATAGTGGCAGGTTAGTACTCACAGGCTGGCTGGAGACTTCCAGTGAGCAATGTCTTTCTGGATGGAGAAATTCCTTTCTTTAGAACACACACCACCCAACATAAGCAGCCACTAGCCACTGTATGGCTATTGAGCAGTTGAGGCTGGTCCAAAGTGGAATGTGAATTGTCACCAGCACAACAGCTTTCAAGACTTAGTATGAATAAAAGAATGTAAAATATCTCATTAATAGTTTTATATTAATCAGATGATGAAATAATATTTTTCAACATATATTGAGTGAATTTAATATCTCATTAAAATTGATTTCACCACTTTGTCCTATTTTAAAATGTGGCTATTGGAAAATTTTAATTACATACACAGCTCACATTTTATATTCATTGAATAGCGCTACTTTAAAATACATGGGGACTCCCCTGGCAGTCCAGTGGTTAAGACTCCGCATTCCCAGTGTAGGGGGCACGGTTCAATCCCTGGTCAGGAACTAAGATTCTGCATGGCTCAGGGCACAGTCAAAAAAATTTTAATTAAAAATAAATAAAAATGAAATGCACTGGACACATGGCTTTAGGGCATAGC
Source organism: Cervus elaphus (assembly GCF_910594005.1). Lineage (NCBI taxonomy): Eukaryota > Metazoa > Chordata > Mammalia > Artiodactyla > Cervidae > Cervus > Cervus elaphus. The sequence continues at coordinate 52,236,776 of NC_057815.1, forward strand.
CCAAACTCCAAGACAGGAAAAGTCCCATTTAAGAGGCTGTTACATGTTAGCAAATCTCTTAGACAGCTGCCTGGCACATACTAAGTATTCAGTCATTAGGGAAGGGAAGAGAATGGAGGTGGAAGTAAAGTTATTTTAGTAGTGGTAGCTGATGTTATTAATGATATTCATCTCCCTTTTCTCACCTGTAAAATAAGAATAATAATTTAAGCTCTGCCTACTTCACAAGGTTACAATATGGTTTGTGAAATAGCATGTATTAAATAAAAGCTCTTCAAGCTGTAAACATTTGCATAAACAGTGGTTGCCACAGTGATAATAATCCTGATGGCTGCTGTAATATCCTGGCTTGTGCCAGGAGCGCCTCCGTAACTGGGCCTCAGGAGCCCAGGCTGCGGGCTGGCAGCAGGCTCAGCCGCTCTTTCCATTGCATCAAAGCGACCTCTGGGTCGCAGCCAGGTGGCAGTGGAAGCCCAGCTGCTGTCTCGCAGGGACCCGGGAGCGGGCCCCGCCCTGTGGGGTAAGACGCTGCGCTTCTCGAGGCACCCAGCGTGAAGCACCTTTTGCATCTCGGGCTTGATGCTAGGCACTCTGAGCATTACCCCAAAAAAGCTTCTAAGCTGTGGTTCAGCTTTTAGGAGCTGCTGGTTTCGACCCCTAAACGACCCGTCCAATAGTGGAGGTCCCAGCAGGGTCAGAGAGGGGCTGACTGCAGTTGTGGCTTGACCTGCATGGGAGGGGGGTGGGGGAAGGAGCTTCCAGAGGTGTGACTTTTGAGCTGGGTTCTCACGAAGGGGGGCTACTTTCGGTGGAGAAGTGGGGGGTTGGGAGAGACATTCTAGGCAAAGGACTGAGCAAGTGCAAGAGAATCTGGTGTATTTGCAAAAGGGGGAGGGCATTTGGGTAAAGGAGTGGGTGCTTTGGGCATTTAGTGAGTGGCGGCCAGTGAGGTTGAATGTCCCCAAACGTGCAGGGTAGTTCTGTATGATGAGGACGCATCCTGCCTGAAGTGGCAGCAGCAGCCCCACTGAGAAACTGAGAGTCTGGGTGGGGAAGGAAAACGTCAATGTGAGACGTAACCACAGAGAGAGAAATTAGGGCCAAGTGGCGCTAGGTGCTGAGCTTTGGCCTTGCAGGTGACACTGAGCCACTGAATTCCTTATTTCTAAAAGCCAGCAGGCATCCTCGCAGGGCTCTGTGGGGAGGTGATGTGGTGGATGTGCTCACGTGGCGCCCAGGTGTGCTCCCCAAGCTCACCCTGTCCCCCACGGCTCTTGCTCACATTCCCAGTCATCCTGTCCCTGGCCCCAAAATTATGCCATTCTCCCTTTGAAACTCCAGACCAAGTGTGGATACAAACAGGCAATTAAAAAACACCTGCCAAATTGAATTTACTTCCAGACGGGGTACACCAGCTTAGTCAAAGTAAACCCTCATGTCATGTTGCTCATGTATTTTTAGGTTGGGTGAAAGAGGGCACGCCTGGATTGTCAGAATATTTGCTCTGTCTGTGGCAAGGGTTTTCATCCCAGGAGCAGGCCAAAGAACTTGTCTGCCAGCTTACCTATCAGCTTGCCTGTTAATGATGATAAGAGATAGTGGTTATCGAGCAATCTACTCTGAGCCAGGCATTGTCCCAGTACGTTACAAACATGGTCATATTTCATTGTCATGGTGTCTCAACTTGCAGGTGAGAAAACTGAGGCTAGGAGATGTAAATGAGGAAAGGGACCCATGGCCAGATAAGCCCCAGGCAGTGAAGACAGGTACCCTCTCAGCTGCCTGGCAGGACAGGTTTGAAGAGGACTGCAGTGGGTTGTTTCCTGCACGATGGTGGGAGGGCTTCATGCCCATTACTCTCCAGACCCTTGCTCAGTTCAGAACTGGGCCAGGAGAGCTGTGGCGTGGAAACAAGAAGGAGAGCAGAGCTTGGGCAGGGTGTTCCCGCTCAAAGTTGCCTTGGCCAATTCCTTCCTTTGGTCTGGCGCCTTGGCTGCACAGGAATGTGTTGATTTTGCAGCTGTTCCATAGAGGAAAGAGTAGCCAGAGCCTGCAGAGGCAGCACCTCATGGAAGCGCCTCTCCCCAGGGCATCATAAAGGCCCATAGCTCAGTCACCAGGGCCATTACACAAGCCGGAACCACCACTGGGTGTTTTTCTTTGCCTCCTCCCAGGTGAGGGCCAAGTCTCTCACTGCCAGAGGGCTATTATCCTGACTGAAGAAACAAAAGAAACTAACTGCTATTGAGACTGGCCTGTGTACAGCTGCTGTGGCCTTAAATTCCTTGGACTGGGGCAAGGAATCAACAGAATCGTCTTTTCATCCATCCATCCAACCATTTATCATCTGCTATGTTCAAGCACTGTGCTTAGCCTCAGGGAATTAAAAAGGAATAGGAATAGTCCAATCCTTAGATTTGGGGGTGGCAATAGAGGGAGACTGAAAATATAAACTCTTCCCAGCTCTTAGCAACTTATGAATACAAATGGAGGCTCATTCATTCAAGTAACTCACTCAGAGACTTTAATTCCCTGCAGAGTGTCCCTCAAATATTTCTTGAAGTTGCCAAAGAGTGTTTGACCTACAATCATGAACCACTCCATCGGTTTAACCAACACTTAACCCCCACCCTATAGCTTGTCCTGCTTCTCTCTCGTCCATGTCCTGTGTTCTCACAACTGCACAAGGGATCCTTTACACACCCAGAAATGACAGTGCCCTTTCTGGGAAAGTCACGGCTATTCCAACAAAGAAGGTCTTCCTCACTTTGGGCGGACTTGAGCCCCTCTTGTCCAGGTGCCCGTGTGTGAGTCACAACCTGTGCAACCATACAAGGTAGGCCTGGGTGCCAGGAACGCTCCCCAGACCTCGAGGCCTCAGGGTGCCAAAACGATAGAGGTCCAAGTCTATGCTGAGGAGAGAATAGCTTCTTACATTTGCATTGCACTTGGTCACCTGGGGGCCAACTAGTGCTGCCAGAGCCTCACAAGGTCTGTGCGACCTCTCGCCATGACTCAAACATTTCAAGGGGCTTGGCAAGGAATAAACACCTCTCTGTATAGCTCAAACGTCCTCCTGTCTCCCATCTTTCTCAGCTGTCCAATCTGAGTGCTTCCCCCCAAACTACCCTCATGCACATCAGCTCTCGCCAAGATACTCCAACGGCAGCCCAGTCCACCAATTCCAACTCCCATTCTAGGCTCAGTTAGAATGCTCTTTTGCATAAGTAATTACAATGCAGGGGTAACACGAGCTATCATAGATGCAAGCACAGAGGAACAGCATGTAAATCAGACTTGTGTCTTGGAGAAGGAATATCAGAATTAAGTATTAAATAAGGAGTGGGAAAAGTTAAAGGGGAAATAAAGGATAACAAAGGCTTCCCAGGTGGCACTAGTGTGAAGAACCTGCCTGCCAATATGGGAGATGTAAGAGACACGGGTTCAATCCCTGGGTCAGGAAGCTCCCCTGCAGGAGGGCACAGCAACCCACTCCAGTATTCTTGCCTGGAGAACCCCCTGGACAGAGGAGCCTGGCTGGCTACAGTGCGTAGGGTCGCAAACAGTCAGAGACGACTGAAGCGATTTAGCATATGCATGTGAGGGGCGAGAAGTTCCAGACAGAACAGCATGAACAAAGTTGCAAATGCCTTGGTGTTGCTGGAGTGTAAAATGCAAGGCAGGGAGGAAGAAGGGAAGCTGGAGGAATTAACAGGAGCCAGATCAAAGATGGTTTTATAGATTATATTGAGGAGATTGTACTTTAAAGGAGCCATTGAAGGTGTCTAGCAGAGGAGTGAGATGATCAGTTGTGTGCTTTGGAAAGACTGTTCTGGTTACACAGAATGAGCTTGAGGAGTGCCCGAGAGGAGTGACTCTACTAGGGGGCTACTGGAGAGACCGAGATAAAAGGTGATAATGACCAGAGTAGAGCAGTGGTAAAGGAAGAGAGGGAAGAACAGCAGGAGGAGGAAGAAGAGGAGGAGGGGGGTTGAAGCAACTTTATAAATGGTGAAGCAAGGCTGCTTCTCAGGTTTCTGGTTTGGGCAACCACAAGTATGGACTGACTAGAACAGAATAACATAAGAACATGTCTAAGATGATACAGGAGAAGGGAGAATTGAAAGGTGGGAAGATGATCAGTTTCTTTCTGAAAATGTGTTATGTACACCTTTGCTTCCCTGGTGGCTCAGATGGTAAAGAATCTACCTGTAATGCAAGAGACCCAGGTTGGATGCTCCAGAATCACTGCAGATGTAACTGCAGCCACGAAATTAAAAGACACTTGCTCTATGGAAGAAAAGCTATGACAAACCTAGACAGGGTATTAAAAAGTAGAGACATTAGTTTATGACACAGGTTCGTATAGGTCAAAGCTATGGTTTTTCCAGTAGTTTGGATGTCACAGTTGGACCATAAAGAAAGCTGAGTGCCAAAGAATTGATACTTTTGAACTGTGGTGTTGGAGACTTTTCAGAGTCCCTTGGACTGCAAGGAGATCAAACTAGTCAATCCTAAAGGAAATCAGTCTTGAATATTCACTGGAAGGACTGATGCTAAAACTGAAGCTCCAATAATTTTTGTCCACTTGATGCAAAGAACTGACTCATTGGAAAAGACCTTGATGCTGGGAAAGACTGAAGGCAGGAGGGGAATAGGATGACAGAGGATGAGAAGTTGGATGGCATCACCAATTCAATGGACATGAATTTGAGCAAGCTCCAGGAGATGGTGAAGGACAGGGAAGCCTGGTATGCTGCACTTCATGGGGTCACAAAGAGTCAGACACAACAGAGTGAGTGACTGAACAACAATGTACATCTTCAAGGGGTGACAGGTGGACTCTGGAAATGTGGATCTGAAGCTCAGGAGAGGTATCTGAGCTGAGGATATAGACTTGGAATCACTAGAGGGGAACTCACGCTTGTGCATGGGTCCCTGCCAAGGAGCATCTGAATGAGAGAAGAGTGCTGAGGAGAGCGCTTGTGTGAAGAGAAGGTAGAAGAGGACAGCAGTGTCAACAGAGCAGACTGGGGACATCCAGGGTATCACTGTGTTAGGCAAAGCCCAGGGAGGGGACAGATCAAGGAGAATGGAGTGGTCAGCTGTGCCAACTGGTGCAGCAAGGTTGAAGGAGATAAGGACTTGCTGACAAGGATCCGTTGGATGTGACTAGCCAGAGTGCAATGTGTTGATGTGTGGGTGGCAGGGAGGGAGTTAAGATAGAGAAAAGCAAGAAAGAACTGCTCTTTGAAGATTGGAGGTGACAGGAGAGAAAAAAGAAGGTATTCGTGTGGAAAGGAGCCAGTGGAAGGAGTTTCTGCCTCTCCATGGATATGCTTGAGAAGGTGGCTGAAGAGGGAAGGAAGCAGGGGGAGTGAGAGGTTAGAAGGAATCAGACAGGTAAGTGTCCTGAAACAGTCAAGGCAGGTAGGGCACCTGAGGTTCTTTAGTTCTTTAGTTCTTTAGCTCCCTCTTCACTTTCTGGCATAAGGGTGGTGTCGTCTGCATATCTGAGGTTATTGATATTTCTCCCTGCAACCTTGATTCCAGATGTGCTTCATCCAGCCTGGCATTTCACATGATGTACTGTGCAAATAAGTTAAATAAGCATGGTCACAATATACAGTCTTGACATACTGCTTTACCAATGTGGAACCAGACCATTGTTCCATGTCCAATTCTAATTGTTGCTTCTTGACTTGCATAAAGATTTTTCAGGAAGCAGGTAAGGTGGTCCAGTATACCCATCTCTTTATGAATTTTCTACAAATTGTTGTGATCCACACAGTCAAAGGCTTTAGCATAGTCAATAAAGTGGAAGATGATATTTTTCTGTAACTCTCTTGCTTTTTCTATGATCCAACAGATGTTGGCAATTTTAACTCTGGTTCCTCTGTCTTTTCTAAATTCAGACTGAACATCTAGAAGTTCTCAGTTCACGTACTGTTGAAGCCTCGCTTGGAGAATTCTGAGTTTTAGTTTGCTAGTGTGTGAGATGAGTGCAATTGTGCGGTAGTTTGAACATTCTTTGGCATTGCCTTTGGAACTGGAATGAAAACTGACCTTTTCCAGTCCTGTGGCCACTGCTGAGTTTTCCAAATTTCCTGGCATATTGAGTGCAGCACTTTAAAAGCATCATCTTTTAGGATTTGAAAAGGCTCAGCTGGAATTCCATCACCTCCATTAGCTTTGTTCGTAATGATGCTTCTTAAGGCCCACTTGACTTCACACTCCAGGATGTCTGGCTCTAGGTGCGTGATCACACCATTGTGGTTATCTGGGTCATGAAGATCTTTTTGTACAGTTCTTCTGTGTATTCTTGCCACCTCTTTTTAATATCTTTTGCTTCTGTTAGGTCCATACCATTTTTCTCCTTTATTGTGCCCATCCTTGCATGCATGTTCCCTTGGTGTCTCTGATTTTCTTAAAGAGATCTCTAGTCTTTCCCATTCTATTGTTTTCCTCTATTTCTTTGCACTGATCACTGCGGAAGGCTTTCTTATCTCTCCTTGCTATTCTTTGGAACTCTGCATTCAAATGCGTATATCTTTCCTTTTCTCCTTTGCTTTTCACTTCTCTTTTCTCAGCTATTTGTCAGGTCTCCTCAATCATTTTGCCTTCTTGCATTTCTTCTTCTTGGGGATGATTTTGGTCACTACCTCCTATACGATGTCACGAACCTCCATCCATAGTTCCTCTGGCACTCTATCAGATCTAATCCCTCGAATCTATTTGTCACTTCCACTGTATAATCGTAAGGGATTTGATTTAGGTCTTCTGTTTATATTTTTTTATTTTGAGGGCATGAGGCATGTGGGATTTTAGCTCTGCAACCAGGGATCAAACCTGCACCTCCTTCATTGGAAGGCAAAGTCTTAACCACTGGACTGCCAGGGAACTCCCTCTTGCACATATTTATAATAGCTGTTTTAAAGTCCATGGCTGTTAACACCAGTGTCTGTGTCCTCTCAAAATCTGTTTCTTTGGACTGTTTTGTTTTTGTTGTTGCTACTCTTGGTTATGGGTCATATTTCCCTGGTCCTTTCCTTGTCTAGTTATTGTTATTGCTTGCTGAACATGTGGGTGGACATTACATTATTGGAGAGTCGAGATTTTGTTTTCTTCCTCAAAGAGTATTGTTTTTCTTCTTTTAGGCAGTTAATGTATTGACTTGTTGGTGTGATCCAACTGGGACTTGTTTTTAGGCTTTATTAGCCCTTATTCTAAGGCTAGAGCAGCCCTTATTCTAAGGCTAGCCCTTATTCTAAGGCTAGAGCAGACTTACTTCTAAGATACGGCCCTTCTGAGCTCGCCACCGAATGCTTAAGGCGTTCCTTTATTCTGGCTAGTCAGAACACCAGAACTGTTCAACCTTCAGAATCTTCACTTAGTTTACACAAAACCCCATGGATAATTCTTTTCTGACAGACCTGTGGTATCTTGCTCTGTGTCTCTACAGACAAGTACATGGCCAAAGAGCCAAGGGGGTCCTCACATAGGTTTTAGGAGCTCCTTCTCTGCACACCTCCCTCCTCTCTGATATCTTCAATTTCCAGGCACCTCAGCAGCTCCAAACTCTGCTGTTTCCTCCACCTAGCAAGATCACCCTCAATCCTGAGCTCCCCAAGGCTCTGATAGGCCTTCCTGAGAGAGAAGCAGGTGATAGTGGCACTCTTTTTGGCCATCTGATTAGGGAGTGCCTGATATCCAGGGAGAAATCTGCAGCTCCCTTTCTCCCCCTAGGTCCATGTGGGCCACCCAACTCCCTGTCTCTGATGTACCCCTTGCTAAATTTCTCTGTACCCACAAGGCTTCCAAATCCAAGAACTCTACCAGGTATCAGTGGGGTGGAAAGGGAGGGCTGGATCTAATACCTTGAATCTATCTGTCACTTCCACTGTATAATCGTAAGGGATTTGATTTAGGTCATACCTGAATGGCCTAGTGGTTTTCCCTACTTTCTTCAATTTAAGTCTGAATTTGGCAATAAGGAGTTCATGATCTGAGCTACAGTCAGCTCCTGGCCTTGTTTTTGCTGACTGTATAATGTTTCTCCATCTTTGGCTGCAAAGAATATAATCAATTTGATGATTTTGGTGATGTCCATGTGTAGAGTTGTCTCTTGTATTGTTGAAAAAGAGTGTTTGCTATGACCAGTGTGTTCTCTTGATAAAACCGTTAGCCTTTGCCCTGCTTTATTATGTACTCCAAGGCCAAACTTGTCTGTTACGCCAGGTATCTCTTGACTTCCTACTTTTGCAATCCAGTCCCCCATGATAAAAAAGGACATATTTTTTGGGTGTTAGTTCTAGAAGGTCTTGTAGGTCTTCATAGAACTGTTCAACTTAAGCTTCTTCAGCCTTAGTGGTTGGGGCACAGGCTTGGATTACTGTGATACTGAATGGTTTGCCTTGGGAACAAACAGGTATCATTTGTTGTTTTTGAGATTGCATCCAAGGACTGCATTTCAGACTTTCTCATTGACTATGAGAGCTACTCTATTTGTTCTAAAGAATTCTTGCCCACAGTAGTAAATATAATGATCATCTGAATTAAATTCACCCATTCTGGTCCACTTTAGTTCACTCATTCTTAAAATGTGATGTTCACTCTTGCCAGCTCCTGTTTGACCACTTCCAGTTTGCCTTGATTCACGGATCTAACATTCCACATTCCTTTGCAGTATTGTTCTCTACAGTTCTATTCAGACTTTATTTCCATCAATAGTCACATCCACAACTGGGCCTTGTTTTCACTTTGGCTTAGCCTCTTCATTCTTTCTGGAGCTATTTCTCCACTATTCTCCAGTAGCATATTAGGCACTCACCAACCTGAGGAGTTCATCTTTCAGTGTCATATCTTTTTGCCTTTTCATACTGTTCATGGGGTTCTCAAGGCAAAATACTGAAGTGGTTTGCCATTCCCTTCTCCAGTGGACCACACTTTGTTAGAACTCTCCACCATGACCCATCCATCTTGGGTGGTCCTGCACGGCATGGCTCATAGTTTCATTGAGTAAGACAAGGCTATTAATATCACAGGTATTAATCCCTAACAAACAGCTTGATCCCAAAACCCCAACACTCAGTCTGTTCTCCAAAACCCAAACTGCCACATTAAAAAAAAAAAAATTTAAAGATAAATACAAATATCAGTATTTTCTAAAATTCTTGTAATTCAGGCTTTTCATACATTTGAGAACAGGCATCCCTACTGAGGAATACCAACAGGTGACTTGGGGGTGTTAGATGATGGAGGAGCTAAAGTCCTTCCAGTCCTCCCTTTCCACCCCACTGATACTTGGTACAGTTCTCGGATTTGGAAGCCTTGTTAAGTGGTGTAACATGAATTCCAAGTAAACAGTGTTAAGCAGAAATAAATATGAGCAAGCTGAATTCTGTAATGTATACAAAAGACACTATACCATAACTAAATTGTGTTTAATCCTAGAAAAGTGAGGTGGTTTTATCATTTAAAGTGGAGTAATTCACTCTGTTTGCAAATTAAAGGAGAAAAAAACAAATAATCATATTGTTTTTCCTGTTTTAGAATTGTCCTTTTCCATCCTGACAAGCTACCTATGAAACTTTTGTGAAACTTTTAACCAGGTCACTGAGAGATGCTTATGGTTGACAAGATGGCAGATGTCACTAAATGATCATGCCTCACATTGTCTTCTGCTGAACCTCTCTTGGGTCTCAAATTTTTTCTCAATATAGGTATCAGTTATCAAATGAATGGCAATAATACCTAGAGTCTGTTTATGATCCCTGGTTTGGATCAGAAGAACGAGAATGTGGAATGGAATTTCATCAGAACTCTGAGATCACTTAGGAACAATAGGTTAGAAGACTAATACTATTATAATAACAGTAATGATTATGATGACAAGTAATGAATCAATGCTATCAACTGCCTACCTCCAGATTTTTTGTATGAGAAAAATTCCTTATTGGTTCGTAGCAATCTGTTTTTGGATATTTGCCATTGAAAGCATTCTTGATACAGACTTGAAGCCTAGCTGAAGTCTGAGAGATGGGTGAGAACAGACAAAATTTTGCAGAGAGGCACATCAAGATCAAGATGAGAGAGATGAGAACTTTGGTTGACAAGCAAGTGGTAGGGGAAGAAGAATAGGAAAAAATGTGATGAGAATGTCCAGAAGGTAATGAGTTTTAGAAATTGTGTTATGTGAACTTGATCCTAGGGGCAGTGTATAAATGGGAAGTCACTTAGGGGTTTTAAAGGTCTGAAGTATCAAAACTAACATATCAGAATTGTGATTTAGAAAGATCATTCAGTAGCTGAAGACAGCATGCTTTGGAGAGGAACCAGACAAGAGGCATGGAAATCAGTTAAAAAAATGTCATCATGATACAGGTAAGAAAAATGTTGGCCTCTGGACCACACCAGTAGCAATTTAGATAGAAGTTAATATACCCCCAATGTTAAGGGAATAGAATGGCAAAGATCTGGTGATTGGTGCAAAAATCAGTATCAAGAGAGGGAAGAGCAGAGAATGATTTTCATTTCTAGTTTACCTGGGTAGCTGATGGGGTCTGTCAGATAGGACAGAGGAAGGAAATCTGGGGGACAGGGAGAAAAGACTTCAGAGATTCTGAAATCTATTTTTGGATAGCATTGAACAGTCTCTTCCAGAGCTAAATTCATCTTAAGGAATGGATGAAGGGCTCTGTATTGAAGTATTACAACTTTAACTCCACTGTATGACATATAATAGAACAACGTGTGTGTGTGTGTGTGTGTACACTTGTGTTGGAAATGGGATATATATACAGGGGAAGACAGACTAGGTTAAAAGAGTGAAACTGTTGGTTTTTTTTTTCCCTCAGGCATAGAATTTACCTTCTGTATGTTGGTGGGCTGACCAAATCTGTGAATAAGCAACTGGTTCCATAGTGATTTATATGGATGAGCAAGGATGAGTTCCATGTGATGATGGTGTGCCCATATCAGGTACTGACAAACTGGTAGCCAACTTGAAAAAGTAAGAAAGGTTGTAAACATTTTTTCAGGATCTATCAGTAGGCTTTATTACACCACATTTAGTGTTCTGAACTGTGTTAGCGGAAAGGACCAGCAATGCATAAGGTAGATGACCGTGTTTCCATGCCAGACAGGAAACAGACAGCACATTGGGAAAAGTAACAGAGGTCAAGGAAGGGCCTCCAAAAGTATGAGCAAGGTTAAGGCGACAATGAGTGATGGTGAAGTTGCAGGCAAGGGGAGGAGGCGGTGACTAGAACTCTTGAGAAATATGGAGCTGTAGGAGGGAGCAGCAGCATTTGGTAAAGCAGTGCAATCACTGCCAAACCACAGCCCAGAGGGAGTGACTGAGCAACAAGCTGCCCTGGGCTTTCTCTCCTCCTGTCATCTACTCCTGCCAGTGCCTCTCATGGGCTGAATCCAACTGGAAGCCAGAAGGCAAAGGAACCCAAATGTGTCATCCACAAAGGTCAGCTTGATGTGGCAAAGAACTACATGGAGAAGAGACTGGGTCTGCAGGAGCAAAGTAGAGCCATTCCACATGGGAATTTTCTTTCTCTGAGAAAAACATTTTCCCCTTGCATTTATTATTTAAAATTTTTTTCTGTACTAAGATTATGCTAATACATGTGCCCAGTAATAAGGAGGATCTCTGGATACACCAGGACCCTAGTACTGACAATTCTTGAATCTGTCCTTATGCTCTGTGATGACATAGAATTTTATGGTCTGTTAAGCAGAGTATGGATATATACAATATGCTTGCAGGTAAGATGCATCTGACAATACGAGAGATAAGAGGGTGCTCCTAACATGGTGTAAGTTAGAACAACACTGAAATTATACGATGAGGAAACTGAGGGCTGAAGTGAATGTCAGATCAGGGCAGGCATTCCCTATAGTGTATTGAATGTTACCTCTTATGTCAGAGGGAAAAAATTCAAAACTTGGCCTAGGCTGACAAGATCATTCTGGTATACTGGGAAAGAAGGCCAATGATATAGCCAGATTAGAACGTGCATTAGGCCATTCTGCTGTGCTGCCAGATGTTACATGCACAGTCCACCTTTCCAACGGTTTCAGCACCAGTGAGCTGAGCAGATTCATAAAGCTTATCAGGAGTTTCTGTTTTCTAAAGAACACACCACTTGAACCAGCACACACCAGGAGTCAAGCTGCCCTTCAATCTAGACAACTGTAATAAATTTCTTTGGAAAAATGTCTTCATAAAGAAAAACGTCTTCATAAAGAAAAACTCTAAAGTATTACAGACATCAGAACTAGTACTTTACGATCTACTAAGAATTCAGAGGATTGTGTTTAGCATGACTTTACATCAGTGGATAACAGCAGCCAATCAATGTTTATTGGATAAAAGTAGTATCTGTCAGCTGTGGAGTTTCTAACTTGGGGCATTTGTATCGTCTTCTGTAAGCATCTCTAGGTGAGGGGAGAAAAAAGAGGTTACTAGTGTCAGCTTTCATATTCTTTTTGGCAAATTCTTCTTGATTGTAAAATTTTGTATATTAAAAGGAAGCTTAACAATTCTGGGGCTGATAGAGGAAGGACAAACTTCATGTTCTGAGTTAAGTTGAGACATTTATTGAGTAACTTCCATGTGCCAAGTTGCTTTAAAAAACGGGCCCTGCCCTACAGGAGAGCTCACAATCGTATGAAGCAAACACAGTAAATAGATATTTTCAACCTAATGGGGGTAGGTTCTGTTTGCATACAGCTTAAGGCAAACTCCCCAATCATTTCAAATTTTCTCCAGTAAAACATTCTAAAATTAGCCATACTTTCAAATACCTGCCTGCTATGGTAATTATGAGAGGTTCCCATGGCACAGGCTCTAGAACTCAGCTTTAAGGACAGAAACACCTTCTCCATCTATCAAGAGTTGAGAATTCTCTGTGGGAGTTGCCTCTCCATAAACTCACAATTCACTGATGTGTAATGTGAGCATTATAATGGGAATTACAACAGGGAATTAAGCTAGTTAGAGGACTGTGGTTACCTGGCTGCACAGAAAGGACATACACGCATGGTTGGTACCACATAAAGACCAAGTAAGAAACTAGTAAGCATAGACATTAATATAATTACCAAGTTCATCAAAAACATAACAAAGACTTGGGCAATTTCAAGGGCGATCACAACGTATTAAGTTGTGGCTCTCTAATCATGAAAGAAAAACGCCATCTCAAGATCTGGAGTTTAAAAACAGACCTTTTTTAGGTCCAGAATGAATGGACTTTTTTTTTTTTTAAAAAAGCTTTTTTTCCCCTCAGCTTCCTCTCACCCTTATTTGTAAGTTACTTTAAAATAAAAACCTTTGCTTTTGTTTATAACAGACTCAGGCTCCTTGCAGAAAACAGGGGAAAAGTAAAAGAATAAGGGACAAAAAGGTAGACCACCCATAGTTATCACATAAAGCTAATTCTTGAACATTGTGACTTTATTCCTAGGAGGTCTGATCTTTTCCTATGTATCACTACATGTTTTGTATCGTGTTTTATGTGTTGATCTTTAGTTTTAAGACCTCCCAGGTCCATAGGACCTTGGTGTTATCTCACGATGACCGACTATCCACACCAGCAGTTCTCCTTAGTGTGCTTCACAATCACTTATAGGGCATGTCAGAACAGGCTGCTGGCCCACCCCAGTTTCTGACTAAGTATGGGTGGGCCCTGAAAGCCACATTTCTATTGAGTTCTCAGGTAATGCCAGATGCTCACTCATGCTGCTGGTTTAGGGTCACACTTCGAGAATCACAGAAAACTGAAAAACATAGAGACCAGTTGTTTCACCACTGGCACCATTAACACTTAATGACACTATTTGAGTAGAATTTTTTTCTCTTAAATTGATTTCATTTAGAAAATGAGTGTAATAGGTCAGTTCACTGAAAGTCCAAAATGTATTCATATTTAATAGGAACTGGGTGTTCTTTGACTAGGAGAACCTTCCAAGTGGTTTTGACCACAGCCACTCCACATTCCATAGTGAATTCTGAGCACGCAGAGGCCCTTGTTGGCCCCCAAATGTCTCCCCAACCTCATCCTCCATTAGTCATCCTCAACTTTAGCACCAAAATATTTACTCATGGCTCCCCACACTTCCCTTTACAGATGCCCTTCTCTGTACCTGGAGTGCTTCCCTTTCCCAGCATTCTTCCAATCAGACAAAACCACAATTCAAATATGCCTGTATGACCTCTTCCCTGAACACACTAAGCAGTGTATCACTCCTTTGTACTTTTAGTATTTTGTTCTTAATATGTTAATTAAACTATGTTTACCTACCTATGTTAATTAAGTCACATGATCCTAAATGGTAAGTAGTGTGTCATATTCCAATTCAAACCACTGACAAGTTTACAGTGTGCTGAGTGATACTGATAAACAGAGAGTTGCAATATATAAAACACAGTGCCTAACACAACACATGTACATGTGTTCCTATAATAAAAGATGGTATAGCGTAATGGACATGTGTAGCAGGCTTTGGTGCTAAACTACCTGAGTTCAGACCTTGGCTCTGCCACTAGCAGTGTAACGTGGATAAATTACTAACGTCACACACCTTAGTTATCACACCTATAAAACATGGGTAAACAGAGGTGCCCTCCTCAAAGGGCTGCTAGGCAAAAATGGGTTAATAATGTAAAACGCTTAGGGTAGTGCCTTGCACACTTGCTCAACAAGTGTTCACTAGTGTTATTTCTATACTGCAAAAGGTTCAAGCTGGTTTTCTTCTCAAGAAAAACAACCTAGTTGGGGAAAATAACAAGAAAGTTGTGAAAGATGTAACATAAAACAGAAAAGTAGGTATTAGATGTCAAAAAATTAAGGACTAATGAAATAAATACACATTCTCCTGGGATGACTATTTTAAATAAAATCGTATGCATCTGTATGTTTACGTTCAGGTGTATTTGTTAAAAGATAAAGAAAGCCATTTTAATACTAGGTTGAATCACATGAGATTATCTTCGTAGTTCAAGGACCATCAACTATTGGCATTAATAATTCATGTTTCAGCCTAAACTTTCTAGTTATACTTTGCTCTCAAAAACTGAAGATAAGCTCTTCACAGATAAATGTAGAAAGAGAAAGAAAGAAAAAGAAGAAAGAATTTGATATTCTGTATAACAGCAGAAAATAAAGGAATTCTGCTTCCAAAGCACCTCTGGAGGATCCCTAATTCAACCCCATAAAGCTGTAACATACAACTAAGTCAAATGTCTAGGAGAGAATATTAAGGTAAATATTTTGAAGAGAATAATTAGGAATGCTTATTTTTTTTAATGAATTCAGAAAAATCTCCACTGTCTCTTCATCTTGTATAAAAATACAGGTATTATATGTGATCTGTGATGAAGGAAGAAAAGGGAAGGAAGGAGAGAGGGAGGGAAGGAGTGGGGAGGGAAGAAGGAAAAGGAAGGGAGAAAGAAAGAAAAAGACAATTATAGCCTTATTAGCCAACCATAAAGATACTAAACTCATACTTATCACTTAACATTTTTCTATATAAATGTAGTTTACAGCCATCAACTTGTAAAAGAGCACATCAAACTTAATGTTAATCAAATTTTTTTAATAAAGAAAAATCAAAGGATTTAACAAATATGCTCAAATGACAAAGATGATTTGTTTAGGAATCTTAATGATAGAGATGTATGCTAAGAGTATCACCATTAAAAAAAAAAAAGACATTCATTCTATGACTAGAAAATACCTCAAGATAAAAATATTAATTCAATAAGAAAATATTTCATATTTCTTTATCACAGAGACTGTAGATTTAATTAACTCATTTCTATATTAGGTTATGCAGTATACATTCCTTTCTCTAGTTGCTCATGCAAAAGAATAGGGAGTTTTTCTCAAAATAGAACAAGTCAGTGCCAACAGTTTCAAGTCATGACTTAAGAGTCAAGCCTAGAAGAGCTTGGCTTGGAAGGCCATTTATATTCACCTGTACCCTGGCCTGATATCAGCTCTCTCCTTTTTTATGGTTACACTCTATTACTAATGAATGGTTCTTTATACTTACTCAACAGACAAGTTACAACAAATGTATTTATAAATTAATATGATATCATTCAACAGGGAGGAGAGTACCTGGAACCTAACTGACACCCTGGCACTGTTTTCAGAAAAACCACCTCATTCCAGCTAATAAATAAAAATAATATTTTAACACAAAGTATTCATCCTGCCTATGTGCTTCCCCTAAAATGCGGTGTAAGAGACTTAGAATTCAATAAAATTAGGATACAAAAAAATAATGAATACACCTTAAGAAAGGTAAAAAGTGTAAGTGAGAACTGTTTCCTGTAATTCTAACCACATTACCTCATGAGTAACTTTCAGGACAATTATTGTAAAAAAACAAATACTATAATGGAAATATAGGGATTCATTTATTACTTTTTGGTTTACAAACAAAGGCACCCAATAATGCTTCTATTTCTTATAAAAGACTATCGATATACATTTAAAACAAAAAAGCAAAAAACCCTGAACCTACAGACAAGCACAGAAAAGGGAGAGAAATAAGATTTTTCTCTTCCTGCTTCCAAACTTTATAACACAGATTCAGAAAATGTTTATTTAATGCCATCCCCAAGTCAAAGAATGTACTGCCATGCTTCTCAGTGATGAGTTATTAAACATATTAATGTTGCCAAGTCAAGTTTACTTATAGTTACAATGACTTCACAAGTGACAAATGCATATGCCAGAATTAGAAGAATCAAGAGTGAATGGGGGGAAAAACAATGTTTAAAATGTAGCTTTATCAAATGAGTTAAATGATTTATTAGATTTATTTAACAGGCTATCCTGTTAAAATTTGAGTCTGTGTGTAAAAATATAATCAGAAAGAACTAAAAAACCAGGTCTAGCAAATGACATCAATACAAATGATTTCTAAAATCTTTATGTTTGAGTTATGCTCAAAGTCAAGTTGGCGAGGATTAACAACCTATGTATGTTTTATACTAATTTTAAAACTTTTAAGTTCCAGAATGACATGTTAATTTATTCATTAGCTTTCTTTTGACAAAAGAATTCTAAACACACAAAACTAATGCAGTGGCCTTAGCACCCTCCCAATGATCATTTCCTCAAGTTAGATTACAATAATAATGACAGTTCAAAGATATACACCTCCCATGTACTTCACATGCCTGCTAAAGTTGTACCTGATTCTTTTGCAAAATGCAGATAATTCATCTAAGTATATTCAGCAGATGTATAAAAATCATACAAATGTTAGCATATTTTCAACACATTATGGAAATGTATTGGAGAGACGGAGCATTCAAAGGATAGAGCATCTATAGTTAATTATGTGGGCCACTTTAAATCAAAGGCATCATCATTTATTCCATTCTTAGACACTGCCATGGTCTCTCACACCTTATAAAAGGTATGGTCCTAGACCAGAGACTTCAGTATCACTGCAAAGAATATATATATATATATATTTATATACATATTGCTTTTAAAATAATGTTTTAAAAGTTTACTACAGAAAATCTGGCTTCAACATGGAAGCATTTTCCTTTTCAAGATTATACACCTGCATGGAAGAAGGTGATTTCCTTTACATTTAATTTTTTCACAATAATAAAATAAACTTCTTATACATTGCATCTGAATTGACAAAGAAAATTAAGATTAAAGTTCTATGTAACTTTTTGTATTGTAAACTGACTTCATCAAACATATTCAAGATACACTGTTAATGATTTAAATATAGTACAACTTGATCAGCTAAATTAGAACATGTTATGCTGATCTGTTAAACCAAATGTGTGTTACAACAGTAAGGAGAATTAACTACTATTAAGATTTAAAGGGAATTGTAATGTATCATTAAAATATACATCAACTTTCTTGCTATTACTTTTTTCTATACCTCATTTCTTTCTAAAAGCTAAAACCACATGCACAAAAAATAAAAGGTATCTTTAAACTCATTCAACAGTTTGCTACTTTATGTGGTATGTAAATAAAGTTCTTTATTTAATCTTATACACATTATTCTATGCATTATTTTTCTTGAAGGAATTCAGCTCTCAAGGTCAAAAGTTAGTATGTGTTTACACACATATGAGAACATTTTCTTAATGTTATGACTACCTGCAAATACATTCTTCCATAGTAATGTACTTTCAGCTTTAATTGGACAGTATAAGCCTTTTAAAGTCCCATTAGTAAAATCTATAAAGGGAGGCGAGCACAAGTATGATGAACTCCTCCCTGTGCCCACACCTCCTTATCAAGGTCTCAAGGAATCATCCAGCTTCAAAACAGGAACAAAATGTCACAGAATTGGTTGTTATTTGGTCATAATATGGTCAAGAAAAATGTACTCCTATTCTTCTTAATACTAATAGTTTTAGTGAATTTTCATTTTCCTTCTAAAAACACATGGCATATGCTGATATGGATTCTCAAACTCATTTAGATCCAGTAGGGTCTCTATAATAATATATAGCCTTCTGATTATGGAAGTAACTGACTGCTTATAGAAAATGACATGTATCAGACCTCTAACCAGAGAAAGAAGGAAAATGAAAACGTGCCTTTCACATTTGAGACCATTCAGTAACTTACAGGATGATGTGAAAATAGTCTGGCTGTAATTTTAACAAAACTAAAAATCACTTCAACTGATGATAAAAATCAAACACTGAAGAATCAAATATCTACCAACTTAGCTAGTATTCCCATCCAAATAAATGCTTTCCACTGTACTAAATATTATAATTAGAAAATCACTCTATGTTAAGGCATATTTTAATTAGTATGTTCCAGAATTGCACAGTTATACTGGTCAGTGTTCCTATCTCCCCCTCCTACCCTTACCCAACCCTATTCCCCCAGGGATCAAAATGTTAAGTCATGGTTTTGGTGGCTATTACAGATTTGAGTTGGCATACCACAGTGTATTCACTAGGCTTTTATGAGTATACATTAAAATGTTACATAAAATGTACCATAATTTACTCCACATTCTGAGCTAAGATGGTTTAATGTCTTGACAAAAGGTGAAATGACTTAAGTACATTTTATGCATTTAGACCACCATATGCATAGATGTTCTAATGCTAAATTCTTGTCTTCAGTATCTCATAGTGCTGGATGCTCGGAAGTAAGACAGAAACTTGTAACACAGACTAACCACGAAGTACCAGATGTTTCTTGCCATTTGTGATCTTGCAATAAAAATGCGCCAAATCAGGATCACAAGGATAGTATTGAAACCATAACGTATGTTCCTCAACCTGGAAAGCAGATCAAGAAATGTATTGGATACTATCTTCTAGAAAAGAATATTGTTGGATAGCAGATAATTCATATTCAATTCTTAATCTAATCAAAGTTCAAATCCATATTAATTTGAAACTTACTTAAAAATTAAGCAGAAATTAGAAAGTTAGCAAACATCAGAAACACCTGACTGTGCACATTCTGGACAGTAGTCCATCAAACAATGCATTATTTCTATTAACAATAATAACACAAAGTTTTTTGTAACATTTGGGATGTAAATTTACTTATTAACAAGTACTATTAAGCAGCCTTCTGTATGCCCTAAACAGTGCTAGACAACAAGTATGTTGGGTAAAACAGAAATATCTCTTGTACTTCCAGAGCTTATCTCATCTAAAAAGGGAGATTCATTACATACATCATACTACAGACAAAATAAATATTTTTGGACATCTTTAGCTGCTTACAAGTTGTCAGATAAAAGAACTTACTCCTTCAGTTATAGCTCTCTGTCAAGATCAAAAGTCAACTGGACAAGTCCTCATACCATGAATGAAACATGGTACTTGCTCTACACAGGAAGACCCTCCCATTCTCAAAGAGCAAGATGCTCATGTTTCAAAACATTTTTGATGTTTTTTTAATGGTGTTAAAAAGGAATCTAAATTCTTAGGTATGCCATAACATTACATAAATTCCACTAACTTAAACAGGCAGTGAAAGATATAGGACTACAGTTGATCCTTAAACAATGTGGGGGTTGGGGCATCAATCCTGCACACAAGTGAAAATCCAAATATAACTTTATAGTCAGCCCTTCTTACCTGTATTTTTGTATCAGTAAATTCAACCAACTTCACATTGTGTGGTACTATAGTATGTATTTATTGAAAAAACACCACATATAAATGGACCCACACAGTTCAAATCCATGTTATTCAATGCTTAACTGTACAATATATGAGCAATGGGTGTAGACAAAAGAACTTTGCTCTGCCACTTAATACAATATGACCTTTCAAATACAACTTCCCTGTCTCCATTTCTTCATCTATACAACTATCTGCCCTATAAAGTCTCAAAAGAGTTGAAAGAGCAAGAATAATGTGAGTTTTGAAAACTGTTATAAAAATGGTATTAAAATTACTATGAATAAAAGAGATTACTAATAAAACTAATTGCATCTCTGAATAATGGATTAATAGTAATTTTTTCTCTTCCGTTTTCTAAGTGTTCTTTAACAATTAGTACATATTAGTTTTATAAGAGACTAAGGGAAAAAGAATGTGAAAGACTAGAGATCTCTTCAAGAAAATCAGAGATACCAAGGGAACATTTCATGCAAAGATGGGTTCGATAAAGGACAGGAATGGTATGGACCTAACAGAAGCAGAAGATATTAAGAAGAGGTGGCAAGAATACACAGAAGAACTGTACAAAAAAGATCTTCACGACCCAGATAATCACAATGGTGTGATCACTCACCTAGAGCCAGATATCCTGGAATGTGAAGTCAAGCGGGCCTTAGAAAGCATCACTACGAACAAAGCTAGCGGATGTGATAGAATTCCAGTTGAGCTATTTCAAATCCTGAAAGATGATGCTGTTAAAGTGCTACACTCAATATGCCAGCAAATTTGGAAAACTCAGCAGTGGCCACAGGACTGGAAAAGGTCCGTTTTCACTCCAATCCCTAAGAAAGGCAATCCCAAAGAGTGCTCAAACTACCACACAATTGCACTCATCTCACACGCTAGTAAAGTAATGCTCAAAATTCTCCAAGCCAGGCTTCAGCAATACGTGAACTGAGAATTTCCAGATGTACAAGCTGGATTTGGAAAAGGTAGAGGAACCAGAGATCAAATTGCCAATATCCGCTGGATCATCGAAAAAGCAAGAGAGTTCCAGAAAAACATCTATTTCTGCTTTACTGACTACGCCAAAGCCTTCAACTGTGTGGATCACAATAAACTGTGGAAAATTCTGAAGGAGATCTCGGGAATACCAGACCACCTGACCTGCCTCTTGAGAAACCTGTATGCAGGTCAGGAAGCAACAGTTAGAACTGGACATGGGACAACAGACTGGTTCCAAATAGGAAAAGGAGTACGTCAAGGCTGTATATTGTCACCCTGCTTATTTAACTTATATGCAGAGTACATCATGAGAAACGCTGGGCTGGAGGAAGCACAAGCTGGAATCAAGATTGCCGGGAAAAATATCAATAACCTCAGATATGCAGATGACACCACCCTTATGGCAGAAAGTGAAGAGGAACTAAAAAGCCTCTTGATGAAAGTGAAAGAGGAGAGTGAAAAAGTTGGCTTAAAGCTCAACATTCAGAAAACTAAGATCATGGCATCTGGTCTCATCACCTCATGGGAAATAGATGGGGAGACAGTGCAAACAGTGTCAGACTTTATTTTTTTGGGCTCCAAAATCACTGCAGATGGTGACTGCAGCCATGAAATTAAAAGACGCTTACTCCTTGGAAGGAAAGTTATGACCAACCTAGATAGCATATTAAAAAGCAGAGACATTACTTTGCCAACAAAAGTCCGTCTGATCAAGGCTATGGTTTTCCCGGTGGTTATGTATGGATGTGAGAGTTGGACTGTGAAGAAAGCTGAGCGCCGAAAAATTGATGCTTTTGAACTATGGTGTTGGAGAAGACTCTTGAGAGTCCCTTGCACTGCAAGGAGATCCAACCAGTCCATCCTGAAGGAGATCAGTCCTGGGTGTTCATTGGAAGGAGTGATGCTGAAGCTGAAACTCCAATACTTTGGCCACCTGATGCAAAGAGTTGATTCATTGGAAAAGACCCTGATGCTGGGAGGGATTGAGGGCAGGAGGAGAAGGGGACGACAGAGGATGAGATGGCTGGATGGCATCACCAACTCAATGGGCATGAGTTTGAGTAAACTCCGGGAGTTTGTGATGGACAGGGAGGCCTGGCGTGCTGCGATTCATGGGGTCACAAAGAGTCGGACGCGACTGAGCAACTGAACTGAACTGAAGGGAAAAAGAATAACTATTTTATAAACAAAGAAAAAGCTCTACACTGAATAATGTATTATTAGATCTCTTTTCCTCTTTTAAAGATGTATTTCAATAAGGTAGAAGAAACTTTACATTATCTCCAGTTTAAAATACATTTTTATTATCTCCTGATATCTTTACTTCTTCAGTAGCAATAAGGGAAGATGAAAGTGATATTTAAAACTAAATTCCACTTGACTTTCTTACTAATGAATAGTATAAACTGATGAAAACAGTAAGCTTCAATAGTCATAGGTTAAATCAAACTACCAGAGTTACAGTCCAAAGGCAACCACTTTCCTAAATACAATATATTATTAGCAATATCTCAATTTAACAGCTTAGGAAAACACTAGTATTTCATAAGGAAGACAAGATGAAATCAAACTCATATAAAACTTACTTGTTCAGGTGTTTTCTAGCTGCAGGAAGGCCAGACATTTCTTCATTCAGTACATATTTCTTAGTTCCCATACAGTAGTTCTCTATATATTCTGCCCAATGTAACTGCCGTACATCAATATTAAAAGTCTACACAAACAAAAAAATTACTGGTTATTTTCTTGAATAATTTTTCTCATAACCAGTCAAAAATTAACTTTTTCCAAAGGCTAATTCCACAGGACATGCTTACAAAATGTTTACCATATTAATTTTTAAAATCTTACTGCTACTCACAAAAAAAGTTCTTACTCCTATTGCATTATCTTCCATTAAACACAGAAGCAATACACTTATTTCCAGTTTACTTCTATCCACAGTATCTCTTCCTTTTGAACATCTTGCATTTTACACAGATTAATTTTCCTAGAGAATAGTATTGACGTTAAGAGAAAGAATGTGGCTTTCTTTTTTTAAGAAGAACGAAAGCTGGCTTAGGAGTTTAGGTCACAGTAAGTAGGCCATTTGATGAAAATAGTAGATAAATATAGAAAAGAAAGCATTATAAAAATGCTACTTCATGACAAAATAAGAGGGCTATACTCTGCTCAGAGCTCTTCCACACACAATCAGGTAATTTTTTTGGTGTGATAAACAGATTATTCACAATTTAATTTACCATCACACCTCTCTGAAAATAGCAAGCTCTAGACTAAAAATAAAAAAGCTACCATAAATAAATCATTAAAGCACCACAGTACTGAAATGGAGACTTAAGATATGAGATAATATGAGAAGGTCATACATTTGTGTAACTGGATTCCCACAGGAAAAGTGAAAAAGAACAGAAAAAAAGCAGTATCTAAAAAGACAATGGCTAGAAATTTTCCAAAAATTGTGAGCCATCAAGCCACAGATTCAAAACACACACATACCATATATACATACATGTATCTATACATATTAGAGTAAAACTGCTGAAAGTCAAAGAAAGAAAATTTTTTTAAACCAGAAGAGGCACTGTAGATTACCTCCAAAGAAAGAACTACTAGCCTGACCACTGACATCTCAAAAGAAGCAATGGAAGCTGAAAGATTATGAGAAGATATCTTCCAAGTGTTCAAAGAAAGCTTGCTAACATAGAATTCTACAGCAGTATGAATATCATTGAAGAATAAAAATACTCCAAGAATAAAAACTGAGATAATCTAACATCAACAGAAGACAAACACTAGAGAAAGTATACTAGTGGGTACTCTTTAGGCAGAATGAAAATGATTCGACTGAAGTCTGAAATCATCAGAGGAGGATGGAGGAAGAAATAAGAGCAGTAAAAAGACAACTATGCTGGTAAATCTATATGAATGCTAATTGACTAGATTACACGTTTTAACCTTTGCATTATCCAAGAAAAGGTGGAAGTATCAATATTTTATTAGGCCTTGCTAAATTAAGAAATGATACTAAAGCAGGAACAAGTTAGCCTCCAGGCTTCCCTGATGGCTCAGTGGTAAAGAAACCACCTGCCAATGCACGAGATGCCAGTTCAATCCCTGGGTCAGGAAGATCCCCTGGAGAAGGAAATGGCAACCTCTCCAATATTTTGCCTAGGAAATCCCGTGGACAGAGGAGCCTGGTGAGCTATAGTCTGTGCAGGAGCAAAAGAGTTGGACACTACTTAGCAACAACAACAAAGCTAAACAAAATAATCATTTCTAACTATGAGATTTAAGTAGAACACTAAAGTAACATATAACCACATAAGTTAGTGGGGGGTGGTAATCAGAGCTAAAACATTTTATGGTCCTAAGTATCATTAAGGAAGAGGCTATACAAATTGCTCAATTTTTGTTAAGTATGCATGTTCAAATATCTAAGGTAACCTTAAAAGGAAAATTCATAAGAGTTTAAGTTTCAAACTAACAGAAAGCAAAATGTGGAATGGCAAAAAGTAGACTATTTGAAAAACAATTTCTGAGACGTTTTCCTTAAAACTTAAAACAGTATTTGGGGGGAAAATGCATAAAGAAGTAAAAATTCTCTTTGAACCTGACATTAAAAAAGACAATCAACATTTCAATCATGCTTTGAAAATATTTCTGCTACTCTCATACTTAATTATAAAATTCTAAGATAAAGCAACTTTATTTGATTACCAATTATGATTGAAAATGGAACATTATAAACAGATCAACTTTCTTATTGCATAATGTTTGTGGAAAATATCCAATTATTTCTCAGGTTGCTAATTAGCATACTCTAATAAGTATGCTCCTTATTTTCTAATATAAAACAAAAAATACTTGCCTTTTTATCTTCAGGGTTTAGTTGATTCATTAACATATTGACATTGTCAGTATTCCAAACCCAAGAATTACTTGTGAAATATTCAAGAAACACCATAGCTTTGTGAAGACGAGTTATTGTTTTCATCATCCTGTATTGTAAGAAAAACTGAGATTCATAATTTGCATAGATAAGGAAAAATCTCACTACCACCCAGGGAACCAATGTCTATTTTGAGACATTGACAGTAAAATAGTAACATGTAGTTCAATAAGTATACCAAATCACCAGGAAATAAGAATATTTCTGCATCTTGGAACATTATATAAATGCAAAACAACAAAAAAAATTAAGCAGCAGTAAATGAAATTAATACTGCCTAAGGAGAGTTTTGCTGATATATGAAATGGAATATTTCAAGGCCAAATTTTCTACATATAATACTAAGCAAATAAATGAATTCAATTAGCATTCTTTTCCTTTTTTGTTCCTTAAATCACATTTTAGTTCAGCTTCACTTTAGTAAGATTTTCTGTGAATTCATAACATACTGTTACATTTTAATCTCAACTCTCCAGCATCATGGAAGCAAAGTATACAGAAATATTCATTTGCCATTTAGTTAACTCTATGTATTTTAAACAACTTGCTCTTGAACACCTACAGGCGCCTGGATGTGCCATGAAATCAATGACTCATATTGACAACTTTCTCAAATAGATATTCAATATATTCCCTAATCTTCCCAAATCCCCAATATCCATCTTTATAGGAATAAGAAAGTTCAACGCTTTTCTGTTTCTTTTTAAAAGGGCGAGGGGCTTTAATCTTTAAATTTGGCATTTTATATACCATGGTTCACTGTAAGTCATTGATATCACAACACTAACCAGAACAGTAACATCTACACAATAATAATCAATGATAGGGAGAGAAATAGAAGGCAGAACTTTTTGAAACAAACACACCAAAAATTCCTAATCTCTGATAAAAAGAAAAATTATATGTGAAGAAATACTTTAAAAGAATTCTATTTATAGTCCCACAATTAAGATTAGCATTATACAGTTTAGAGATCCCCAAATCAGGGCTTCAGAAATGGGAGAAATAGGAGAAAATGAGAACATTAGCAATGAGGAGGAAATCAAAACAGTAACATTAGCTAAGCCAATTCTGACACATTCAATACATTTAGAAAGAAGCCCTGAATACAGACTACTGAAAGAAAATGAGACAACATGGACTATGTATGTAAAGAAGAACTGCACTTCATTAAAGAAAGTAATTACAAAATAAAACCTCCATTAAACACGGAAAGAATTATTGAGCATCAAAGGCTAAATTTAGACAGGAATAGTTCAAACAGATAGAATTTGAAGGGAGGAGAAGATTTACAAGTTTGGTAAGTAACACCCACTATCACAGCCAGTATAGTATACCTGAATCACACACATACACATATTTGGCTAATGTGGCTTTCTGACATCCACCTTATTTTAGAAGCTTTTCTTCCTAACTCCATTTTCACTGAGAATTCTCACTTAGTCTTATTTTCAGATTCATTCAAGTGACAGAATTACCCGAAAAGTCAATCAGTGATTCTGCCATAATTACAATAAAAAACTGGAGAGGGAGAAGGAAATCTGAAAGGTCATATATTAAGTTCACAGAACATTTATCAAGTAATCAAAGTCTGGATTCAATACTATGGGAAATATAAATAGAAACTTAAAACTCTGCCCCACTAGTCTTTCATTAAACATGTTGTCAGAGCAGGTCCTGGGACCACATTGTCCTGTATGTTCTGAGTGTTCATTCTTTGTTACAGCAACCTGAAAAAAATTCTTAAGAACTTTCAGAGGAGGGCAAGATTCTAACGATCATCTAGTCCAGGGTTCCTCATTCTCAACATTATAGACATTTTAGGCCAGATAATTCTTAGTGGGAGGGGCTGCCATGTGCACTAAGACGCTTGGCGGTATCTCTGATCTCTACCCACCAGGAGCCAGTAACATCTACTCAGTTTGATGACTTAAAATATCTCCAATAACCGTCCAGTGTCTCTTGAGGGAGGCAAAACTGCCCTCCACTGAGAATCACAAAAATAAAAACTTTAAACTAGAGAAAGTTAGCTAACTAACAAAACAACAAAAAAAAGGAGGCCACAGAACCATTTTTTTTCATACCATTTTTAAGAGAAAATAACTACTACATTTCAAGAGCTAGAGCAGATAACTTATACTGCTGCTATATGTGATAATATCACAAATTCTAGTCCCCAGAGACTAGTCACCAGGAATCCATATGATGCATATCTGAGTTGTACTTTTAAAATTATACCCAGATATACAGTTAAGTCAGATTTTTATCAAGTCAACTGACACTCAGAACAATGCAAATGAGTAAAATAGACACCATGAATGACATGACTGACATTCAATTCAATTCAGTCGCTCAGTCGCGTCCGACTCTTTGTGACCCCATGAATCACAGCACGCCAGGCCTCCCTGTCCATCACAAACTCCCGGAGTTTACTCAAACTCATGCCCATTGAGTTGGTGATGCCATCCAGCCATCTCATCCTCTGTCGTCCCCTTCTCCTCCTGCCCTCAATCCCTCCCAGCATCAGGGTCTTTTCCAATGAATCAACTCTTTGCATCAGGTGGCCAAAGTATTGGAGTTTCAGCTTCAGCATCACTCCTTCCAATGAACACCCAGGACTGATCTCCTTCAGGATGGACTGGTTGGATCTCCTTGTAGTCCAAGGGACTCTCAAGAGTCTTCTCCAACACCATAGTTCAAAAGCATCAATTTTTCGGCGCTCAGCTTTCTTCACAGTCCAACTCTCACATCCATACATAACCACTGGAAAAACCATAGCCTTGATCAGACGGACTTTTGTTGGCAAAGTAATGTCTCTGCTTTTTAATATGCTATCTAGGTTGGTCATAACTTTCCTTCCAAGGAGTAAGCGTCTTTTAATTTCATGGCTGCAGTCACCATCTGCAGTGATTTTGGAGCCCAAAAAAATAAAGTCTGACACTGTTTGCACTGTCTCCCCATCTATTTCCCATGAGGTGATGAGACCAGATGCCATGATCTTAGTTTTCTGAATGTTGAGCTTTAAGCCAACTTTTTCACTCTCCTCTTTCACTTTCATCAAGAGGCTTTTTAGTTCCTCTTCACTTTCTGCCATAAGGGTGGTGTCATCTGCATATCTGGGGTTATTGATATTTCTCCCGGCAATCTTGATTCCAGCTTGTGCTTCCTCCAGCCCAGCGTTTCTCATGATGTACTCTGCATATAAGTTAAATAAGCAGGGTGACAATATACAGCCTTGACATACTCCTTTTCCTATTTGGAACCAGTCTGTTGTCCCATGTCCAGTTCTAACTGTTGCTTCCTGACCTGCATACAGGTTTCTCAAGAGGCAGGTCAGGTGGTCTGGTATTCCCGAGATCTCCTTCAGAATTTTCCACAGTTTATTGTGATCCACACAGTTGAAGGCTTTGGCGTAGTCAGTAAAGCAGAAATAGATGTTTTTCTGGAACTCTCTTGCTTTTTCGATGATCCAGCGGATATTGGCAATTTGATCTCTGGTTCCTCTACCTTTTCCAAATCCAGCTTGTACATCTGGAAATTCTCAGTTCACGTATTGCTGAAGCCTGGCTTGGAGAATTTTGAGCATTACTTTACTAGCGTGTGAGATGAGTGCAATTGTGTGGTAGTTTGAGCACTCTTTGGGATTGCCTTTCTTAGGGATTGGAGTGAAAACGGACCTTTTCCAGTCCTGTGGCCACTGCTGAGTTTTCCAAATTTGCTGGCATATTGAGTGTAGCACTTTAACAGCATCATCTTTCAGGATTTGAAATAGCTCAACTGGAATTCTATCACATCCGCTAGCTTTGTTCGTAGTGATGCTTTCTAAGGCCCGCTTGACTTCACATTCCAGGATATCTGGCTCTAGGTGAGTGATCACACCATTGTGATTATCTGGGTCGTGAAGATCTTTTTTGTACAGTTCTTCTGTGTATTCTTGCCACCTCTTCTTAATATCTTCTGCTTCTGTTAGGTCCATACCATTCCTGTCCTTTATCGAACCCATCTTTGCGTGAAATGTTCCCTTGGTATCTCTGATTTTCTTGAAGAGATCTCTAGTTTTTCCCATTCTGTTGTTTTCCTCTATTTCTTTGCATTGATCACTGAGGAAGGCTTTCTTATCTCTCCTGGCTATTCTTTGGAACTCTGCATTCAAATGCAAATATCTTTCCTTTTCTCCTTAGCTTTTCACTTCTCTTCTTTTCACAGCTATCTGTAAGGCCTTCTCAGACAGCCATTTTGCCTTTTTGCATTTCTTTTCCATGGGGATGGTCTTGATCCCTGTCTCCTGTACAATGTCAGGAACCTCTGTCCATAGTTCATCAGGCTGTCTATCAGATCTAGTCCCTTAAATCTATTTCTCACTTCCACTGTATAGTCATAAGGGATTTGATTTAGGTCATACCTGAATGGTCTAGTGGTTTTCCCTACTTTCTTCAGTTTAAGTCTGAATTTGGCAATAAGGAGTTCATGGTTTGAGCCACAGTCAGCTCCCAGTCTTGTTTTTGCTGAGTTTAATGCAAAAGCAGGCATTATATTAAGGTCCTAATGTAAGGTGTAGAGGCTACTACTTTGCTCAGCAAATATCTGAACAAATTTAATAATATAAATTATAAGACTTTATATTTAACATTTGAGGCTTCCCTAGTGGCTCAAATGGTAAAGAAGCTGCCCTCAATGCAAGACACCTCGGTTAGATCCCTGGGTGGGGAAGATCCCCTGGAAAGGGGAATGGCAACCCACTCCAGTTTTCTTTGCCTGGAAAATTCCATGGACAGAGAAATCTGGGAGGCTACAGTCCATGGGGTCGCGAAGAGTCAGACATGACTGAGCAACTACCACCACGTATTTAACATTTATAAAACTGCCTAAATAAAAACCTTTATGTCTCTTGTTGCATTTAAAGTGTAAGCTCCCAAGGCATTCCTGGTTTGATATTTAGAAAGCCTTGTAGAGGACAAACTTCAGTTAAGAAGACTCTATTTGATGCTTCCTATTTGTAGCAAATTTTAATTCCCTAAGGTGGCTGCAAATATTATCTCCCATCTTATATGTTCACCTACAATATTACCTTAACTATTAAGAGGCCCATTAAGAGGTGAAGGTAACTTATACCAACAGAATGAGGTAGAAGTGATACTGTGACTTCTGTGGGGAGGTAAGAAAAAGTAAGGTAGCTTTCTGCCTTGCTCATTGGAATACTCACCCTTGAAGCCTTCATAGGTCATGTATGCTGTTCAACTCCCCCTGAGGCTGCCACACTGTGAGGAAGCCCAAATTAGTCCATGTGCAGAGACCACACTGAAAGGTTCTGAGACTATATAAACAGAGAAAATGTCTGGCCACCCAGCTGCTCAGCACCCTTCCTCTCCTTTACCATTCCCTACAGTGTACCTGGCTCTAGTCCCTGTGACTGCAATCACTTCTAAACCATCCCATCAAAGCTTTCTAGAACTTCTACTGCTGAAGAAGTTCTCAGTACAGAACAGAATGAAATGATTACTGTTTTAAGATACAAAGTCTGATATCAATTTTATCTAAATTTAAAAAAAAAAGATTCTAAATTTGAAAGATTTGTCATGCAGCACAAATAATGGGAACAGATATATCAGTACTAGGAGTGAGGGACTGCTGCAATAAAAAACTAAAACATGCAATTCTGGCTTTAGGATTAGGTGGTAGACAGAAACTGTGAGGCCCTTGAGACCACTGATAAAACACGGAAGAACCAAAGATATTAGTGGAAAAACTAAAAGGCTGGCTATAAGGAAGCTGTTGGTGAGAGTTTCAAGGTAAGTGAGGAAAATAATGTTGCAAGTTAGAACAACAAAACTATTACCTATGGTCACATGGAAAACAGAAAATGTATCTAATAAACTTGATGATCTAAGCCAAGATTTCCTCAAAGAGGACAAAGATCATCTTAAAAAATGAACTATCTGGTTTTAGTGGAATTTAGAAACAACTTCTGATCAAAGATCAAATCAAGAATGCAGATCTAAGATTCTGTTAGGGCCTCAAAAAGATTAAAGTAGTATACTTCTTAGAAACTTTCAGACAAAAGTTTCATTCTAGATGTTAAAGACATGTCTTACAGAGGCTCTAAGAGGCAGGATTTAAGAGTCTAAGGATATAAGAGGCAAAGATTTAAGACTCAAGGGTGCTGTTCCACAGCAACTTCATAAGGAACCCAAGACAGAAGGATATGTCTCAAAAAGATCTGTGGGTATGGTTTTGGCCTAATGGACTGGATTGTTTTAAAACAAATACATGGGAAACACACACAATTTTAAAGGAATCATGAATTTACACTTAAAAGGTCAGAGACAGTACCAAATGCAAAGAGGCCTCTGCATTAAGGTCCAGCAAACCAGAGTTTAGAGCCAAATAAATCTATTTTTAAAATAAAGTCTGACTGGAACACAGTCATGCTTGTTCATTTACATATTGTCTGAGGCTGCAGAATTGAGTAGTTACAAGGTGGAAGCTACATTTAACAGCAGAGGTAAAAAACTACAACAGAATCCATATGGCTCACAAAGACCGAAATATTTACTATATGGATCTCTGCTCTAAAGACTCCCAACTTTTTGTGGGCAGGAAGTAGGATAAGAAGGCTATTCAGTTGCAAACACAGGTCTTTTTATTTTTTTAAAGGGAAAAGAAGGATGACTCAGGAGAGAACGAAAACCTCAGAAAACAACCAGAGAGGGGGAATGAAACTCTAAGAAACCATCAAACATACCCTGCTGGAATGCAGAATTGTTATGGACCAGTGATTGCTGTGTGCCTCTTACTTTTTCTCTTTTGAACAAGACTGTCTAAATTATTTCCTATGCTTGTCTCACTATTATACATCAGATGGGCAGGAGGTAACCTGCCACTTTAGTTGACAGGTTTTCAGATCAATATTTGAGGAACTGTATCTGAAAAAGCTTCTTTCACAATTATAATAGATTTTACTAACCACACTGGCTTCAAGCTTTTGTCAGAGAGGTTTTGTGGGGACAAAGCAAGAACGTTTTCCATGTAGGAGGAATATAAACTGTTGGGACTAGAAGACTGACTACAGCAAACTGCACTTTCCAAAAATGGTTGCAACAATACCTTTCATCTCACCGGTTCATTTACAAGATGATCTTGACTATTCTCTATATCCCTGCTCCTTGAATCTTGAAAGATCTGTGACTCGCCTGGGACTAAATGAATAAGGTGGAAATAGTGCTGCATAGTTTTCTTAAGTAGGTCAGAAAATGCATGTTGCTTCCACCTTGTCTGTTGAAGCACTTTTCCTTAAAGCCTCCAGCTGTCATGTAAGCAGTCCAGCTCCCCTAAGGCAACCACTGGTCCTTGCAAAGACACTTTATGAAAAGATCCGGATACCACATGAAGAGACAATGATACTAGCTGTTCCACTGCATGTCCCCCTTTCAGTTCCATCTGACCTCAATCACATGAAAGACCTCTAAGCCAAAGCTGCCCAGTGGATCCCTTCCTAAATTCCAGATGCTGAGAGAAGCAATAAACCGAAAGAAATAATAAAATGACCATTGCTGTTTTAAGCCACTAAGTTTGAGATAATTTGTTATGCATCAATATCTATTATAAATTATTTAATCAACTCTGGTTCTTCATTTAAGTTTACTAAGCCCCCTTTTCTGTGTAAAGCATTGTGATATATTTAACTTATTTTACTTTTTGAACCTAGTTTTGATTTTTCTGCCTTAATCTACATAAAATCTATTAATATCAAGATAGCATGCACTGCTGTTCAACACCACTCATATATTTCAATATTTAACATACACGATGAGAAACATAATGGACAACTGAATCCAAAGAAAATTCCCTACATGTAACTCAAATCCAGATACACTATAACTAGCAGATACCTCGCTTTTATTTTTTGAGCAGCTGATGGAAGTTCTGGAATCAGCATCTTCTTTACACTTAAATACTCAAATCCTGAACTCTCCAATCAAAGGTTCCACTACAAATGCTAATGTAGTTAAAAAAATAAATATTTTTATAGTATATTTCACTATAATTGTGGTAAAGACAGTAGGATTACTTTAAGTTTGTGAGCTTTCAATAAAAAAAAAAAAGGCCACAACAACTATAAGAAATGAAGTTTTTGATTTGTTAACCTTTGTTTTAAATTATGACATTATCAACCTGAAAAATTAGTCAAAAACTGTAACTACAATATTATAAGCTGAATGGGAAGCTGAAACAGCTCAAGCAATTAATTTCCTAGAAGCATCCTAGGTTTTTTTCATATAAAACTGTACAATCCACTTAAAACATTTAACCCTTAATCCTCTATAAAACTCACCTCCAAGTGATAATGGGGAGGGAAGGGCTCAATTTCAGCTTATAATAACAATGACAACCTTGACGCTGGACATTTCCTGTAATATGGGATTTTGGAGGATCAATGGCCCAATAAGATGAGATCCAGTCTCCCCAAATATCCTCAATTTCTAAGAAATGTTCTAGCATCCGGATTGTGATTGTGATTAATCAGGTTAGTAACTAAAGGTAAAGCTCATGCTAGCGACTTTTTGTCTCTCCAGCAAGCCTCCACCACCTTACCAATACAGTGTATTTACTGCTATTCTTCTTACCACGGTTTCTGACCTGTCAACCTGAGTGCAAGATCGAGCAATAATGCAGGTACTGTGTGTCTGACACCCTTCCAATAATGAAGCAATAAGTTGTTGGAATAAAACTTAATATTGGGGCGCCTGAATACTTGGTTTAAAGGATTCATCTTGAAGGAATGATTTAGATAATATCCTGTAGGAAAAATAAGCATCAAAGCATTTTGAATGTTATTTGTTATTCAGAAAAAAATACCTGAAGTTAGACCTAGAATTCAGCATATGACAATAATTAATCATCCAAAACTTAGAACAGAATGAATTATAACACTACCTTTGCTTTTCTGACAAATTCTTAAATTCAAGAGTCTTCTCAGTCACAAAAGGCCATTAAGCCTTATCATAAGCATAAACAAATACAGAGTTAATATGCAGTTTCGTGTAAGCATGGGTTGTTTAACAGTCAGAGGAACAGATAAGACAGAGCTAGTCACCATTACCTTGGGCTTCTTCCAGTCATCCTGAGGTAGGTATCATACAGGAGTGCTGGGGCCTTATGGCTTACAGCAATCCAGTAATGATATAAAAGGTGATTGGAGGTTAGATTTACATTGGGCCGTCTGAAGGCCTGTTCGAGAGGATTCCTCTTGAAAGTGGAAATTACATGGTATTCTGAGGAAGAAAAGTTGCGTAACAGCTTTGATAATAACCATGTAGTGAAGTTTTGGAAAAAAAATCATGTTTTTACAAAGCAAAATATTTTACCAAAGATGTCAAGAGTTTGCTCATTTAAAAAACAAACTTTTCTACTTTCTATAGTAACTAAGGGAATATGGGTATTAAAGTGCTGAACTCAAGTGGTTTTAGAACTCCCACTATTTATGAATTTTAACTAGATGAATGAATTTTTGCTAAAATTCACTCTTAAAAATCCTTTTAATGTTTTACCTATATCAGTTTACAATGTCACTTTCTATATTTCACCTCTCACGATAGCTTCTTTCTTTCTGTTCCTCTTTCCAGATTCTTATTACTGTACTAACTTAAAAAAGAAAAGGGAAATCATCATCCTTTGTTTATGAATAATTAAGTTGCTCAAATTAACATATATCAACAAGCTTAAAACAACCCCAAATTAACTTCTGCTGTAATTTATCTAGGTTATACAATATCAAAACAATCAAATGTATTATCATTTACGTTAATACTTCAATGTAAATGTATACTGAGATATTCACTAAAAAATAAAGCTCAACTTGATTTTTGCTAAACTTCGGAACACAATGAAAGACTACAAAAAACCTAATTCATTTAAAGTGTTTTAAAATTCTTGAAAGAACACAACCAATTATCATAAAATTAAAAGCACCCTAGATTTTTTTTGACTGTTTATTCTCTAACAGTCAATCATTAAATAGAAATAAAAATGTCATAGAATAACCCCTAGGATAAAAGACAAAGATTTACTTTAAAATCAGAATTATTCCACAAGGGTAACAAAAGCTGTTTAATTAGAGATAAAATAAGACCTAGTATACTAAATCAACACTGTAAATATATTTTACTTTATATTTGACTTAAAAATCATCAAATTTCAGTACATTCTAAGTTATACTATTCCTGTTTTGAAACAAGTAACTGCATACACACTACTGCTGTGAATTTGTGAATTTAACAGATTAATAAACGCAACAGAAAATATTCTGGCAAAATGTATCCTACTTGCTTACTCCTTCAGCTATTCCTCTTAGGACAAGTAGCTATTTCCTGTGATATATCAACTCTTGTAGCTGTGAGTGATACTTCCTGTGAATAGGGAGCATCAGGATTAAGAATGCCCATGAGGGAGGAAAAAAGCTTTATTTCCATACCACGGGTATCTATGGGCATTGCTGCAGATGGCAGCAGAGAAACAGTAAGGGTCAGACAAGGGTGGGATGAGGAGGGAATACACAGCTAGGTATTTTTAAATTAATGAAACATTATTAAGGACCAAAAGGCAGTATTAGTAGATATTCTAACATGGCAACTAAACTAAGAATAAACTTGTAACTGGGTGGCTTTAATGCCTCATGGCTTATTCTAACGTAAAAACTCGGTGAACATTTTAGGTTTATAAAAACGTATTCTAACATTCAAAAATACAGGGAGAATCATACCAACTTCACCCCAGTGGAAGGGATTAGTGCTTCCAGTTGTACAGTTATACACCATGATGTTTCTTGGTCTGCAAAGACAAAGATCAAAGAAATGAAACATTTAAAAGAGCTAACCTTAACCAATCTAAATCTTATATGATACTTAAGTAGGAAGAATGAGGACTTTTCTACCATAAATATTTAAAATATTATCTTTAAAGGATTAATATTTATGTCTGAACAACTATTTACACTACCTTTTTTTCCAATCCTACCCGAAAAATATTTATAAAAAATAACAGACTTCATTTTTCTTCTTGTATTAGCATGAGTGTCTTTTTTTCATACAGGATAAAGAACCACCTTGGCTCATCCTATCTCCTTCCCATTTTCAGAGGCTCTAGTTAAAAAGAAATTGTGAACGGAATCTGCTTTTACCAGAAACAATATATTCATATAATCATATCCCTCCTTTTTGTAAAATATAAAACAGTGACTTCAAAAATAAGGGAAGATTATTATTTAGAAAAATGTCACTGAGGAGCTTAGGTGTTTAGGTTTAAGTGTTAGACCTATAAATACTACTACTCCCATTTAAAAGGAGACCCATGAGTTGATTGAAGTGTACTAGTGTGCATGTTTGATATATGTAAGTTGTTCTCTGTGAATTTCACCTCTTTATATATGACAAGTTTATACCAAGTTTTAGTCCGTATTAAAAAAAAATACATTAAAAAAAAATTTCTAATGACCTTGTCCATCCTGTAGGCAGTACACAACAATTTATGTTAATTCTTACTACTGCTGATGGAATCACTTCATTGGCTGTGGTAAGTCAACTCTTGCAGTTGAAAGGGATAATATCTATATAATATCAGTATGGGTTAATAAAACTGATAAATATCCATTATAGAGGATTTTTTAACATTAGTTCTCATCTCAGTTACTATACATCTAATAAACGACATTGCCATCTCATATACCTATTTACTCCGGAATACCAGGCTGCAGCAAGACTCATGTTGACAACTACATCTACAGGAACAAGATCTGCCAGGGCATTGTTGGAGGCACGCATTGTTCGAAGAATTCCTTTCCCTGCCTTTGTTGAAATTAAAAACAAAACCTTAAGATACAGAAGCCATAGTGCATATACACAATACAAAGATACACAGAAAACAGGAAAAAAAAAACCCCAGAATATTCAATACAGTAAAAAAAAGGCTTATTACTTACCGCAATAAAAAGACCACTTGGTCCATTAAAGTTATCAATCCATCCCTAATACCAAAAATTAAAAAAAAGTAAGGGAGCTTAGAAATACTATAAAATTAAGAGATTTACAATTTGAACTCTATAATTCCACAAACATACTTGGTAGTCTTCTTCTAAGAACTAAAAATCTGACTATATTCAGGCCAGAATATTTCTCCCCATCTTAAATAGTCTTTTCTGAGATTGCAAATGACTAATTATAATAATTTTCAAAGGGTAACCTACTCTTTCATTAACTCTCTGCAAAGAGAATTTGCAAAAAGGAGTTTTTACCTGTCAAATATTTAAGCTAAATTAAGATTGCTCAAGTTTGATTTTATGCCATTTACTAAGACAGTATCCTTAGATTGAAGGAAATGGTAAATTCTCAAGATTACTGAATAAAACAGAGTAATGTCAAAGTAACAAAATAGACAGTATCATTTACTACTACTACAGAGACTTAAGTCTTTCCTAAATCATTTATCTCATTTTATATCTATGTTTTCTCTTATTTCAGCAATTCACAAATACTATAATGCCTTGCTTTTCTACAGCAAATCACAGAAATTTATCTTCCTTAGCATGTGAACTATACAAGGAGAAGTGAACTTCTTAAAAGACCTTCCTCTTTTAGCTACTAAAAAGCAAATGAAATAAAATAAGATCCTGAATATTCTCATTTCTATTCCCTTCACCTCCACAAGGGAAACTAATCCACAAATAATTTTAAAAGCCAACAAATGGTGACGTGTCAGTGTCCAATCTCTTATCAATGACAAAGAAACTTGAAAGGCATGGTCTCCTCTGACTCCAGACAATACCACAGCCTTTAATTTTCAGTTAACATTTTAAAAGTTCATCTGCGTTTCTATACATGCAACATTACAATACATGCACCTTACATAAAAGTACCAATAAGAGTGTCTCTCTCTACAAATGGAAACAACTTTGCCACAATAAGCCATGTTCAGTAAACAAAACCTGCTCTTAAAAAACTGCCAACTCTTTTTGTACAAAATTATGACTTAAAATTCTCAGTTCCAATTATTTACAAAGATCTCTAGCAACTTACCGGAAAAGGTTCTTTCCAACTGGCACCAACAATTGATGGCCTTACAATTGCCACATTTAGCTTTGCTCCTTCTTGCTGTACAACATATTCTGCCAATGCTTTTGTGTATATGTATGTATTAGGTCTGTCTCCTATCAATTTGGGTGTGATATCATTTACTAAGCCATCATCCATCCACCTGGTAAACAAATTACATGCAAAAATATTTTCAGATATATTTTCATTTAAGAAATGAAAAACCACTTTGCATATTTCAAATATATCTGTGGCTCCAACTCAAGTGTCTGACAACTTCTACTAAAAAAAAAAAAAAAAGAAAATCAGCTTTTCTTTCATTAAACATCAACTACAAATCCAGATGTATATCCAGTTTCTATGTCTGAAAACCAAGAGTTTTTTCATATACCATATGTTAGGTAGCAAAAGTGAATTAGAACTGATTTATGGCCTTTTTTTAAAAAAACATCTTCTAGTTGTAAGTATTCATATACTTCCTATGTGTTTGACAAGGAGTACTACCCCGAGCTTAGACAGTTGAAGTTGTTTCATACTACACAATAGATCATATTTTTTTCTAAAGTCTAAATAAATTCCAAAATACATCTGGCCCCAAGGAATTAAAGATTTGTATATAACCATCATAACAGCATAACATGTTAATTATATACATTTTAAATGAACATACATTTACAATTAATATAAAAGGTCTAGTAATCTACTGTGAAGTCATAAAATTCCTTCAGTTCTCTCAGTGTCTCTGAAGAAAATGTCTACTATGATAATCTGTAAGAGGAGGGTAGTATACTAGGTGATCTCTATAGTCTTTTTCAGTCTAAATTACTAATTTCAATGTTATGTACTTGTTTTCAGATAGTTTTTCCTTTCTATCTACAATACTATGCATATTTGTATACTAAGAATACTGTTAGTATACAGTGATACCCATACTAACTGATGAGGATGTATAAAATGGGACTATCAAGATAAATTTTCTTCTGTATGTGAAAGTACTTTTTTGTGTGGAAGGAAAGAAATATTTATAAAATTGAAGGTAGGTTACTATTCAACATAGGAAAAATTCCATAATGGAGATGAACTTCAAAAGATGAATAAAAGAGTTGTTCCATTAAAAAATAAAACAGGCTTAACTAGGAGAGACTGTACAGCCAGTAAGCCTTATCATTGGAGGGAGATTACACAATCTATGAGTTATCCTAAAATTATCTGCTGGGCAGATTTCTTTGTAAACAAAGAAAGGAAATAATAGAATAGGTTTATAGGCTCTCTCTCAGCAACTCAGATGTCTGGATAGAGAAAAAGTAAGAAGATCAATTAACTTCCATGTTCAACTTTTCCCATAGATATTAAACACTTCTGCCTAATGTTCTGAGGAAAATGAGGTAGATATTTGGAACCATCTAAGAAATGGAATTAGAAAATAGAAACCAGGGAGTTACCATAAGAATGTCCCAGAGAGCTCCCAATACTAACTTTCTTACAAATCTATTTTCTCATATTTTATTCCCAGGAAAACCTTAAAGAAATGGACTTCCATGCTTACTTTAGAAGAAAACTTCGAGAAGGAGCTATGAACATTTTGTAGCGCCCCTGGGAAGTAAATAATTTGACTAAGAAAACAGGGGGTGGTAACTAAGGAGCTGAACATGAACAGATCTCTTGGAAGAAGAGAGACCTAAGGGCAAACAGAGAATAAAGGAAGAAAAAGCTTGCAGGAATATTATATGAGAATAAAAAACACGTGAAGATATAACGGATACTGGAATTTTCTGTAATTATAGTCTATAAAAGAAGAAAAGACCCTGATATTTATTCTTGCTCTGATCCTGTCTGTTTCACTCAATCAGAAGGTACAAGCTAAAGCAAATGAAATCTTGGCCATGCTGAGTTGTAACCACCAAATCACAAACACTTCTCAAGCAATAATTGATAGTAGGATTCTAGTCCTTAGAAAGATAATAAACAATAACACTAGGAATATCAATTAAAGGATCATGACTCCTCTGATTACCTAAAAATTCACGGCTCCTCTGAGGATATACAGTTGACACTTGGAAAAACACAGGGTTGGGGCATTGACTCTACTCGCAGTAAAAAATCCCCATGTAACTTTACAGTCAGCGCTCTGTACCATGGTTGTGTATCAACACTTTCAACCAACCACAGACTGTGTAGTACTAGAGTATTTATTTACTGAAAAAATCTGCATATAAGCGGACTCACATAGTTCAAACCTGTGTTACTCAAGGGTCAACCGGACTCCACTGGGCAAAATAAAAGCATAATCTTTTAATAAATTAGACCTTGCTATTGAATAGGCAGTCACTAGTCTCCATGGATATCAGGAACTTCTTGGTGGCTAAGATTGATTCCTTGGAAAAACTGAGACTTTAATACCATGAATAAGCTGTTCAAAGGCTTTCCTCCAACCATCACACCTGTTCAAAAGTGGAAGCTTCACAATGACTTCACCTAGAGTCATTAGGTACAAACTGATACAATAAACAGAACACAGTAGATATATAATAATTTTCTGAATAAGGAAGAGAGCAATGTATACAAATGTGTGGATGGAGAGAGAAACTAAACAGACAAAGAGATACATGTAAATAGATAAATCTGGATTCAAAGTTTGGGGTCAAAGCAAATTTAAATAAATTTCAAACAAACATACTCTAAAGAATCAATCAGCTTCTTGGGATCCACAGGGGGTGGATAGACTACTTCATCAATATGCTTTCGATTGCAGTAGGCATATGCCGTTGATACATGCATGAATACTTCCAGATTCTTCATCTGTTGTGCAAGCAGAATAAGCTGTCGTGTAGCAATCACATTTAACTGAACAGCATCTCTGTAAAACAAAAAGTCACAATAAAAAATTGGGAAGCTATGTCTTTCTTTCACTTACTAAAAAAAACCGTATTTCCATTTTAGAGTATCAAAGACAGAAAGGGACAAAGAGATATTTGTTTCTTTACAACTAATCCCTTAGCTCAGATTTTGTTTGTTATTTTAACATGAAGTACAGCCATTCTATCAGTTGTGTTTGCTTATTTTAAATTACCCAGAAATAGACGCAGATAATTTCAGTCTTTGGCTTTTACGCATACATTTTGAAGTCATTTTACACTTTTTTTGCATCTTGATTTTTGAAAGTATACTGTTTTATGAAATGACTACACCACATACAAAGAAAAGAAGAAGTAATTTTAAACTGCTATGGTAGAGTCAATTAGGACAAAACAGTCAAAGAAAACTCAAAAACATTAAATTTTATTAACATAAAATCAAGTAAAAATGTTTATTTCTCTTTTTGTAGCAATTACCCTAACCAACTTTTTAAGACTACACAATGCAAAGGAGTGTTAAGAATAAAACTGGTACATTTGTTACAAGAGGGACATGCAAAATCCCAAGGTCTATATATTTCCTTCTTGAAATTTATTTGAGGAAAAAATTTCACAAATGCAAAAGTATATATGCAGAATAGTAACTGATTAAGGCACTACCTAGAAAGAGCAAAAGCCTAGAGCTCAAATATTCACTATGATATGATTTAATACAGTAGGTATTTTTAATAGAATGAAGGAATACAGCCATTAAAAAAATTATGACAACTATAAAAGCATGGAAAAATATGTGAATAATATTTTTTATATTTATACATCCTGAAGTGAAGTGGGATTAAAAACAAGACTCTGGAATAAGACCTGGGTTCAAACCCAGCTTAGCATATCTATCAGCTAGGATAAGTGACCTTGTCACTCAAGCACTCAGGCCTGTGTCCTCATCAGTAAAGAAGAATAGGTAAGAGACTACCTACTAAGATTTTATCTAAAATTAAATAAAAAAAAAAAGTTTGCAAGTACTTAGCATTATTCCTAACATAGTCCCCAAATAGGCATTTCATAAATATTACTTAGAGGGTGAGTAGTTTTTGCTATCTATTATGTGCATGCTAAGTCACCTTAGTTGTGTCTCTTTGCAACCCTATGGACTGTAGCCTGACAAGGTCTTCTGTCCATGGGATTCTCCAGGCAAGAATACTGGAGTGGGTTGCCATTTCCTCCTTCAGCGGGGGTCTTCCAGACCCCGGGATCGAACCCATGTTTTTTATGTCTCCTGCATTGGCTGGTGGGTTCTTTACCACTAGCATCACCTGGGAAGCCCACTTCATATTATACTTTCATTTATAACTTATTTGAGGGGGGAAAAAGTTGAAATACTCAAAACCAGTAATACTGTGAAAAAAACTGGCAAAGTTAATACAGTGTTGGTGACACTATAAGCTGATACAACTGATCTGAAAGAGATTACGATAAAGCACCAGGAATTATAGAAGTAACAGTTACTAATTTAGCTGACCTACTGAAATTTTAACTGAGGGGGGAAAAACTTGTTTTAACCCAAATTTTTCAAAAAGAAATTAAAAATTGCTAAATTTGTTGTTTCAGGGAATTTTGGGTTGTGTTTTCACTTTTGTTTTTTAATTGAAGTATACTTGATTTACAATGTTGTGTTAGTTTCTAGTGTACAGCTAAGTGATTCAGTTACATATATATTAACATAAATATTCTTCATATTCTTTTCCATTGTGGTTTACCACAGGATATTGAATATAGCTCCCTGTGCTATACATTAGGCCATTGTTGTTTATCCATTGCGTGTATGAGTCTGCATCTGCTAGTCCCAAACTTTCATGCCAACCCTCCCCCACCCCT
Organism: Cervus elaphus; assembly: GCF_910594005.1. Classification (NCBI taxonomy): domain Eukaryota; kingdom Metazoa; phylum Chordata; class Mammalia; order Artiodactyla; family Cervidae; genus Cervus; species Cervus elaphus. The sequence continues at coordinate 52,279,694 of NC_057815.1, forward strand.
TGGCAACCACCAGTCTGTTCTCTATGTCTGTGAGTTTGTTTCATAGGTAACTTCATTTCTGTCATACTTTAGATTCCACATATAGGTGATATCATGTGGTATTCGTCTTTCTCTTTCTGACTTACTTCACTTAATATGATAATCTCTACGTCCATCCATGTAGCTGCAAAAGGCATTATTTCATCCTTTTTTATGGTTGAATAACATTCCATTGTATGTATATATACCCACCTTCTTTATTCATTCATCTGTCAATGAACATTTAGGTTGTTTCCATGTCTTGGCTATTATAAATAGTGCTGCTATGGACACAGGGTTGCATATATCTTTTTGGATTACAGTTTTGTGCAGATATATGCACCCAGGAGTGGAACTGCTAGACCATATGGCAAATCTATTTTTAGTTTTTTGAGGAACCTGCATACTGTTCTCCAAAGAAATTGGCTGCACCAATTTACGTTCCCACCAACAGAGTAGAAAGGTTCCCTTTATTCCCACACCCTCAGAAAAATTCCCTAAATTTGCCATACTAAGTGAATGTGAAATTACAGTATAATAACATGAACTATCACATCATGAAAATTATATATGAAAAAGTCAGAAATACAGAAATTGTTTCAATAGGAAAATTATAAATTTTATGCTTACATTTCATGGAAAACAATGTATTTTCAAAGAAAAACCATGAGAAAAAATTTTTTAAAAAATAAAAATAGTTTTGAGTTACATTTTCAATATTTAACAAGAAAAAAAATCAACCATTCTTTTAAAAGGCCAGAATACATGTCACAGATAAAATCTGGTCCACTTAACTGTAAAGTAGTGCTTTGATGCATATCACATTTACATAACAGTCGGAATGGGGAGGGTGCAGTTTTGGAAAAGGTATACAGAGAATATCCTATTACAGGTTTCTCAGGACAGGACAACAAGTTCTGGGTCACTAGGAACAAGAAATAATTCATGAGAAAAAACTCTTGGGCCTTATTGTTTATTTTAATTTAATAGTATCTGAGAACCTATGAAAACAGAAGAAAAAAATTTTTTCAATGAAATAATTGGGTTGGGGTCTTACAATCATGAGTTTATCTTTTTCTTTCCTTATCTCAACTGAAGGAGGAAAATCTGTTTGAACAGATATCCAGAAAAAAAGACATTTCACAGAGAGGCTACTGTCCACTGGACTGTAAGGCAATGTGCTATTTTCTTTCCCATTTGCAAAACAACAGTGGTAGGGAGAGTAATGTTTTGGGATATTTTGTTTCAGGCTCCTGAGGATGGTAACAGAATTTCTGGGTCACTGAAAATAAGGAATAACTTTAGAAAGGAAGCACACCTGTGCTCTTGTTTGCTCACCTCTTTCCATTCATCTGCAACTGAGAACCCAAAACTGAAGGCATTTTGTGCCCACATAAATAACTCTTAATATCCCTGCCAGGCTAGTATCCTCACTCTTGTTTTGCCACCATCCAATTTCTACACCTTGAACTTTAGGCTGAGATCCTGACATGTTAGATTGGAAAGCATTCAGTAATGCTAAACAAAAATAAAAGTTCTCACTATGTTTTGGTCATATGGATTCTTAAATGCATTTTATGTAACACTGGCTTTTGGTGGGGAGAGCAAAATGAACAAATCTTTGTAATAATGGTCCATCATTAATGCAGACACAGAAATCACTTCAATAAAGGAGAAACCTAAAAAAAAAAAAAAAAAAAAAAGGAGAAACCTCAACTTGAACAGCTAATAAATTTTCTTATTCATCTGTCTTCTATATTGGGTTGTTCAAAATCTATGTTGATAACACCTCTAAGACATAGAACAGAGATCTCATCCCTGACATGACTGACACCTGTTGAGTTATTTAAAATGCAGATTGTTGGACCTCATCCTTAGACACTCTCCAATGTCTAAACTGAGTCCTGGGAAACTACATTTTAAATAAATTCCCCATGCCATTGTGATCTCTCCCTCATCACTCTCTTTCCTATCTCTGAAAAAATACTACCTACATTACTGATTTCAAAAATACTACCTACATTACTGATTTCATCGCTAATGCTGCTGATTTTTCTTTTTAACTTAATGAAGATATAGAAACAGATGTCTAGGGGCCAATTAATCGACCAAAGCAGGAGACCCAGACATCTGTCATTTAAATCACATCCTAGGTTCTTCCTACAAGTGAGGATTCCCAGTTATTATTTCAAAACTACAGGGTTTGAATTTGGCAAACACAGTCCAAGATTCTGCATTTTTAACACATTCTCCAGTAATTCTTAAGCTTCATAACACACTCTAAAGTCTGAGAATCAATGCTCTTAGACTCAACAGTTTCTTAATTTTTTCTAATTATGGATCTTTACTTCCACTCCTTTCGGAACACCTACTCTCACATTCCTACCCTGGGCCTTCTCACCCCACAATGTTCCATCTCTAAAACCTCATACTGTGAATTTTCCCCCACCACATTATCTGTTCTTCCATTTCTGCACTTAAGCCTGTTTTATATCCTCATCATGGTCTCTAGTCTCTTGATACTTCTTTACTCTCAACTCCATTGACCCTGCCTACCCTCACTTTCCTTACTACTTAAGGGATACCAGGCTCTATAACCAACTATTTAAGTAACACCCTTTTTTATCCTCAATATCACTCTCTCCTTTTGTCAGTATTTCTTTATAACTCCTAATCTTGATATCCATTTCTCCCCACTTCAAGATTTATAGACCACCATATATGAAAAATAAATGAGCTCTGCTACCTCTCAACTTGCATAGCACTTTAACATATGCTCTTCAGTAACTCCACATTTTCTATTTTATGGTTATTTAAGCATATTCTATTAGACTATATGGACTTTGCAAATAGGATCTATGTGCAATTTATTCTGATTTATCCAAAAATATAGTTTGGGGAGTAAAATTTAGATTTTTTTGCCCTGGAAGTAAAAGCTTTGAACCGTTTTTTATTTGTGGGCTAACATAAAAAGTGGCTATAAAGAATAATTGCTCTGAAGCAACAAAGGTTTACTGTATAGCACAGGGAACCACACAGAGTCAATATCTTGTAACAGCTTATAATGGAAAATAATCTTAAAAATAATATATGTGTATATGAATAACTGAATCACCTTGCTGTGCACTTGAAACATTGTAAGGCAACTAGATTTCAATAAAATACATATTAAGAAAAAAAAGACATAAAAATGCTAACCATTAAAAAAAAGAATAACTGCTCTGTAAAAGTAGTTATTATATGTCAACCTACAGTATTTAAGAATGTTGTAATATCACCACTTAGACATCAATACCCATTAAAATTGCTTCACAGAAAACAGTAATTTCAAAGTAACAGCTGGGATTAGGTGAATAAACATACATGCCTTGGCAAGGAAGGGAAGAACAATAAATGTTCATCAATCTCTAGTGAAAGAACAAATAATAATAATAAATTTTCCCTTTTGTTAATGGTAATGTTGCTTACCCTAAGGGGAAGACAAAGAGAAAAAAAAATGTTTGCCCCAAAAGTATTACACTTGGGTCCTTCTCATAAGGTTATTTAGATAAGTTTCACCTGAATGAATGTTGTCTGTTTGCAAAACAATCTCCCTTTTGAAGAGATTCTTCAAAATCTTCAAAATTCCTCAAAATCTTCAAAAAAACATTCTAATTTTCCCTTTGAGGATTATATCACAATTATCAAGTATGAATATACCTTCTTCCTCAAAACACTTTCATAAGGTTATGTGAACTCTTTTTTGGTTATGAAAGCTAGAATAAGGGAAAATACTCAATAGATTGACTATTTCATAATAAAAACCCACCTATAATCACACTATCCAAATATAATAACTGGCCAATATTAAAAGTATGTATATAAAACATGTATGTATACACACATATTTTATGAAAATGAGATTATACTAAGTTCTAATAAGATTCTTTTGTCACTTCTGAATCTTGAACACATAACTGCTGCATAAAAAGAACTAAAAAAGTAAATAAATAATTATCACCAGATAATAAAGGATAAAGCCAAGATTAGAACCAAGATATGTAATTCCAAAGTTCATGCCTTTTCCATTACATAGTGCGTCTCAGCTTCCTCAAGTATAAAATGGATTTGCCTATTATATAAAGGTGGGTAATGTAAGCACGGAATGAAATAATGAGTGAGAAAACACCTTGAAACTATACAGCATTGTTAAAGAAACATAAGGGACTATTAATCATTTCCCTCACCTGAAATATAAGCAGAACTCACTGTAACGTTTTGGCGCTGAACTGTCATGTCACACAGTGTCAATTAAGGTTTGCACAACTACAAACAATACGGGGGATAAATCTCAAAATCCTTTATAATCAGAACTGAACTTAAAAACATTTTAAGAAGCCCTCAAGCAATCATGAAACCTAAAAAATAAACACCATTCTAACTGATCTAAGACCATATAAATAGATTTACATCATAAAACTGTATATAACATCAAAAGTGCTCTGAGTTAAGCACCATTATTTGCATTGCATATACATGAGACTTTTTAAAACACAGTGACCATTTGGAAAGCTATGTTTTTTCTTGAAATAGGTATCTTGAAGGAAGTCCAAACTGTTTTTAAAGTAAACCTATATCCAAAGGACCCTTCTATTAACAGTGATACCAAAATTTTAAAACAAAAACAAGGTATGACTTCAACGTATAAGCCATTTTTTCTTTCTCTGCAAAACCTGAGCCTAACTATTTAATATTTAGTATCAGATGAATATGTGTGAAGTAGAAAAATAAGGCTGCTGGAGTAGACACTTCTGAAAGAATGGAGGGAAAAGGAAATAAACACTATTAGTTGTTAAGACTAATATTCCTACCCAAGGTAAAGTTCTTTCTTCTAATCCACACTTTCCATTTGCTTTCTCCCTGCCCCATACTTAAATTCACAGCAACTACTTCTAAGAAACATACACTAGCAATCCAATATTTTTAACTGTTAAAAGAAGGAACATTTTTTTAACACTCTGTAGGATACTGAAAGCTACAATAGAGAGTAAACATTTTCAAAGTATTTTCAAAATGACGACTAAACAAGTAGAATTCAAATTAGATCTTTCAACTATGCTGCAGTCCAAATATATAAATACCTTTACTTACCTCAAATTTTCATTAAATCTTACTGTAGCTGCACAGTGGAATATAATATTGGTAGAATCTATGATGACCTCTTTATCTTCTTCACTAAGAGCCAGTTCAGGTTGGGTGAGTTCACTGTTGATTGCTATAATTTTCTCCCTAAAATCTGGATTTTCATCTCTCAATCTGTCAAAAAGCTATCAAGGGAGAAAAACATTTTAGGGCAGTATTTTTCAACTTTCTAAAATCCATCATCACCATCTTCTCCCCCAAAGATCAGTATTTTTTAGATTTCAACTATGCAAATCCTAAGGTTGCTTAAATTGCTATCATTCTATATGGAAAATACTCTATGGGGTCCACATTACTATCCCCATTTTACAGATGAGGAATCTGAGAAATAGAGAGGTTAAGTAATTCACCAAGGACACAGAGGTAGCAGTTTGCAAAGTTAAATTTTAACTGTTTATGCCTTTGTTTATTAGACTGTATGATCCCTCAGCACAGAGGTAAGCAGTATATATATCAGATCAATGTTTAAAATGATCAGATTTCTAAAATCCAAACCTTATCACTTTTTTTTTGGTTGTAGTCCTCTTTAGCAGATTAGAGTAAAATGCCATTAACTACATTCTACCTCAAATCTTTGAAAAATTTTAAAGGGGGAAAAAAGTAAGTATGTTAAAGGAAAAGAGTTTTTAAGGAAATATTAAGATCAGAAGCTGGAAAAACATGTAAAGTATCATATATATAGGATTCTAATTTGAAAATAGAAAATTCAATATTCCTTAAGTATATTCAAAGGAATAAATTTAACTAGAGAATCAGTCAGATCCCAAGATGGTTACAGTATGAACGTACATTCAACTGTGAGTCAAATTTAATTTTTTTACCCCAGATTTTATAGATGAGACCTCCAGACCACTGTTCTATTACCCCTGACTCTCCAATCCATTTAAAGTCCATACATGTAGTTTAAACAGAGAGTCTTAAATCTGAGGCAAAAAAAAAAAGTCTATAAAACCTACGTGGTACTCACTTTCACCTTCCTACATGACTTTTAGTAAGTAATAGTCTTCTCCTCCACCTCTAGCTAATGACTTCAACATCACTGTTTTTATAGTAATTAATACTTACTAAGCGTTTCAGATGAAATGAGTACTTTCCATACACTGAGAAAACAAGAAAATGACCTTTGCCTCAAGTTATTTAGAATCTTATAGGAAAAATTAAACAAGGAAACAGTTAAAATATAGTGTTATAAGTAATACAACAGGGCTAACACAACAGTGTTATGAGACTGTACGGGAGCAACAACTTGCCCTGCTGGGGAAGGACTTGAGATTATAAAGTAGAAGAACAGTGTTTCAGGCAGAGAAAGTGTCACATGTAACCACCTAAGAGTAATAGAGCATTTATGTTTGGGAAATTAAAAAGAACTCAGTAAGACTTGGCCAATGACAGGAGAAAGAATAAAGACCACAAATGCCATGTGAACAGGGCCCACATCTACTGTGCTCAGCACACAGGCCCCAGATAACAGAGTGCTGACAAACACTTGTTACGTGGATAAACTCATTAGGTGGAAAATACTGGATGAATACCTATGGAGATGAGTTCAGTTTTGTGAATGTTGGCTGTAAAGTGTCAATGAGACTCCACAGAAGATCAATGCCATAGAGGTAACTGGCTCTGTGGGTCCTGAGTTCAGGGAAGACAGAATCAGATTCTATAAACCACACATGTAGCCCTGGGAGAATATCACTCAGTACCAACAATGAGGAGCACCCAAGGTCCAGACTACATGAAGCTTTTTCCAAATCTATTTTAAAATACAACCGTTCATCTCACATACAACAGAAGGTGCTGAGTAATCAGCTAACTGGACCTAGTAAGAAGAGATCTAGGCCTAGAACAAATTCTGAAAAATATTTAAGGGGCTAGCAGAGAAAAAGGAGCCCAAGATACAACCAGAAAAGTACTTTTAACACATTGAATTCACTTTTTCATTCTCCCACACTGCCAATGACCTTTAATTCCTCTTCATATTAGATATCTCCACCACTAACACCAAGAATTGGTCATGCTGCTTCACAAGTTACATCTCAAACTTGATGCTCCTCCCTTCTCTAGCCACCATGTTGTTATTCAAAACCATCTTTTCCAATGCTTTTAACCCACTGGTACCCCAATTAGTTCCTACTTTACTAAGTCCACTAATGCCCTCTTTAATGTACTTTATTCTCTTTCCAGAATGTATTTCATGGTCAGCTATTGTAATTCAATCCTTGCCAGCAATGAAGTTTATTTTCCCAGGGACATTGCTGCATATCACTTCTCAAGCTGGGGCAACTTCAGCCCCCAGGGAATATTTGGTGGTGTCTAAAGACAATTATGCCTTGTCACAACCGGGATGGTGAGCAAAGGGAGCTGCTGGAATTTAGTGGGCACAGGCCAAGAGTGCTGACCACCCTACAGTGCAGAGGACAGCTGCCCACAGCAAAGAATCAGCTGGCCTAAAATGCAGAGTGCTCAAGCTGAGAAATTCTTCTAGAAGACAATGTCACATTACAGTATATGCCCTATGCTTATGCTCTTTTATTCCTGTTTCAAAATCATAGTAGACTCTACTTAAATGTTTAACAACTTTAAGTGTACATACTAATTGCTGCTTGATATAAAAAGAACTCATTTTATTGATTTAGCAGCTATGCTATATATACATGAGAATGAATGGCCCTAGGAATAATCAGTAGGATGTGCCATGGGGAATTAAAGGCATAAAATAAAATGACATAATTTTATAGAGTATTTTAGTCAAATATTTAGACAAATACTTGGGGACAAGGTCTTTTTATATAGAAAATAATGGCCATATGTTTAAACTACAAAAGTTCAATGAAATTTCAGGCTTTGAGTAGAAGATAATAATTTCCTTTACAAATAAGGCTTACTGGTGAGGAAAAATTTTAGATGCATTACCCTGGAGACTCCAGAGAAGATGCCCAACTCTTTCACATTTTACTTAGGTCCTCAACTCCAGCTTCAATAATTGCTCCTATCCAATCTCTCCTAACACTTCTACACTCTTCCTCACCCCCTTCTTAAAAACTCTGTAGACTGTAGGTTCCATTAAAGCAATGACTCTTACTTATTCCTGAATTCAACCCTTTGTATCAAGTCAAATGCCCAGCACTGAGCAGGCACAAAAAATGTTTTCTGAAAAATAAAAAATGAGTAAGAATAAGTTGGGAAACGATTATTAGTGGTTATACCAATTATAGGGGTTCCCTGGTGGCTCAGTCAGTAGAGTCTACCTGCAGCGCAGGAGACCTGGGTTCAATCCCCGGGTCAGGAGGATCCCCTGGAGATGGAAATAGCAACCCACTCCTGTAGTCTTGCCTAGGGAATCCCATGGACAGAGTAGCCTGGCAGGCTACAGTCCATGGGGTCGCAAGCGTCAGACATGACTGAGCAACTAAACCACCATACCAATTATAATTATACCAATTATAAGTGGTTCATGATAAAATGCCAACATGAGTAAACAAAAAGCAGAGACGGCAACAAAACACAAGCAGGCATTATTACGTAAAATAGGCCTTGTGGTCTTAAAGCCCCCTTAATGTTGATGCCTCCCTTTCCAAAAGTTTTAAGGGAAGTTCTACTGCCAAGCTTGGGTTCAAATTAATTTTGGATATCTGCAAAAGTCAGCTCTCTCCTTAAAGCATAAAGATTTTTGCCCCTATTGGTATATCCCTAAGAATGTGCCAGAAGGCTGTCCCCAAATGGTCTAAGCAACACTGCACCCTCTTAATCCGCAGCAGTTCTCAAAGTGTGGTAAGTTCCTAGGAGTCTCTCAGACTATTTTAGGTATTTCACAAAGTCAAAACTATTTTCATAATAAAACTAAAACATTATTTATTTTTCACTTTCATTCTCTTACAAGTATAGAGAGGAATTTTCCAAAGCTACATTTGTGATATCATCACTCTTGATGGCTAATGGAATGTGTGCTTGTACATGTATTCTCTTCCTTTAAAAATGTCTCTGGTTTAGAATCTACTATGACAAATATCAATAAGATATCTGAAACAAAACCTCACAAAAACAAAACCTTTTTGAAGTTATCAATAATTTTTAAGAGTGTAAAGGGGTCTAGAGACCAAAACTTTGAGAATCATTGCTTTATACAAACAATCTTTCAACCTATTTCAAGAATATGAAAAAATACAGTGATAAAGTAGTAATACTATCCGCAACACACTGCAGTCAATATACATTATCAAATAATTTGCTCAAGAGTTACAGTTAAAATTCACTTGGAAAAAAGCTATAAATTATATTATGTTTTTTAAAAACATCCTTATACTAGGCTACCAAATAGTTTTAATTTTAAAATGACATTTTATATATAATTTAAATGACATTTATATATATAATTATATATATATATAATTTAAATGACATTTATATATAATTTAAAATGACATAATTATAAAATGACAATCTCAGCTCTCACAAAGAAACTGAAAATGAACTTCGAACCTACCACACTTTAAGAAGGCAGATTCTTCAATCATAGTTATTATGTAGCTAGGTTTTATGGTGGTAAATACTTTAGCATTAACTCACATCTTTTTTTATTGTCGGTACAGAATCTAGCCATGAAATTAAGACGCTTGCTCCCTAGAAGAAAAGCTATGACAAACCTAGACAGTGTATTAAAACACAGAGACATCACTTCGCCCAAAAATGGTCCATATAGTCAAAGCTATGGTTTCTTCAGTAGTCATGTATGGATGTGAGAGTTGGACCATAAAGAAGGCTGAGTGCCAAAGAACCAATACTTTCAAATTGCGGTAATGTAGAAGACTCTTGAGAGTCCCTTGGACTGCAAGGAGATCAAACCAGTCAATCCTAAAGGAAATCAATCCTGAATATTCATTGGAAGGACTGATGCTGAAGCTGAAGCTCCAATACTTTGTCCGCTTGATGTGAAGAGCTGACCTTCTATGCTGAAAACACTATGCTGAGAAAGGCTAAAGGCAGAAGGAGAAGGGGGTAGCAAAGGATGAGATGGTTAGATATCATCACTAACTCTATGGACATGGATTTGGGCAAACTCCGAGAGATAGTGGAGAACAGAGCAGCCTGGTGTGCTACAGTTCATGGGGTCACAATGAGTTGGACACAACTCAAGAGACTGAACAACACAACAAATCTCTAATAACCTAAACAGCCTCTAGTGTATAGTAGGACTCATATATCTTAATGGAAGGAAGGACAAAGGGAAAGAACACAAGTGCATGGGAGTCTGTGGCAATGGGGAGAATATCAGTAGAGTATAACTACCCTTGTGAGCTATATAGTCACTGAGGAGCCCTCAAAGAGCTAGATTTGTTTTTTAAAACTAATTAAGGGAAAAGAAGTTTTTCTAGTTGAAGCAAGGACTATTTAAAGTTTTCATGTGGAGACAAACTTAATAAACACTAGGATAAAAGTAAATATTATTTTTATTCTTTAATATCTTACCAATAGTTTCAACTAATTTATTTTTAAAAGGAAAAACTAGTATTAATTTACACCTCACTATTAAAACCCTGTGGGTATAGAAGTACCTCTTAATGAATAAAAGGAAAATACAAACAAGAAAAACATGAATGCTTCACAAAAGAAAGAAGTTTATCCTTCTGAATCAAAATTATATTTGAATGGAAATCATTCCCAAACAATATAACACCTTGGTAAAGAAAAATTCTAAATATACTAGTAATTTAACCTTTTATTAATTTATCCTAAGTCATTGTAGTGAATATTGGTGATTGTATTTTATTGCAATGCTGTAATTTTAAGAAAATTAAAAGTTGTATTTAAACGCTCCCACACTTCTGTACAGGTCTTACTCTGTATGGTGTATCTTTTCTTTTAATTGATCTTCTGTTATCATACTTTGGGCTTCCCTGATAGCTCAATCAGTAAAGAATCCACCTGCAATGCAAGGACCCTGGTTCAATTCCTGGATCAGGAAGATCCCCTGGAGAAGGGCTAGACTACCCACTCCAGTATTCTTGGACTTCCTTGTGGCTCAGTTGGTAAAGAATCCACCTGCAATGCGGGAGACCTGGGTTCGATCCCTGGGTTGGGAAGATCCCCTAGAGAAGGAAAAGGGTACCCACTCCAGTATTCTGGCCTGGAGAATTCCATGGACTGTATAGTTCATGGGATTGCCAGGAGTCGGACATGACTGAGCGACTTTCACTTTATCATACTTTATCTCACCTAGGAGATAAGCTTCCCATTACTGCCCTATTCCATAAACTGACTCTTATTCCTGCTGTTGTTAACTCTGTTTTTCTCTGGTCTTCACCCATTTCTTTCTTGCTTTTGCCATCTTTTCTTTTAATTTTTGTAAAGAAGGCACCAAGTTTTTTGCCATCGCCTTTGGGAAATTAAGCTATTTCACTCAGCGTGTACCAGCTACAACATTTACTAGTAAAGTATCCAACTCTCAAGATTACTTTTCCCATTGAATCACAAAGGCTTCCATCATCTTTGCCTTACTTTCTTATCCACTGAGGAAATAATGCTATAAAGTAGAAAGGAATTTGTTATCAAGTCATCTACATTATATCCAACATCTATTAGCTACACAACTGCAGATAAAATGACAACTTCTGAGACTCACTGTCCATATCAGCAAAGTGGGATATAGCAACATTTGTCCCTACCAGAGCATGAGCTCTAAGGTCCAGTCATTAAGAGTTCACAAACACTGGCTCTAACACTAACTATATGACCTTGTAGAATGGGAATAACACCAACACTTACCTTATAAAGTTGCTGTAATAATTAAATACATACACAGAATGTTTTGCACATAGCGCCTGGCACAAGGTAAGCACTCAATAAAGGTCAGCCACTATTAACTATGGATTTCTACTGAAAGATCAAACCAGAATGGACTACAAATTATTTCTAATAAATTACTTATTTATTAACTCTAAGACAGCTGTTAATCTAGAATTAATCATATCTTTTGATACTTCTTAGCAATTCTTTGAATGCTCAGAGTAACTCAGATGTTTCTGGTTTTGGTCTTTTTTTTTTTTTAATGTAGGTCACAGCTGCCCTAGAAGGTTGAAAGTTACCAAATACCTACCTAGTAACTAATAAATTACATAGCTACTATACTGCTTTTGAACTATGGTGTTGGAGAAGACTCTTGAGAGTCCCTTGGACTGCAAGGAGATCCAACCAATCCATCCTAAAGGAGATCAGTCCTGGGTGTTCATTGGAAGGACTGATGCTGAAGCTGAAACTCCAATACTCTGGCCACCTCATGCAAAGAGCTGACTCATTGGAAAAGACCCTGATGCTGGGAGGGATTGGGGGCAGGAGGAGAAGGAGACGACAGAGGATGAGATGGCTGGATGGCATCACCGACTCGATGGACATAAGTTTGAGTCAACTCCAGGAGTTGGTGATGGACAGGGAGGCCTGGAGTGCTGCAATTCATGGCGTCGCAAAGAGTCGGACACGACTGAGCGACTGAACTGAACTGAACTGATACCAAAGTTATTAACAATAAATGTCAGATAAATTCATTCATTTTGAGAAAATTCAAAAGCTTATAACCATGAAATAATTTTACTCCAGCTCATCTCCATTATGTTTTTCTAAAGGTTTAAATGTGTAACATACTCTGTATTCTATACGACCCTTCTATCATCATATTATTAGTCAGAGGAGTATGTGATTTTGCCACTTCCTAATACTTTCATGGGGAGCAATTAGTGCTTACAAAATTTTAACTGTTGTCAAAGTATTGTGTCTTACAGCACAGTAAGAATTAGAAACTAACTTTTAAGTATTATTATTCTGAAAACTATTTAAAGCATCTAGTAATTACAGATAACTTGCCTCAAATATTCTAAAAACACATTAAACATATAACATAAAGGTACTTTAGAAGTTGTTATACAATTTTATCATGGAGGAAAGCTTTTATCTCCTACTGATCAGGACTCATACTCAGTTTACCGCCATTCTTACAGGACTTTCTACTAATTTTTTTCAGGATACTAGGCTGTTGATGATTATAATCATATACACACAAACACACTATTTTCTCTCTTCTTAATGATTACTTTCCATACTTACCTTGCAACTAATGACTTCTTCTACTCGCTCCTGGGGTGTCTGTCCAGCTTTCTGCCTCACCAAAACATACACGGAATTCACCTTAGGACAAGACCTCAGCAACTTTTCCAGAAGTACCTTCCCTAGGAAGCCAGTAGCTCCAGTGAGGAGGACATTCTTGCCTTCATAGTATTCTGGGATGGAAACCATTCTGATCCTAAAGAAAACATGACAAATAAGTATCAGTTCAAAGATCTATGCTAATTTTTATCTACTAAAATCTCTTGGTATTCAAGTATCTTAAAGGACAGGCAAAAATCCAAGATGAATGTTAACAGGGAACATTAACTTTTGGTTCATTTTAGTAAGGTAGAAAGTACAATGAACTGCAACACTAGCTTCTAAATCCTGTGTTTTTTTCCCTGGATCACCTCAATCAAGTCACTCACATTCTCTGGGCCTGGGTTTCTTTAACATAGCTTGTACCAAGTGACCTCTAAAAATTCCTTCAGCAATAGGAACCGAAATCTTCACTTAAACCTCAGTTAAACTCCAAACACGAATGAATGGTATTTCTCTGTCTCCACAAGTATTTATAACACCAAATAGAGGTCAGCAGCAAGGCAATTGCTCAGCTTGTGTAACATGGTGAGGTGTCATATTCACCCATCATCACCAGTTGAAACAAGAGGTAACACCAAGTCCTTTCTTTTATATGTCTGTAGTGACAACATATCCAAAAGATACTTAAGTCTCCCTTTTAAAAAAAGTCCTAGTAAGAAATATATCGGCTGAGTTATCTTCCTTACCCAAATTCCACTGAAACAGGAGAAAACAGAGTGAGTATGCTAAGAGAACGAACAAATAAAAGAACTATGGGTAAGTGGAAAAACCAAGATGCAGAAAGATTCATGCAGTATGTCACTATTCAAGGTTCAAACATATTCAAAAGAATGCCATTTACTGTGAAATGCATACACATGATAATCTTTATGGGTACATTAGAAAGAGTGTCACACAATCAGAGAAGATAATGAGGAGCTTCAACTGTATTTGTGTTTTATTTAAGCTAAGGAATAGATACATGTATTTTACCCCTAAATTTTTCACAATTATAAAAAAATAAATTTATTACAATCTGAAAACCGATCAATAAACAGTAAGAAAAGAAGACAGGAAAAAAATAAATAAATGAGGCTAAAATGATAGAGAAGTCACAGCAGAAGAAATAAAACCTAAGCAAAACAAACATAGGAAAGGACAAAAATGAGGTAAGAGCTATCTCAATCCTCTAAAGAGAAAACCCCAAATTCAGGATCAAGAAGCTAAATTAAAGCATACAGTAATCAAGGTAACTAAAGGTTGCTCAGAGAAAAGCAGAGCCACTCCCCACAGTTTTACTTTGCTGAGAACACCCAGCACAGGCACTAGGGATGAAAGAGGAGGAGGGCTGAGCTTGAAGTTGCTCTAAACATCCACAAATGGAGGTAGGGAAGATGGGGCATTGAGAGAAATAAAACAAAAACAACCAAAACAAAAGAAGTCTTCAGAGCACTGATCCCCAGAAATAAATTTTAGGTCCCCAGGCTATCTGAATGCTGCTGGCCCTTAAAACAAATTCATACAGAGCTCTCAGTAATTCCACTTGGAGAGAAAGCTCTCTTGGAAAAACAGACTTCAGAAAACTGGGAGGAAGCCAGTATCAGCTACCAAAATCAACCATTCTAGTCCTTCATAAATATGGATAACTAAGGATCATCAGATATTTAAGAAAATTAAGAAGGACCAAAATGAAAAGCAACAGAATCAATCACAAAGAACACTAAAGAAGTAAAAAATTTAAAGAAAATTTAAATTCTAATACTCTGTAAGTCATTCAACAAGAATACTGCCCATCCATCAAATAATAAACTACTATGAAAAAGGAATAGAGAATAAGAAAGCACTGGAAGTCATAAATGCAAATGTGGGTAGAAAATTCAATCAGTACATAAGTAACTATCAGAATTACCAAGTGAATTTAAGAAGGTCACCAGTTATAAGGTTTATATAGTGAAAAAAAAATACAAAACAAATGTATCTCTATACACCAGCAAAATACAGGAAACAAAGTAAAAAAAAAACAAACTATACCACTTATAATACCATATAAAAGCCCAAAAAATTATGGAATATATCAACTAGCAATTGATAAGGATACAGAGAAACTGGAACTCATGTACACTGCTGAAGAGAAAGAAAAATGATTCGGCTGATGATAGGAAAGCTTGGCAGTTTCTCAAAAAGTTAAACACATAATTATCATGACTCTGCAATTCCACTCCTAGGTTGTTGTTGTTTAGTTGCTCAGTCGTGTCCGACTCTTTGTGACCCAATGGACTGCAGCACGCCAGGCATCCCTGTCTATCACCAACTCCTGGAGCCTACTAAAACACGTCCATTGCATCGTGATGCCATCCAACCATCTCATCCTCTGTTGTCCCCTTCTCCTCCTGCCTTCAATCTTTCCCAGGATCAGGGTCTTTTCCAATGAGTCAGTTCTTCACATCAGGTGGCCAAAGTATTGGAGTTTCAGCTTCAACATCAGAATATTCAGGACTGATTTCCTTTAGGACTGACAGGTTAGATCTCCTCGCTGTCCAAGGGACTCTCAAGAGTCTTCTCCAGCACCACAGTTTGAAGGCATCAATTCTTCTCCTCTCAGCCTTTTTTATTGTCCAGCTCTTACATCTGTACATGACTACTGGAAAAACCAGAGCTTTCACTACACAGGCCATTGTAGGCAAAATAATATCTCTGCTTTTTAATATGCTGTCTAGGTTTGTTGTTGTCTTTCTTCCAAGGAGCAAGTCTTTTAATTTCATAGGGGCAGTCACCATTCACAGTGGTTTCGGAGCCCAAGAAAATAAAATGTGTCACTGTTTCCATTGTTTCCTCATCTATTTGCCATGAAGTGATGGCACTCCTAGATATATACCCCAAAAGAACTGCAAACAGGTACTCAAAAAAGTACCTGTATACACTTGTTTACAGTAGCAGTGTTCACAACAGCCCAAAAATATAAACAGCCCAAGAATCTATCAACAAATGAATGGATCAACAAATCACGGAATATACGCTGTGTATATATACTACTCTGTGTATATTATTCATTCATAAAAAGGAATGAAGTATACTGACATGTACTACACAATGAGGATGAATCTCAAAAACATACTAAGTTTAAAAAGCCAGATATAGAAGACCACATACTATAGGATTTCATTTACATGAAATCACCAGAATAGATAATCCATAAAGACAGAATGCACACTAGCAGTTGGCAGGGGTTGAAGGGTGAAAAGAGTGGGCCATGGGGGAAAACTACTTAAGGAGCTTTACTTTGGAGAGACAGAAATGTTTAGAAACTAGACAAAGGCAGTAGCTGCACAACATTGAATGGAATAAATGTTATTGAATTTTTCAATTTAAAATGATCAATTTTATATTATTTGAGTTTTTATCTTAATGAATTATTTTTGAAAATACCAAAAATTAGAAGTAAATGTGAAAGATACTAACTGAAAACTAAAAAATATTGAGAGAAGTTAAACAATACTTAAATAAATAGAAATATGTGTATAAACACATTAACCAAAGTTTAAGCTGTTTTTGTTTAGGTATAGAAAGTAAGATTCTAAAATGATACAGAAATGCAAAGGGCCAAGAGTAGCCAAGACAAGCAATAAGAACAACAAGCTGGAGGACTTACATTATCATGTATTAAGATGTATTATAAAGCTACAGAAATATGTCACTGGGATAAGAAGCAAAGACTACCGTATATCATACCACGCACAAAAATGAATTCCAGAAAGACTATACATCCAAATGTGAAAGGCAGACTAGAATATGACACAGAACATCTCCACAATTGGGTTAGGGAAACATTTATTAAATAGGACACAAATAGTACTAATCAAAAAGGAAAAATGTTGACAAACTGGAAACCACTAAAACTGAGTTCATCTCACAACACTATTAATAGAGAGAAAAGGCAAATCAGGTAAAAGATATTTGTAGTAGCACGCATAATGCAATTACTACCCAGAATATATGAAGAGCTACAAATTCAGTAAGAAGAAAAGAAAAATGGCAAAGGCCTGAAGAGATAATGAAGCACAAAGGAGATCTTCACTTGCTTCAGATGTTAGTCAACCAAGCCCAGGAAGCACAGAGAGCCCCAAGGAAGGATTAACCCAAGAAGGAATACACTGAGACACACAGTAATAAAACTGACAAAAGTCAAAGATAAACTATTAAAATTCACAAGGAGACAATGACAACATACAAGAAAACTCCTACAAGGTTATATAACTGATTTCTCAATAGAAAAGGGAATGGCACAATATATTTTAAGTGATGCAAGGGAAGAACCTACAAACAAGAACACTCAGCTAGACTCTAGTTCAGATTTGATGGAGAAATCAAAAGCTTTACAGACAAGCAAAAGTTACCACCAAACCACCCATAAAACAAATGCTAAAGGAAATTCTTAAGGCAAGAAACACAAGAGAAGGAAAAGACCTACAAAAAATAGACTCCAAACAAATGAAAATGGTAATAGGATCACACACAGCAATAATTATCTTTAAATGTAAATGGATTAAATGCATCAACCAAGACACACAGACTAACTGGGTGGATGAAAAATTTGCATGCATGTACTTCCACTTACCACATCACTCTATTTAACCCCCCAACTGTATGTAATTATTTTACATTGTTAATCATGTTAATCATGATAATCATGTTAATCATGTGTCCTTTATGGCTTGCAATTGTAATGATCTTTTATTTTTTGTCTGGCTATTGATTGTGAAAACTGATAAACATGTTTTACTTCCGAGATTATGTTACTATCATTCATTTTAATAACACTGTACCCTGACTGGTCAACAGAAAATAACTGGATTCTATATCACTAAAACTACCATTTAACAGAAAAACCTGTAATTACTTTTTAAAACCCAGATGCACATTAGAATTACCTTGGAATTTTTTTTTTTAAATACAAATGCCACAGGTAATTTTTTTCTCCAAAGCTCCAGATGTGATTCTAATGAGCTGCCATGTTTAAAAACAACTGGACTATATGATGATCTTTTACTTTTATCTAGTTTGTTTCACTTTTCCTATTTCGTATTCAGTACTCCCATTTCATTTACTTTATGCTTTCCAATTTCCCTATCTTTTTTTGTTGTTCTTTCTCCAGTTTTTATCAAGTGTAGACAAGCTTTTGTATACATATAAAAAGAGAGAGTATGTATAAATGTATATAGTATAGAAAACTTTAAATTTTCACTTACCTAAAAAATTAATGACATTTTGGTTCCACTTATCTAAGTAGGAATAGAATGCCAGATTTCTAATTTATATTCACTCAAAACTTTTGATACAGTGGATTCATTCTGGCATCTAGCATTACTGCTAGAAGTCTCTAGTCCAGTTATTATTTTAGTGATTTTTTTTAAATTTGAATGAGGCTTGAAATTTCTAATGCAATTCTGAAAACATAAAGAAATGTTGTGTTGTAAAAAACAAAACAAAACAGGAAACATGATACAGTATTAACTAAGGTACAGATTTTGTTCAAATTTGACAAAATTTTATGCTAGTGTCCACTATTTGTTTTCATATTTTATTCAAGATTCTACATTGTATTTAGTTGCAATGAGCAGCTTCAGCTGCATGCAACAAATATTGATAAACTCTCTTTTCATTTTTATTGTTAAAAATATTTTCTACTTTTCCTTGTAATGGTTTCTTAGATACATACATCATTTAAAAGAAGACATTAAATTTCCAAATACAATGGGGTTTTTTAAATGGCCTTGATATTAATTTCTCATTTAAGTGCTTTCTTCTTCTCTGCAATCACCCTCTGTTTTTTCCAGTCTTTTAATTTTATTGAAGTTTTCAATGGTTAAATCAAAGATTTCTCTGGGTAAATGTCAAACTGCACTTGAAAACATGTAGGTTATTTTCAACTATCTTTTGACATTGATTTCTAACATAATTTCACAGTGATAAGAGAACAGACTCTGTATGATTTCAATACCTCTAGATCATGAAATTTTTGCACCTTGTTTTAGATTCCTTGTTTAGTTCCAGTGTTTCCTGGTTTATAGTCTATGGGAACTTGAACAGAATTTGTATCCTGTTGTGTGAAAATTGTATAAATCTTAATCATGTTGAATTAGTTCACAGTGCTTTTCAAGTCTATTATATCCTTCTACTTTCCTGTCTATTTGTTCTATTAATTTTTGAGAGTCTGATATTGAAACTCCAACTAAAAATCTTAATTTATCTACTTAAAAAAATAATTGTAATATATAGTGAAGCTATATGTAACTGTTTTCTGTATTTTCCAAGTCTCCTGCAAATGTGTTATCACATCTTCATAATTTAAAAAATAAAAAAGATAATAAATAAATAAATAAAAAGACTATTTCAAGACTTTGCCAACCCCAAATCTAATTAAAACCATAGAGCACTAAAGTTGTCATAGGGGAGAAATGAAGAATAATTCTGCATCAATACACCTAACAAATCTGGTAAATACTAATAACAACTACGTACTAAATATATGTTAAACACAGTGTCCTGAGCACATGACCTAGAACAAGTTATCTAATTCACTGAGCTTCAATTCCTCCCTATGTAAATATCTGTTCAACAAACATTTATTAATCACCTACCAGATACCAGGCACCAAAAAGTTTTCCAGAGGTGTGCACGTGCATTTAAGACAGAAAAAGATACTAAGCAAATTTTCCCCTTAATCACTGAGCATTTATAGCCTGAATACATGCTTGGCTCAACCCTAAAAAAAACCCATCTAAGGACTTCCTTCCTTATCCATCAGGGAGGACGCCCTCCCTGTAAAGCCTAAACAGCCAGTTTGTTAACATCAAATAACAAAAATTTTTACCAAACTTAATATTCTGTCCTTAAGAGTATAAAGACTAAGAGAGCTATAAAATGAAACTGCTTATCAGTTTCAGGTATTTAGCTTAAAACTATCTGCACATGATTTTATCTTTAGGGTTTTCTTCATGGAAGAAAGAACAGATTTCCACAATTCCCCAACTTTATCACAATGCAACCACAAACTTTACAAGCACCAAGTATTTTTACACTCTGTCTCCAGGTATTCTTGATTCCCCCACCCACCAATACACTTTACCCTATTAACTTACTGGCAAAGCCAGTACAAATGAGAATTTTTTTAAGCCAAGTCTAGACTGATCACATTTTCCACGGAGTCCTGTCAGTATGGCCAAAAACTACCAGAAAAGCAGAAACCAGGAGAGAAATGCTGCCAATCCTTCCAGAACATGCAGTTTAGATTCTTACTGTGTGATTTTACTTAAATGAAAAGATATCTAATGCTCCTATGATCCATTGAAAACTATCTGAAGCACTGCAAGAATGAGAAAAGCAGCAGTATTATTTCCATGTGCCAGGGCAGAGAAGCAGGGAAACATGACTCATATTTATTTTCACTGTTCTTGAGCTGTCTTAAGAAAACCACCAAGCAGTGGCAGTTGGGTATCTTCTTCAGAAAGTACCTTATCCTATGGTTCAAAAGTTAAAGAGGCAGAAATCTTTTGCAAGACCAGCAAAATGATGGGTACCAAATATTACAATTACTTTCAAGGCTTTCTTGCTAAAGTGGGTTTTGCTACTGGGTTTTATATTATGCATATAAACTTACATTAAGAGAACATATTACAAAACTACTGAAACTAAGATACATTCACTTGCTAGAAGCTCAAGTTCAGGCTCTGCCACTTTGAAGCCATGAGATCCTAAGACAAAACTACTACTCTGAACCTGTTCCCTTATTCATAAATGGAGAACATGCAGGTCTCATGGGCAAAAAGAGCCTGAAACGGACACAGAGAAACCACAGATAATTCTAAGACAGCACCCACCCAATCAACATAAACCGCACCTTTGTAAAATAACTGTAATCTCTTAATAAAAGTCCTAATATTAATGAAAAGCCAATCATGTTGTCTCATTACTTTTAGAAACTTAGTTAAGATAAAATAATTAGATAAGTTTTCTCTCATTTTCAACTTGTAAAAAAAGAGTTATTTAAATAGACAAAACAATCAAAATGAGAGATTGGGGTATTACAAAACCAAGAAAACCGTAAAAATCTGCCCACAAAAAGTAGCTTTTTAGTGCCAAGAAATGGAAGTTCCTTTGCCTATATTAAAGCTAAGAACAACTCAAATTAAAATTTTAACACATTTCAAGTAGTTGTTTCAGATACTTGCTAAGCAGAAAGACAAATATGAACAGTTCTTGGAGATAAGGATATGGTGAGAGAAAGGAACAAGGCGGATCCATGGGCTTGAAGTAAAGTTTTATAGAAGACTCACCAGTGATAAGAAAAATAAATAATAAAGGCAAGACAGGAAAAGGAGAGATTAAGCACAAAAAACTGTATCTCTCATGCTTTCAGATACAATTTCCTACAAGCCTTCTTAATAATTTTTCTTTCTCAATGCAGGTAGGCTCTTATCAACAGTTAAAACTCAAAGGCTGTAGACTTTACCAGTATTTCCCTGAAGGCCATTTCCAGAGGCAGCCAACAAAGAGAACGAGAAAGGACAAGGTCTACTGTCAAACCCAGAATCTGACTCACAGGCCACCGAGGTGGACTTAATTATTACCACCATCAGTTTAAATAAAAGGACTACATGCTAGGGTTAAGGAGTAAACACTTACCAAAGGCTAGTGGATTTATCTCCAAGTCTACACTGAAAGACTTTTCCTAGATATAATTATTTATTGGAATAAATTAAAAAAAAAAAAAACCTTCAGGGTAGTAGAGGTAATCAGGTAAGGCAGACAAGAAGCTCTGAGAGCATAAGGTCTTGCTTAAGATTGATAACAAAATTCAAACATGTTTCTACAAACACCTGTAACAATATATACAAATACCTACACCTATATATAAATATATATAAATACCACATACTACACTTAACTACCTTTGAAAAACAGTGAGTTTTGTGTAACGGGGCATGGGCTCAGATATTTGTACTCCCAAATTTTTACTAATGGCACATGGATTACTTTGAGCTGAAGGAAGTGAGATTTAACATAAGCAGAAAGAATTCTTCTCAGACCTTCCCTCATTTGATTAAAAGCAGAAACTTCCAAGAAGTGAGGGCTGCCATAATGAGGACTCTCTGAGTGAGTTCTATGGCGATAAAGACTGAAAGTTAGCACCAAAAACTTTACTAAAGTAACCTGTATCTTCTATTAGTTTTCCCACATATTTACCTTCCCACAATATATTGCCCCTAAAGTCCAAATTCCTTTGTGTCTAGTCACTTCTCCATAATTTATAACCCTTTTTAACACAGTATATAAGCTCTCAAGTCTCAAGGTGAAAACCACGTCTTTTTGGGTCTTCACTTTTCTGTGATGCCCTTATGCAAGTTTAAAAACCATACATATGCCTTTTCTATTACTCTGTCTTTTGTCATTTTGATTTGTAAGCCTCAGTCATAGAGCTTAAAGGGACAGAAGAAAAGTTTTTCCTCCCCTACAAAAGCTATTAAAAAACTAAGTCTCTGGTGAGGCCATTTTCAGTATTCTACTGAATCTGGTCCTGTTATAAACTGTTTCCTGATAAGTAAGTTAGGCTCACTTTGTGGAACAATCCTTTCGGGCAGCCCAATGCCATGATGCAGTAAGGACCTGAGTCTGGCAGGGTTGGGTTGGAATTCAGGTGCACCCATTTATCTTGGGGGTGAGCTTACTTATCTGTTTGTTTCTGCAGTTTCCTCATCTCTAAAAACATATAGACAGCATATATACCTCCCACCCTTCACTTCATAGCGTTTGTGTAAGGATTAAGGCTGAGCACATAATTACATTTTTGTATTCATCTTTCCTCTACTTCTTTGGCAATGATTTCTCAGTATAGTCCCTCAACAATCAGTCTGATCTATAATATTTCAGTCTAAAAAACGTTAATTTATCTTTTTTTTCCTGCAAATAATCATTTACTTATGAGTATAATTTTTAGACTAGGAAAAAAAAATTATTACCAAAGTAAAAGTGCAAGTGAAATCGCTCAGTCATGTCCGACTCTTTGCAACCCGGTGGACTGTAGCCTACCAGGCTCCTCCATCCATGGGATTCTCCAAGCAAGAATACTGCAGTGGGTTGCCATTTCCTTCTCCATGGGATCTTCCCGGCTCAGGGATCGAACCCAGGTCTCCTGCATTGCAGGCAGATGCTTTACCCTCTGTGCCATCAGGGAAGCCCAACTCAGAGCTAATTTATCTCTGGATTATATACTATTACAGTCACATGCACATAAACTCATTTTTTAATTCTGGGAAGGAAATTAATGATTTTAGAAGGTTTAAACTAAACCTGAGGACTAAAAAAGGGAAGAGGTGGTTCAGCTTATATTGATGTGAAACACAGATTCATGATTAATTTTAAAGGCCAAGATGTAATATACTGTATAATATACCACCTTTTATGGAAAAAGAATGAAAAATGAATGCATATGTTTACAAATAAATAGATTTTTCTAGCAAAAAAAGCCCAAAACTTGATAATAACAATTGCCTCTGGGAGGGAGAACTGGATAGCTCAGGAAGAGAAATTATGGACATTTGTTTCTCACTATATATCCAGTGCATGTGTTATGTATTTTTAAAAACCACTATTTTTGTAAAACAGAAAAATCAGAAGGTACCAAAAAAAATTTGAAAGGGTGTATTTTCCCATCAATTAGCCAGTCTCCATTATCTTTTGTCCTCTAACAATTTACAAACTCCCTTTCATCTAAGAGGAAAAAACAGTATGAAAAATCTTTTTAAAGTGAAAATAGAAGAGTATCATTGTGTTAAGATACACAGGATTTACCTTTCTTGTGGTAACCTTTATTACCTGAGCGTTTCCTTTTTTCCATGTATTTTTGTCCGTGCACACTTTCATCTATTTTGGTTCCAGCCGCTATGTGAGTCTTTCTCTAGTCACAGCAAGCGGGGGCTACTCTCTAGGTGCAGTGTGTGGGCTTCTCACTGCAGTGGCTTCTCTTGTTGCAGAGCACAGGCTCAACAGTTGTGGCGCACAGGGCTTAGCTGCTCCGCAGCATGTGGGATCTTCCCAGACCAGGGATCGAACCTGTGTCTCCTGCACTGGTGGGCAGATTCTTTACCACTGAACTAACAGGGAAGCCCTCCATTTCTTTATTAGATGGAAAACCTACTAGGTTAAAAACCAGAAGGTGCTTTAACTGCGAAACTGCTGTTTAACGAGATTTTAACAGGCTGGATTTCCTAAATGGAATGTGAGAAATTCTTCCCCCATCAGGATAAGGTTGATCTTTGGATCAGATACCCCTCTCTCCCATCTCCTGAGAGGACCTCTACATTCATCATGCTCACCAAGGAATCAAGTACACAAAAGTACCAAATACTACAGTGAAGGTCTGCAGTGAGATTGGCTCTACCTGTATGTTTTTTCTGTACCAGTATTTACTGAACACAAACAGTAAAAGCTGACAAAAGATAGTTGTAGTCCTAAGTTTTAGCTGCTATAGATTTGTTTAGAAAAACTAAGCACTGAATACAAAAGTCTCTAGACAATGTCCATTCATTCCAGCTTCCTAAAAATTTCCACCTAAAGTAGGATCTGTTTAGCTGTCTTCCTCTTAAGAACTGACTCCTTTGTGCCTCTAACATGTAACTAACCCAAAGTAAATAACCTACCAATGGAGACAGTTGGGAAAACAAAGAATAATCTACTTCATCTACCTTTTCATGGGGAGTCACTGATTGACTCCCAGTCAGGGACAATTCTGTGCTTAACACAGTCACATCCAATGCTGTTTTGTCACATCATCCTACACCTCTAAGCTGGAGGACAACTTGGCAGGAGTACTGAAGGAAACTCAAGCAGCAGTAAATAGAATGCTGAGCTAAATGGCCTTTTAATATCCCTTAGATTCTATGACTGAAAAACAAAACCACAACAAAAAAAACTTCAAATATTCTTAAAAGGGGGGAATTAATTCCAAAATATTTTAAACCGAGAGTTGGCACAGGTTTTCTGTAAAGGGTCAAGTAATAAATATTTTCGGTGTGTGGGCCATACAATCTTAGTAGCAACTACTCAATTCTGCCATTTGTGGCACAAAATCAGCCATGACCAGTAAGCAAATAGACATGGTTGTGTTCCAATAAAACTTTATTCACAAAAACAGGAAGATAGTTAGTAGGTCATAGTCTGCCAACCTGTTATTTCTAAATAAATATTCTGAATATTTCACATTCTGAAAAATGAACTAAGAAAGGTATCAATGGTATCAACTGTACCAGGAGTCTAAATATTCATTGCCTATGATTCCACTACTACTAGAGTTAACTTGCATATCACTAAAATGGACAGTAAATACTCGATTGTTACATTTTAAAAAAAAACAAAACAATAAATGAATGCCAGGCTTCATTTATACAGATAAGCCACAAACTAAGTGCAAAACAAAGACATGATTGATAACCTTTTTTCAGATAGACTAAAAATATCTTTATTTTTAAAAGGGAAGTCCATTAAGTTGTTCAGGGCTGAAGCCTGGGCAAGACTGTTTTGGAAAAAAGACTACAAATGAAGAGTATGGAGTATACAATCCAGTCATAGACTCAGAAACCCTAGACCACTACCATGTTCAAAAAAATCTTGATACGATAATCAAAACACAACACAGAATGTAAAGAGGTCAAGAGCTAACCCCAACACTGTGGAAGATACAAAGTTTGTTTATAATCTGTGTAGAGCACAGGCTCAATAGTTGTGGCACATGGGCTTTAAGTAAGAGGTCTAAAAGTACCTATTCTTTTCTACGTAGAAGTATTACATGGCTAAAGGAATGGGATTGGAAGCAGAAAAGAGACTAAGCACATAGTAAATATTACCTAAGTATGAAAATTCCCCCAAAAGCTACACTGAGTTACAATGATGACCATGAGGATATCCCATATACATACTTCTGCTTCTTCCTTATTGTTTTTCTATTTCATTCACTTTCCAATAAAAGATTAGGTATCTGTAACTGCTAGGAATTAATATCTTTCTAATCCAGAAGTTCATGAACAGGATTGCATGAAGGCGGGTATCCAAGGGACACTTAGTTTCATGAAAAATATTTTTCTGAGTGTGTTTATATATGTGTGTGTACAGGTGTGCAACCCCATGCATATATCTCTACATTATTCTAGAGGAAAAAATCCACTGCTTTTATCAGATTCTCAAAAGGGTCAGTAAGTCTAACAGTAAAAAACTACTATCAAATTTTATGTGTACTATGTGTGTATGCTAGAGGGAGGAGGACCTAAAATGCAGAGAACAGAGCTTCTTCAAGGTCACGATTAAAAACCCCATTCACATCTAATTTGGAGTGAAAAGTGAAAGTGTTAGTCACTCAGTCGTGGCCAACTCTTTGTGACCCCATGGTCTGTCAATGGAATTCTCCAGGCAAGGATACTGGAGTGGGTTGCCATTCCCTTCGCCAGGGGATCTTTCCGACCCAGGGATCAAACCCAGGTCTCCTGTATTGCAGGCAGATTCTTTACCATCTGAGCTACCAGGGAGGCTGGAGTAAAAATGTGTAAACACTTAAAACATAATTATATCCATCTCTCTCAAAGCCTGTTATGGATTGAATTGTGTTCCTCCTAAAAAGACATGTTGAAATCCTAACCCCTAGGATTTTGGAATGTGACTTATTTGGAAACAGGGTCACTGAAGTATAATTAGTGAAGGTAAATGATATAACACTGGAGCAAAATGGGTCTCTAATTCAACATCACTGGTGTCCTTATAAGAGGAGATGCATTTGCAGACAGAGATACACAGGGAGAACTACACCTGATAACAAAAGCAAAACTGGAGTTACACATTGGAGCTACAAGCAAAGGAATACCAAAAATGGTAAGAAAAAATTAGTAAGAGGCAAGGAAAGACTCCCTTACAGGTTTCAGACAGACCATGGATTTTAGACTTCTAACCTCCAGAACTGTTAGACAATAAATTTCTGTCGTTTTAAGCCACCCAATTTGTAGTACTTTGTTACAGCAACCCTGGAAAACTAATAGAAGGTCAAATATCATAGTAACTAAAATTAAAGAACAAAAGACTAGAACAAAAGGCTTTCTAAAGATGTTCATGTGTCCTTAAAACCTAATAAACACATCATGGGCACTTTCCAACAAACATGACAGTTTCAATTACCAAAACACACTCTACTAAATAGTTAAGAGATGGAATGGCTTTTCTAAATGGGTACAGGAAAGAAGAGAAGAAAAAAGTTTTATGTATCAGAGGTAAAAGACCAAAATAAAGTTAAAGATCAGATCCCAGAACAAATCAGTGGGATATACCACTGACTGTACATCTAAATACTGTATAGAGATAAATACTGTATACTGATAAATTTCAGTATACAGTAGCAGATTCAGGGAAAGCAGTGTTCTGATTATCTACTGCTATGTAACAAAATCACACTAAAACTTAATGTCTTAAAACAACAATAATCATTTTTATTTTCTCTCACTGTATCTCAGAGTTAGGAATTTGGAAGAGCTCTAACAAGCAGTTTTAGCTGAACAGTCCCAGCTCCTGCTGTTGGAGTCCTGTAGTCTGTCCACATGAGGCAGTCTGGGACAGCACGGCAATCTCAGGCTATACAGCTTAAAAGCTGCTAAAGACTTCAAGACCAGTATTTTGTTGAGTTGGATAGGGAGTTCACCTTTTCAGACCACACCTTATTGCTCACAAGTGAATCACAAGATCACCCAAATTCAAGGGAAGGGGGCATAAAATGCCACCTCAGGATGAGAGAATAATCAAGGTCACATTAAAAGAACATATGAGAAGGAAAATATTGTTACAACTACATTCAGAAAATACAATCTGCCACAGAGAATATGGTAAAGTGACTGACTATTACTCTTGAAATGGTCAATCATTTGAAACTCTCCCATAGATAAACAAACTGATGACTAAAACAAATTTCTGAGCTTGTCTTACAGAACAGCAACTAAGGGAACAGCTTATTAAAAACCCCTCTGCTTGGAATCTGCTTCCATCGATCAAACTCATCTTAATTATTTCTTCTAACTCTTTTAAACACCCCCTACAGATATACCTCTGCTGAATGTGTCCCTACAGTATCAGGGGCTTATGCCACTTTTCAGAAACTTGGAGTCAGCTCTTATTCAGTTTAAGCTGGCTAAGATTTTTGGTCGGGACCACTGACACTAAAACTGGGCCTATGCAAGTGTCCAACAAATGATGTCAGAGGGCTCAAAAATCCACCCTCAGATCATGCTAAATGCCTCCAGTTTTGAACATGCATCTCAAGAAGCAGCATGTAACTTAGATACACCTACAAAGAATACTGATTACTTCAGCTTTTCCCTACCTTTGCCTATGCCTAATACCACCCTGCTTCTTTATTCCATAAAGACTGCAAACCCCTTACCTTCAGGGAAGCGAATCTGATCTCTGTTCTCTTATCTCCTCACCTGACTGCCTCCTGAATAAACTCTTTCTCTACTGCAAACCTTTGAGTCTGTTGCAAACATTTTGGCCTACTGCACACATGGGGCAAATGAACCTGGTTTAACAACACATTTAATCCATGTCTGACCTATTTCACAGGAAATACTTAATCCACCTAAAACGTCTTTTAAAGACTTGGCCCATAGGTCTCATATTTTCCAGTACAGATGATTCTTGAACAACACAGGTTTAAACTACATGAGTGTAATTATGCACAGATTTTTTTCAATAAATGCATACCACAGTACTGTATAACAGAGTCAGTTGAACCTGAGGATGCAGAACCATAGAGTGCTGTTTCTTAGTTGCTCAATCGTTTCTGACTCTTGGCAACCCCGCAAAGACTGTAGCCCACCAAGCTCCTCTGTCCATAAGGATTCTCCAGGCAAGAATACTGAAGTGGATTGCCATGACCTCCTCCAGGGAATCTTTCCAACCCAGGGATCAAACCCAGGTCTCCCACACTGCAGGCAGATTCTTTACCATCTGAGCCACCAGGAAAGCAAGCCCATAGATACAGAGAGCCAACTGTAAAATTACATATAGATTTTTTTGACATCCCTGAGGACTGGCACCCCCAACCCCCACTGTTGCTCCAGGGTCAACTGATTTTGCCTAACAAATAATTTCATTCACTCAATAAAATTTTCATTTTCCCATATTCACTTAACTGTGAACTTCTAACCAGTAGATTTCTACTTGGAGTTGACATACTTGCAGCCAAAAACCACCCAATTCATTCTAGCTAGACTATTAAGAGGCCTCATATTGTAAGTGAGCATATATTTTCTTTTAAAAAATTTTTGATAGACTCTCATCTAGAGGCATACTGGGAACCACGAATGTCTTTTTACTATATTTTAATAACTCTAGAATCTTTATTTATATAGATTAACTTCAAAAAATAACTCTATAGAGTCTTGAGTGTTTTGTTTAAGATGAAAACCTCCTCTGCAAGTGAGCTGTAAACAACAAAAAAAGGGCTAAAATCCCAACTCAAAATGTACAAGTTGATAAGAATAGTGGGTTCCTTTTTCCTTTCAAAAATTAAGGCTTACAAAGCATTTTTTCCACAAACAAAAGAATAGCTCTAGCATCTTGGTTTTCAATAAAAGATGCTAGTGTCTAACCCTGTTGTAAGCACCCATTGAAGTAAATATAATGGTCACTCTGTTTGCCTACACAGATATTGATGCCAATATTTAACTCTCTATATCCATTTTTCCCCAATGTCTAGGATACTTCTCAGTAAGGAATCTCAGTAGGTTCATCAGTCCTTAGGGCACTACACAACTATTTTGAATACTGACATTGCTCTGTAAGCAGGGCACTTTAGCAAGTTAAAATGCCTCATTATCCTGGAAAATTACACATTAAAAAAAATCAGACTCATAATTTCTTTGAGTGACATAAAAATCAAACACAAAAACATCTTTAAATATCAAGTTTTACTTCATCAGACAGGAAATATTAATTCTACAGCATTAAAATTACCAGCTGACAAGAAAACTTAAATTTTTTAGCAACGCCCATTTTCCTTTCTGTCCTTAAGGTCTGTACCAATAGGGTAACGTCTCTACCATAAAGCCTACAGAAAAAGGACTGTGCTCTTGTTAACATGTTTGGTGAAAAGCAATTCCACTACTTACAAAAACATGCATTCAATTCCATTCTGGGATAAAACAATTCTTCGATGGGGCGATCTTCTCTTCGCGTCTTTGGATCGACGTGCCCTCACGCCTCAAAGATGGATTTTCCTGCTATTATCTAAATAAATAGAGCTGTAACACTGAGCTGTAACACTGATTTATTTAAGAGCTATAACACGCACGGTCTGTTCTCCAAGAGCTGTGACCCGCCAAGGTGCTTTAATGTCCATCACTCCAAATTTTTGTTGTGACGAGACAAAGAACTGAGGAACATACACTCGCGTGACATCTATGGTGCTGTGACTCGGGTTTAAGCTGGCTGAAACAACCTCCACGCGGAAGATGCCAAGCGCAGCAGGAGCCCAACTCAGCGAAGCTCCTGCGGTAGAAGCAGAACTCGAAGAAAATCCAGCGCAGGGGAAGGCCCATCATGCTGGAAACCGGGGCAGCGAAAAACAAACTCAGCAGAAAGCCCACGCAGCTCAGCCTCAGATTCCAGAAGACCTCCGGTTAAGGTACGAGGTCCTCGCTCCTATGGCTGGAAGGACATGCCTAACAATTACAATCTCTCGTTTCTCCTTTCCTTGAACCCCCCGCGAACAGGCAGGCGGCAGTGGGCGCAATTGAGGGACTCTGGAGAGGTTACTCTTCAAGTAAGTCCCAAAGGCACTATCTGCTGAGCCCCAGTAGCTGTTACCCAAGCCGGTGGGGGTTCTTCTGTCCTTACTCTTTGTGCCAAAAATCAGGCCAATGAAAACTGAGCACCGGTCAGATATCTAGCAAATTTTCCAGTAGGCTATGAAGGGGATTCCTTGGCACGTTTTCCCACTGCTTTTTCCTCTTTTCCTTCAGCTCTTTCTCCCAGGACGCGAGCCCGACCAAAACCCAGGATGCCCGGCTCAGGCTTTGAGGTCTTATTGCAAACATTCAGTGAGAGACAAAGCGATAAGTGGGAGGTGGATTTGCTATGATTCAGAGAGAAGCGCCCATTCTACAGGGTACCGGCCATGGAATGTGGCCTAACTAAGTTTTGCGAGAGGGGCGAATTCATATGCTAATGAGTGGGAGGGTCATCCCAGCCACTGGCTTACAGATTGCGGATTAAAGTTTGCTGGATTGGACCCAATTGACTTTAATCAGTTTACGTTATGCTCTGGTGCTGTCATTCTTCCAAAGGTTGTGCTCTGCCCCCCTTCCTTCCTGTTTCATGCTCCTTTCCTCAGCCACATCCGGGCCCACAATGTTGCCTCTACAATCTACTAGAGGGATAACCAGAAAATAGCTGGCCTTGGGAGGGAAGAACTGTATAATATCCAACCCCTTAGTCCTACCTAGCACTGGTCAGGCTGGAGACCTTGGGGACGCCCAAACTCCAGCCCGGGGGTCCCAGGAGGTCATCACGTCTTGACCTGCCTAGGGATCTGGTCCTTGAAAGGTTGTCACGCCTCAGCCTTTCAGGGATCCGCTAGTCCCAAGGGTCCCAGGAGGTCGTCACGCCTCGACCTGCCCAGGGGCCCAATTCTCGGGAGGCCGTCACGCCTCGACCTGCCCGGGGATTCGATCTCTAGGAGGCTGTCACGCCTCAGCCTGCCTGGAGATCTGCATCCTGACCCGGGGATGCCTTGCTCTCAGGTTGCCACAGTACTGGGTAGGATAAGCTTCAAAAAGCCTATTCGTTTTTTTCTTTTCCTTTTCCTCCCTAACATGACTCTTTTTCAGATGGGAAATAACCAATCCACTTCCCGGCAGACGCCCTTGAGATGCATCCCTGATAACTAGATGACCCTGAACATACTAGGGTCTTAAAGGAAGCCAGGAGGTATGCAACAGGGCTTCACATGTCAAGCGATAGATACCCAGTAGGGGAAACTGCAGTCCCCTCCTCTGATCCTAACTGGAATTATAATGACCCTGAGCACATTTGGGAAAGGGATCATTTTCTAATCTGTATAAAGGCAGGACTGAAAGCAGCCCAGCAAAAAGTAATCAGCTATGCCCGGGTCTCAGCAATAACTCAGGAGTCCAATGAGAACCCCATTGCCTTTCAAGAAAGGCTAAAAGAGGCCCTCCAAAAGTTTACCAATTTGGACTTAGACTCTTTATGAGGGACAGGTGATTCTAAAGGACAAATTCCTGTCCCAATGTGCATCAGATATCAGAATTAAGTTACAACAGCTACAGCAGCAGGACTCTGCTGCCTCTCTAGATGAGATGATCCAGACAGCCACCAATACCTTTTATAACAGAGAACAGGAGAAGGAGGCCAAGGCCCAGGAAAGGGAGAGAAGGAAAGAGACAAGGCATGCCCAGATGCTGGCCGCCCTCCAGGGAAGCCCTATGGCACACCCCACAAGCCCTTGAATGACAAGGCACAAGGGAAATGCCTAATCTGTAGACAGGCGGGGCATTGGGCCAAAGAGTGTCCTAAGTGTGACAAGTCTCCTAGAACAGCTTGCCACAAATGCCATCAATTGGGACATTGGGCGGCACTCTGCCCTGGGGACCCAAGAGCCTCAAGGTCAAGCACCAAGCCTTCCCTCACAACTGAAGCGGCCCGCTTCAGCCAGCCCGCCTGTCACAGATAACCATCACAGGTCTGGAGCCAAGGGTGCAACTCCCTTAATGGGAAGAGACATACTCACTAAACTGGGGACCACCCTTGTGGTGGGAAGCTTTTCAGCCCCTAGGGCCCTACAGCTTCTGGTTACTACTGAATAACCCATTACACCTTCTCCAATAAAGAGAGAACAAAGACTATGGGAAGACAAAATTAACCCCCAGGTGTGGGATCAGGGGATTCCTGGACAAGCCCACCAAGCTGAACCTGTCATTATTGTCCTCCGAGATCCCACTCGGTTTCCTAACCGGAAACAATATCCTCTCAAAAGAGAGGCACAGGAGGGACTACAGCTTTTAAAAAATAAATTCCTTGCTTGTGGGCTATTGGTCCCCACCAGTTCACCATGTAACACCCCAATCCTCTCAGTAAAGAAAAAGGATGGAACCTGGCGAATGGTTCAAGATCTCCGGATCATAAATGAAGCTGTAGTCCCCCTCCATCCCACGGTACCCAATCCCTATGTAATCTTGGGAGAAATCCCACCCAGTGCCACGTGGTTTACAGTCTTGGATCTCAAAGATGCATTTTTTTGCATACCACTGGCTAAAGAATCCCAATATCTTTTTGCCTTTGAGTGGGAGGCCCCAGGAGAAAAACACCAACAGATGACTTGGACAGTATTACCTCAGGGGTTCAGAGATAGCCCCCACTTGTTTGGACAGGCCCTTAGCCGGGATCTCCTAGATCTGGACCTGGGAGCTAATGGGAAAATATTACAATATGTAGATGACCTACTAATCTGCTCTCCAGATGAAAAAAGTGCCCAACAACAGGCAATTCAGGTTTTAAACTTTTTGGCAGAAAGGGGATATAAAGTCTCCCATGCTAAGGCACAGATGGTCAAGACAAAGGTCACTTACCTGGGAGTTCAGATTACACATGGGTCCAGGAGGCTGTCCTCTGATCGGGTACAAGGAATCCTCCAGTTGCCCTCCCCCAAGACTCGAAAATAATTGCGAGCTTTCCTGGGGTTAACTGAGTACTGTAGAATCTGGATACCCAACTATGGTCTAATTGCCTAGCCCTTATATAAAAGCTTAAAGGGACGAGCTGATTCAATCCCACTAATGTGGGGAACTCCTCAAAAGGAGGCAGAGGCTACACTAAAACAGGCCTTAACTCAGGCACCTGCCTTGAGGTTGCCAGATCCAAAAAAAGCATTCCAACTTTATGTCCATGAAAGAGAGGGAATAGCCTTGGGAGTGTTAACTCAAAGGTTGGGATCTGAGCCCCAGCCTGTAGCTTACTTATCCAAGAGACTTGATCCAACAGCCCATTGCTGGCCCCCCTGCCTTTGAAATCTTGCAGCTATTGCAATCATGATAGAAGACCTTTTGTTTATGTCAATGACCTCTTCCTAGATCCAGAGGTACAGACCCTCCAGTCTCATACCATGGCCTTTGGGCAACTCCAACAGGATATATGCTTGTGGGGTATGAACCAGGACCCAAAAGACTCTAAAGACTCGCCACTATATGCTCCAGGGACTCCAGTCCTAATTAAAGTCTGGAAAGATGGGTCCCCAAAGGCTCAACTCCAGCCCACATGGAAGGGCCCCTACCCTGTAATACTTTCTACTCCCACAGCGGTCAAAGTGCCAAGACATGACTCCTGGATTCACTACTCACGAGTCAAGCCATGGAAGAAAACAGAAGAGGACACTCAATACACCTGTGAGCCCCTGGGAGATCTCAGATACCTATTCAGAACTACAAATGAGTGCCCTTCTAATAAACAACCCCAAAATCTGGTCTCTGGGGATAAGATTTCTCAAGACAGCTCTAAAGAGCCAACACAGCTTGGCAGAGATTGTACTCCAAAACAGACAGGAGATAGTTCTTCTGATCTCTGAACAAAGAGAGACTTGAGCCATCCTGGTGATGTAAATTTAAAATTGGCTAACGCCCCTACTAGTCCTTGTCATGCCATACTGATGCCATACATAATGACTGTTCCATGTACTGTCAATTGTCTAACCTGTCTTGTCTCTGCCCAGGTCAAGCTACGACATGCAGCGCCAGTTCAACAAAGATAAAACTACAGCCAACCACGGAAAACCTCAGTCACCCTTAGATGGACACCGCTATAAGGACTATGAGGCCTGAGACTAGCAAGAGGGGGAGGCCCAATGCCCCTCGCCGTCCCAGTTCAGCAGGAAGTAGCCAGAGAGACCTCGATGCCCCTATTCCCAAAGAATTGGGCCTCCCATCTCTTGAGGGGGGAATGTTAGGTAGGTAGAATAGGGAAAAGGAGTCCAAGACGGCGGTGGCTAAAAGACCTGGAAGGGAAAGCCCGTGAAAATAGAACAAAGGAAGGTCCGAGGACCGGAGTGAGAACCTCAGGTAAAACAAACAACGCTCCTGCCTAAGCCCAATTTGCATAGGACAGGCCCAGGGGGAGCCAAAACCATATAAAAAGAGGAGCCAAAGCCCTCTTCTCTCTCTCTCTCTCCCGTGACTCTCTCTCTCTCTCTCTCTCTCTCCCCCCCATGACTCTCTCTCTCTCTCTCTCTCTCTCTCTCTCTCTCTCTCCACCCCCCCATGCGATGGGGTGATCTTCTCTTTGAGTCTTTGGATCGACATGCCCTCACGCCTCAAAGATGGATTTTCCTGCTATTATCTAAATAAATAGAGCTGTAACACTGAGCTGTAACACTGATTTATTTAAGAGCTATAACACGGTCTGTTCTCCAAGAGCTGTGACCCGCCAAGGGGCTTTAATGTCCATCACTCCAAATTTTTGTTGTGACGAGACAAAGAACTGAGGAACATACACTCGCGTGACATCATCAACATCCTTCACCCTGGGAAGGCAAAAATAGCTAAGATAGAAATTTAGGTAAAACTAGCCAAAATGTACAAGACCACACCAGATATCATCTTTGAATTTGGATTCAGAATCCATTTTGGTAGTGGCAAGACAACTGGCTTTGGCAGGTTTTACTATTCCTTAAATTATAGAAAGAAAAATGAACCCAAACACTGACATGCAAGATATGGCCTGTATAGGAAAAGACCTCAAGAAAACAGCAAAAGGAACAAAGAACACAATGAAGGAAGTCAAGAGGACTGCAAAGGCCAATGGTGGTGCTGGCAAAAAGTGAGCTGGAGATTGGACAACAGAAGGAATAAAGATTCTGCAGTGACTGTGCAAATTTTTCATGAGATGATTAATAAACTAAGAATGTTTATGTGAAATAAAAATATATATATATACTTCAAATTATTCAGTAAAATTAACTTTAACAGGAAAATGTTCCAGGTATACCCTGATCATTCCATGGAGACTACACACACGTTTATCCAAAAAACTGACTCAGGCAGATTATCAATCATGTACCCTATGTGGTCTAACTTAAAGCTATCAAAGCCTATTCATGAAGATTAGTAATTTTAAGAACAAGTTGACAGAATCAGATATTTCACTGGTTATAGAAGTAGTCAGACTTTGTTTAAAAGAGTTTATATTCAGTCTGATTACAATAGCAAATGTCCTTAACGATATAAAAGTGCTTTGAAGCTCCTGCTATATGCTGTATTTCTTGTTTTTGTGTCACTTTCTTAAGAAGTCTTCTCAATCTGTTCCCAAGACTTAAAAACAGGCTCTATTCAGTCAAGGCAGCATTTTCCAAATCGTGGTAAATGGGACTGGGAAATTGTACACTTTAGCCCCAACCAGGAGAGTTACAAAACACATTAGCATATCAAAGACCTACAAAAAGTCCTTAGGTAAAGAAAGTAGACCTCTTTGAAAGCCTGGCCTTTCACAAATTTCCAAATGTGGCTAAAAAAGCAAAGTGTCTGAGAAGCTCATCGATTACCACACCAGCCTTCTGAAGTAATGACTGTACAAACATGAGCCAAACCTCCCACGAACTACAAATGATTTAGAAAGCATTCCATTGAGCCTCAAGACTACTCTGAATAAACCATTAAGCCAGTTATTAAGAGTTGCAAAAGTGAGTATGCTATTAGAATGTACCAAAGACTTCAGTACCAAAGACTTCAGTTGCTATACAATTACTAATTCTGGGTGCTGCAACTCACGATGCAGCAAAGCACCAAATACACACACTCAAAACATGGAATTATGTAATTTTCAAGAGGAACAATCAAACATCGTTAGTAAAACTGTGTTGTCTTTAGCTGGTCATGGTTTTTAATTTTAATTATTCTTATTCCTAATAAAAAATTACCATTAGTTGAACTTCATTATTTTAGTTGTTTTAATAAACCTGTGAAATGTGTTACACAATTCCATCACCAGAATTTGAGACCTAGCTAGTTTTCTAGCTAGTCTAAACTTTAAGATAAATACATTTTTTGTCATTCAATTAGGAACCATCCATATTCTTAACTGCTGAAGACAGTTCCTCTCCCCCAAAATGCTTATACCTTGACAATTTAGTTGCTATTACTCCACTAAAAAGAAGGAATTACTGAGCTACAGAATGACCCAGCTAAAGGGCTGGGATTAAAAGAGCTGGGCGGTCACTGTTCTAAAAGGCCTCACCTTAGCTATGGGGCCACTAATGTACGGGCGGGTCTTCTCCCTGGTCACCATGTCCACACCAACCAAATATGGCATAAGGACTTGGAATTAGGGCCCTTTGTGGAAGTAATAATAACTTCTCTCATCTTGAATGTCAATGATCCCTCCAGTCTCAAGTTTTGGGTAGGAAGCTTCCGGGAAGGTCTTAAAACAACTTAATCCCACAACAAAGTCTCTTCTCAAAACTCTTTTCCTGGTCTATCTTTAAAACTTTCCAGGTTCTGCTTTCTGATGACTGGGGAGTGGGGTGAGGGAAGTTGTGGGCTGACGGGGGTTGGGGTTCAAGAGGGAGGGGATATATGTATCATTATGGCTGATTAACGTTGCCGTATGGCAGAAACCAACACAACACTGCAAAGCAA
Source organism: Cervus elaphus (assembly GCF_910594005.1). NCBI lineage: Eukaryota > Metazoa > Chordata > Mammalia > Artiodactyla > Cervidae > Cervus > Cervus elaphus. The sequence continues at coordinate 52,317,793 of NC_057815.1, forward strand.
CTATCTTCCAATTTTGCAACAACAAAAAAAGAACTTTGCCAGGTTCATATGTACAGCTTGCAACAAAATGCTGTCAAGCACAGAAAGATACAGAAAAAAGGAGGGAAGTGTTTGATGATTTTGTGGACTCTTTATCTTTTTCTAGCTCTGAAAGTGACTTAGTGCTTCTAAGAACCCTACCCTATTAAGCCTTGTGACCACAGGTTATTGTGCTAAAGATGGGATTAGAACATATACAGCAAAGTAAAAATATTAGAGTTTAAAAATTCAGAGAATTCTTGGTCAATTTATCAATTGAGAATCAAAGTCACAATGCTAAAAACTCTAGTATTAAGATATTTCCTTCTCCAGAAACTGAGATCCATAATGAAGAGAGTCAAGATAATAAGAGCAACACTGCACCTGACCTTGGGCAAGTCAATTAACTGCTCTGATCATCCACAGAATTTACTGAAGAGAAGGTTAAACCAGTGATGGATAAATCCTCTTCTACTTCTCAAAGTCTAGATATTACCATGTATTAGAAGATGCTATTTCCCAGTTAATACATTAGATACTCAGAAAATTATTAACTCAAATGGGTCACAAGGGTTATCACTTTAAAGCCATACAACCAATATTCACTGATCTTCAAACAATCTATGTTCTGCTCTGCAGAGTCAAATGTCCCGCTCTGCAGAGTCAAATGTCCCATTTAGCAGCTAACTGATCTGTTCCTATCTCCTAAGGATTCTGCTCACGCTAATACCCATAATTATGATTATATTGAGTTAGCCAAAAAGTTCACTCAGATTTTCCCGTAAGGTGGTACAGAAAAACTGGAATGAACTTTTTGGCCAACCCAATACTATTAGCTACTATTCACAAGTTTTTAAAACCCTATACTTCTCAGAAATGTATTTAGAACCATCCGTCACACTAGATGCACAATAAATACTTATGATCTCAGGGCTCTACTGAAAATTAATCCCTTGTCAGACCAATACATGTTTCTAAGCCCGTGTATCATATCTAAGACTTTTTTTTAACACAAATGTGAACCTCAAAATACTTTAACAGATCATTTCCTCCACAGACCTGAACTATTTAAGGGCAACAAAAGTCAAAGTTCTTTCCTTTACCTCTGAAAAAGCAGTATTTATGTATTCATTCTTAAGTCATATTCTATCTCATGTTAATTCAGGATGGACAGCAGCCACTATATAAAGTTCCACACACTTATTCCAAAATCTTTGGTAAAATCATTCCTATATATTCATTAAATTGGCTACAGCTTGTTCTTCCCCAAGAATCCAATTAAGAATGGGTCTTTTAAAAAATTAAGCATTTGCATAATGAAATTTATAATTTCACTCAATAATGAAAAACACTTGTTTGTAAAAGGTCAGGAGCACATAGAAATAAATTTAAGTTGAATTTTACCAATATGCTTTCTGCCTAAACATTAAAGAATGAATTAACAAACCAGAATCTCTATCATACAAACATGCAAAGATATCTGAATGTATTTTAAAAGGCTTATCAGCCCCCTGAAACTGTATGAAAAACTGTGCATATGTGTATTTTTTCTGAGGAGAAGAGACAGCACAAAGCTATGAGGAGATGCTCAAAGGGGTTTATGACCTTTGACTAAAACTCTGCATTATGGGAGATATTTTAAAACGTTAATTTGCAGCTAACAGTTCAAAGTTTTTAGGTCAATACTCCAAAATAGTAAGATACAGTGGTATGAATTCCTTACATTCAAGAAGGAGTTCTCAAATGACTGCCATGCCAACATTTTTTGGCAAAAATTCCATAAAAGACAAGAATGACCTACAGGAGATATTTCAAAGTAATCTTAAAACTGTCAAATGGTTAACATTTACATACACACATATCACACACCTCACCAATGTCATTTCCCATTTAGAGTCTCTAGTCCAAGCACATGACCTGATGTTACTATATTCTGTTTTATATATGTCTATATATATATGACTATATATATATAGTCAAGTCTCTCCAACTACTTATCCCTGTCACATAGTAAATTATATCTAATTTCTCTTGCTCAAAACACTATAACATACAAGTCTCAAATATATTTACACAAAGAAATTTCCACTTCAGTTAGATTAGCATGTCTACTGTTTCACTTATCAAGCTGTACGGTTAACAACTGGTAAAAATGTCTAGGACTTGCTTCAAAATTTAAAAGGCGAGGGGGGCAAGGGGAGTGAGTGAGGATACAGATAAAAAGGATTGACCACAAGCTGAAAATTGTTAAAGCTGGTGATATGCATGTATAAAATGTATACAAAGAAGAAAGCTCTTGAATCTGTCTTTAAGAAGCTCTCTGTTCTACTAGAACAAATAATTTCAGAATTTGTATGGAAGCACAAAAAACCTCGAATGGCCAAAGCAAGCTTGAGAAAGAAGAATGGAACTGGAGGAATCAACCTGCCTGACTTCAGACTATACTACAAAGCTACAGTCATCAAGACAGTATGGTACAGGCACAAAGACAGATCAATGGAAAAAAGCAAAAAGCCCAGAGATAAATTCATGTACCTATGGACACCTTATCTTTGACAAAGGAGGCAAAAAAAATACAACAGAGAAAAGAAAATCTCTTTAACTTAAAGTGGTGCTGGGAAAACTGATCAACCACCTGTAAAAGAACAAAACTTTCTAACAACATTGTGGTGGTGGTGGTTTAGTTGCTAAGTCATGTCCGACTCTTGCAATCCCACGGACTGTGCCCACCAGGCTCTTCTGTCCATGGGATTCTCCAGGCAAGAATACTGGAGTGGGTTGCCATTTCGTTCTCCAGGGGATCTTCCTGACACAGGAATCGAACCCGGGTCTCCTGCATTGCAGACAGATGATTTACCAACTCAGAATGGATTAAAGATTTAAATGTGAGACCAGAAACTATAAAACTCTTAGAGGAAAACATAGGCAGAACACTCTCTGACATAAATCACAGCAAGATCCTCTATGACCCACGCCCCAGAGTAATGGAAATAAAAACAAAAATAAACAAATGGGACCTAATTAAACTTCAAAGCTTTTGCACAACGAAGGAAACTATAAGCAAGGTGAAAAGGCAGCCTTCAGAATGGGAGAAAATAGTAGCAAACCAAAATATACAAGTAGCTCATGCAGCTCAATAACAGAAAAATAAATGACCCAATCAAAACATGGGCCAAAGAAACAAACAGACATTTCTCCAAAGAAGACATACAGATGGTTAACAAACACATGAAAAGATGCTCAACATCACTCATTATCAGAGAAATGCAAATCAAAACCTCAATGAGGTACCATCTCACGCTGGTCAGAATGGCTGCCATCAAAAAGTCTACAAACAATAAATGCTGGAGAGGGTGTGGAGAAAAGGGAACCCTCTTACACTGTTGGTGGGAATGCAAACTAGTACAGCCACTATGGAGAACAGTGTGGAGATTACTTAAGAAACTAGAAACAGAACTGCCATACGACTCAGCAATCCCACTGCAGGGCACACACACGGAGGAAACCAGAACTGAAAGAGACATATGTACCCCAGTGTTCACTGTAGCACTGATTACAATAGCTAGAACATGGAAGCAACCTATCTGTCCATTGGCAGACAAATGAATAAGGAAGTTGTGGTATGTATATACAATGGAATATTACTCAGCTATAAAAAAAAAAAGAATGCATTTGAGTCAGTTCTAATGAGGTGAATGAAACTGAAGCCTATTACACAAGTGAAGTAAGTCAGAAAGAGAAACACCAATGCAGTGTATTAACAAACATATATGGAATTTAGAAAGACAGTAATGATGACATTATATGCAAGACAGCAAAAGAGACACAGATGTAAAGAACAGACTTTGGGACTATGTGGGAGAAGGCAAGGATGGGACAATATGAGAGAATGGCACTAAAACATGTATATTATCATATGTAAAACAGATGAGCAGCACAAGTTTGATGCATAAAACAGGGCACTCAAAGCCAGTGCTCTGGGACAACCCAGAGGGATAGAGTGGGGAAAGAGGTAGGAGGGGGTTCAGGATGGGGGGAAACCTGTACACCTGTGGCTGATTCATGTCAATGCATGGCAAAAACCACCACAATATTGTAAAGTAATTAGCCTCCAATTAAATAATTAAAAAAAAAAAAAGCTCTCTGTTCTATCACGCAAGGCAGACTTCTTTAAACTCTGCTTGCAATTTTCCATAATATAAAGTTTAAAGAAGTCTGTCTTGCCTCTTAGAACAGAGAGCTTTTTAAAAACAGATTTAGGAACTTTCTTCTTTGTACATCTGCCCAGTAGAGAGCAAATACTTACTTTTATAAACATATTTATTTCATTCTTCATGTGAAAGGGAGCAGTATTACTTCTCAATGAAACCTCAACAACTCTTTGATGATGTTTTATTTAAACGATTCTTTTATTAACCCAGATAAAACATATTCATTCACTCATTTAACTACTTACTGTTTACCCACTTTCTCAGATAGTCTGTCTTGAAGAAGATATAAAAAGTAATTCATACTCTCTAATGAAACAAGAATCTGAAAATATCCTCAAGTATCCAGGGAAAAAATGGGCAGGGAAGGAAGACAGTAGATGAAGAGAGAAAAAAAAGTAAAAAGCAACAAATACAGTTGTTTAAGAAAGGGCTTTAAGACTTTCACATTTTTTAATAAGAAAAAAGGCATACAGTTTCTTCAAGTTAGACAGGTCTATAAGTTCCCCTCCTCATTCCGCTCTACAGATGAGGAACCTCAAGGTCAGAGAGAGGAAGTGACTTGCCTCAAGTTACACATCAAGTTGCTAACAAAACCAACATTAAAATTCAGATCTGCTGATTCACAGTGCAATGTAAATTTTCTGTATCAAAATTTTTTCTTCTACACTATAATATTCACTACCTGAAGAGAATGACTATTTTATTATTAGTATACACTTCAATTCTGTATTATACCATACTAAAAAAAAGTAATAGACTAAGTAAAGGTGGAAGACGGAAGAAAATGCAAAGAAACTGCTGAAACAGTTATACACGAAGACTACATGCACATACCACACTTCCTTAATTCTGAGACACATCTGACTTTAAGACATAGTATCCATTTCACAAACATTTTTAAAGAAATATAGACACTGTAAAAACTTCATTTCAAAAAATACTAAAATGTGAAACCATATACCTCTAAAGCAATAAAATATAATGTACCCTCTGAGACACAAAAATCACTGTTATTTAAAACCCTATGTCACAAGGCACAAACACGCAGAGCAAGAGTCCCATCTTCAAAGGTAAGGAAAAGTTACTAAATACCTAAAGCTATGTGGTATTCTTTTCAGTCATATGTACTAATAAACAAGTCCTTCTAGCCATATATTTCAGATGCATGAGCTGTGGGACCAGGAAGAGCAAAATTTGAATCTGAGCCCTGCCACTTGGCTCTCTGGCATTTGGAAAGTTACAAATTCTCCGAATCTCATTCTCTTCATAAAATGAAATATCCACCTTAGAGAACTGCATGAGAATCAAATGTAATATTAATAATTTATTTAAGGAGCATAGTACAGTGGCTAGATTAAACAGTTTCCTCCTACAATTCCTATGCGCCAAATGAAATTAAACTAAAAACTACATCCCACTCTTGACTTACAAGGTTGGAATACATCTATACTAGGACAAATATTTCTAATTTGCTTTGGAATGATTATTTAAGAAAAGATAATTTTCTTGAAATGTATCTCATTTCTTCTTCAAATTGGGAACAGAAAACATGACAAATTCTAAGTGTTTAGGTTAAATTTGTTATATGTAAACTCAGCACTTTCATGTAGCTATACTGAACTGATACTCTAAGCCCATTACAAACACACTGAAGAGACGAACTATAAATCCACAAGTGGGAGCAAGGAAGGGCTACATGTAGGTTTAGGGAAGGCCAAAAAGATAGATAAAATGACTCAGTGTGTGATTTGTAAGGTCTGGTTTTTTTAACCTTAAGTTCATTCATTACACAATATTCAGAAAAGCCAAGACCATATATCTATGTATGATTCAGAGTGCTTTAGTAACCGGATCCTTCAGATTAGGCAAATGTACAGTTTCAGGTTGTTTCCAATAATAATTCATTTTCAAGAAGGAACTGTGCCCATCAAAGTGGCACATATGCAGTAGACACTGAAACAATACTATTTTCCTTCCTATCCCAAACATAGACTAGGCCACCCACATATTCCCTCACTATTAGTTCATATTAGTTGAACAGTTTCCCCCCACTAATTATAAAAATAACAATGCTTGTTTTTATAAACTTGGAGAAATACAAAGAGCACCAGCATTTTTAAATTATCCATCACCTTACCAGCCAATAATTAAAATATTACAAAGGGACATACCAACATCTTTCCTATGAATTTGACCATAATTGTGATCATACCAAACTTTAAATTTGTATAGAGCACTTGCCACTAAACACAATTAACTACCAGCCTGTATTTCAATGTCTTTATTTTGGCTTTCTTGAGATTAAATTCACACTAGTTTTTTCCTTACTTAACTCAATGGTTTCTTCTCAATCTTTGTTCTTCTGAGTCTCTCAGCTACATATTTTGCTACTGGTAACTTCCTCTTTAGTAGAACTCTATCCTAAGTTTCCCTAAACGGTGTATTTCTCAGTGTCAACAAAAGTCTCTCCAACTAATCTTTTTCTATTTCTTCACTAGCTCTCTTCTGTTAACTCCTGACAATCTCTAAAAATGGTTCAGGCCTGACCTTGAATTTGCTTGCCAACTTTGAATCACCAGCACTTAACACAATGCCTGGCACAAAGCAGGTGTCCAATTCACATTCACTTATTGCGTTTGCCAACCCTGACCTGCCACTTACTAGCTGTATGACCCTGGTTAAATTAAATCTCTCTGAACCTTAACTCTCTCATCTATAAAGTAGAGATAATCAAAGGAAGATGAGGCTTGGAAAGTTCAAAATAGCTTCTGGCACACAGTAGTACCCAATAAATTTTGCTATTAATATTAACATAATCTAGCACAAGAATCAAAAATATTTATTACTATATATGCTTGAACACTAAATCTAACTGTGAACAATCCAACTTATTTTCACCATATCCTTCTTACCATAACTATCAAAAAAAATTCTTGTACTCATTTCTTTATTACCATCTCCAAGCCATCATTAAGTATTTGAAGTTCTCTCTCTATGTAGCCACCATACAAAACCATCATTTATCAATTAGGCTATAACAAGACTTAGTTGATTTCCACACCCTTAAATCTTCAATCAAATCTAACTCCTTAAAACCATTTTTAATTTGTCACTCTTGCCCACAGTTGCTTATAACATGTCCATACTACTGGAATATCATCCTGTCTTGCAAAAACCCACACCCCAACTCCTAGTTCAAAAGATGGCTCGACACTCACCTCTTTCAGGAAACTTTCCCTGATTAACTCCACACCACTGAGATTACTCCTCTGCTCCCAGTCGCCTCAGCACCTCAGCACTTAGGTATTCTGTTATACTAAGAGTAAAATGTGATCAGTAAATAACATTACCAAGAAATTACTTCCACAAAAGTATTCCTACATCCTAAAGAATGGTCCATTACCTACAATGCTTTGGTATGTGGTTAATAAAGAAACATACAACAAATGCCCTCTTTGGTTTTTGTCCTTAATATTATATTATTTTATGTTGGTGAGTGAGTGAGTGAAAGTCGCTGAGTTGGTTCTGACTCTTTGTAACCCCATGAATTATACACATACAGTTCATGGAATTCTCCAGGCCAGAATACTGGAGTGGGTAGGTCTTTCCCCTCTCCAGGGGATCTTCCCAACCCAGGGATTGAACCCAGGTCTCCCACATTGCAGGCCAATTCTTTACCAGCTGAAGGGAAGGGAAGCCCTATGTTGGTAAAGAAGTATTTAATTCTTCATAATCCTTTTGCCCTACCCTCAAGCAGAAATTACACCTTAGTGGGAATCACCTTCTCCTGCTTAAATTCAATTGAAATGCATTAATGGACCATTTCATTTTCTAACTTTTCTCTTCCCACACCCCCAAATAAAAATTCGAAAGCTTTAAACAGTAAGAAAGTAACAATGATACCAAGTTAATCTTTCCTCTAACTGAAAGGAACTTTGAACCTATCTAACTACAAAACTCTCCCAAGGCTGAACAATTTCCCAACATGCACGATACACAATCGAATTCTGTATCAAAATGTTTGACTCTTATACAGCAACAGGACTACCTGTGTTCATTCTTATTGTGTTACTATAAGAGACCTTATATTGCTTTTACATTACACAGACAGTTGAGAAATTCCCCTGCAGGGCAGAATTTCTTAAGTATCCTCTCATGTTATCTTTAAACCTACACGTTGGACTAAATGATACCTCACTGTCATCCAATCAAAAGGAAACAATAATTGTGCCATTGCTTCTGGGAGGATGAGCTCCTGCTGAGGCAAAACAATGAGATGAACTGTCACAGGGGTTGGAGAGGAGGGCAATCACCCTCAGAAGTGAGAGTTAACAGGTCTGAGCATTTGGCCATGGATGACAAATAGATGGGAAAACAATGGAAACAGTGAGAGACTTTATTTTCTTGGGCTCCAAAATCACTGCAGATGGTGACTGTGGCCATGTAATTAAAAGACACTTGCCCCTTGGAAGAAAAGCTATGACCAACCTAGACAGCATATTAAAAAGCAGAGACATTACTTTGCCAACAAAGCTCCGTCTAGTCAAAGCTATGGTTTTTCCAGTAGTCATGTATGGATGTGAGAGTTGGACTATAAAGAAAGCTGAGCGCCAAAGAATTCATGCTTTTGAACTGTGGTGTTGGAGAAGACTCGAGAGTCCCTTGGACTGCTAGGAGATCCAACCAGTCAATCCTAAAAGGACTGATGCTGAAGCTGAAACTCCAATACTCTGGCCACCTGATGTGAAGAACTGACTCATTGGAAAAGACCTGGATGCTGGGAAAAACTGAAGGCGGGAGGAGTAGGGGATGTCAGAGGATGAGATGGTTGGATGGCATTACCGACTCAATGGACATGAGTCTGAGTAAGCTCCGGGAGTTGGTGACGAACAGGAAAGCCTGGCGTGCTGCAGTTCTTGGGGTCGCAAAGAGTCTGACACGTCAATAACTGTGAAAGACGAAAGACTGAACTGAACTGAAGTGAGTAGTGAATGAACCTATTGCCCTGGCTTTTTGTCTCCTACCTGACCAAACGGACAGTTTGGTCCGTTTGCTGACTTACTCATAAAAGATCCACACCCTTCAGCTACCACACATAAACCTACACCCTTCAGCTACCACACATAAACCTATCTCCTTTGCTCCCTGTATACTTTCTCCTAACTGGCCTCCTGACGCCTTCTAGTCAAACAGCGTGCACCCACACCTCACCTAAAACCTTCGCCTCTCAGTCACCTTCCGGCTTTAGGAAGTGCCTCGTACTCTGGACCCGCGTGTCCCAAGCCTCTTTCCGTCACTCCCAGTTGATTTCCTCCCACTCTCTGTCAATGCCGATTTCCGAGAGGCCAAACACGCGCCCTGGCTCCACACCTTCTCCGAGGACTCCCTTTTCTGAGCATCACCCTATTCCCATCACTTTCTTGGTCCCCAGATCCAGAATCCTTCCATCACAGGCCTCCTTTCACTGCCACCCTCGAGCGCACAAACCTGCTCCTGCGTTAACTATCCTGCCCCACCTTCGCCACCTCTACGCAGCTTCCCCGCCCCAGGCGGCGCCCCCAGGCTCCCCGTCTGCAAACCAGGCCCCTCCCTACGGCTCCGCTCTGGGTCCTGGCCCTCCAGAGGGCGGTGGCCCCGCCAAGCCGCGCGGAGACCCTCCGGCAGAAGCTTGCACCCCCGGCTCCGGGCAGCAGGGGGTGGGGGTTGGGGCGGGGCGGCGCGTACTGCCCCCGCCTCAACCGGGCCTGTCTCCACAGCTCCCAGAGCCGCGGCCCGGGCCAGGAGAGGAGGGGCCCGCAGCCCGCCTCTCCTGCCCGGGGTTCCCGCCTCTCACCTAGTCGCAAAGGCTCTGGCCTCGCTTTCCTCCCGGCCGTCCAGTGAGGCCGCCGTCGCCGTAGCGCTCTCCTCACCCGCTCTTCCACCGCCCCGACCGGCTGCTGAAGAGCGGATGGGTAGTGGCAAGCCCATTGGCTGTGGCCAGTACTCGCGTCAGCCGGTCCCGACCCGGACCTCGGAATGTGACTGGCTGGCGCGGCGCCTTTTCTCCAAGTCTTGTCCTGATTGGCTCTCCCGCGCCCCTTACCAGAGGACCGCTCACCCTCCTCCGGGTTCTGGCCTCCCACCCCCTCAACCCCGTTTCCATCCGGGCGGGAGGGGGAAGGGAGTGGACGCGTGTGGGACGCGAAGGGCCAATGGGAGAGCGGAGAGGGGGCCGGGAGGTGGGCTCTGCAGCCGGCCTGCCCGCGGGGCAAGTTCAGCCAATGGGCGCGCCCCCCACATCCCCAGCTCAGGAGCGCCCCCGCTGGCCGCTAGCGTTCCAGCGGGTCTCGCCCACGGCCACGCCCGGGCTGCCCGTCGCCTGGAAGCGGCGCCGGTTGGAAAGGCGGGGAAGATGCGGCGAAGCGGGTCCGAGGGACGGCGGGTAGCCATTGTGGCGTGCTCCCGCACTGTCTACGTGAGGCCCGGTGCTCGTCTTGGCGGGGCTGGTTCGGGTCGGTGAGAGCCGAGCCGCCGCTCTGTGGTCCCCTGGAGCCTCCGCGAGGTGCTCTAGAGAGAGGGAACCTAGCGTACGTCTAGTCCAGCCCCGCGGGACTCTGGGCCAGATATTTACTTAACACTTCTTCCAGAATAATTTCATATAAAACTTATCCATGGTGAGAAAAATTAGAGTAATGTTTACCTCACGGAGGTAGGAGGGGAAATGGAAGGGGCCCAGGGCACCTTCAGGGTAGCTGGGAGCGTTTGCCTCTTGTTCCAGGTGGTAGTTACTGAGGTGGTGTATGCCTCGGTAAAAATTCTCCGAGTCGTACAATTAAGATGTAGTGCACCCAACGCACTTTATATATAAATATCTCAATTTTTTTAATGATAAAAGGATTGTGAGAAAAACTCTTGTCATAATATTACTATAACCTTAGGCTTCATGGGACGCCCACGGTATAAACAATCCACTGGGATTTAGCTATAATTCAAAAAGTAGAAACTATAGGAAGGAAAAAAAAAGGATTGTGAGAATTTAAAACGAGTGAAGTTCCTGGCACGGTGACTAAAACTCACAGATTGGTGCTTTAAGGGTGGGCTAAGATGTTTCAGAAGATTTACAGGCTGTTTCATTGCCTGACACTCAGTAGAACAAAAGCACCCAGGGTGCTGCACCTAATTGAAACCTACATAAGTTTACTGAGCTGCCTACTTTATGGCCTACCTAAGTTATAAACCCAGGAAACTGTATAGTTCGGTAAATAAAAGTAAATTACACCAAGTCAGAAATGTATTATAGTAGTTTACAGCCTAAGGTTACTATATATTGCTGAGAATATACATAGGAATAGACACGAAAAACACATATGTTACTGATGAAGTTTATGCATTCCCTCAGACTGTCATAACTTCTTTAAAAACAGAAGACAAGATCAAGCTATAATTTTTTTATTCAAATAGTACATCTTCCTGCTGTAAGGAAATACTTTTCTTATGGTATGTATTGATAACATTTTCTAACTCATATATTGTTCTGTCAAAGTTTCATTAAACAGTTCTTTTGAGGTTCTTCACTCCATCTTTGCAACTCTATGCAACTATTCATTTATTCATCTGAATTTTGTGGAAGAGAAAATTGGGGCTCAATGAGACAAGTAATCTGCCCAAAATCACATATGTATTAGGTGGCAGAAGTGGGGTTGAAATCTAGGCCTATTTGATGCAAAATTCCATAATCTTTCTACAGTGCCACATTTGCCTCCTCCAAAACAAAATCAGGTCATTTTGCTTTGTCCTTATTCATCTTTGTATTCCCCACAATGAGTAGCACAGAATCTTGCCTATGTCTCTCATGCAACTCATGGGGTTAAAAGTTATTACCACCATGCTTCATTTTTATAGATTTCATAACAAAGTGTGAACTACTTAAAAGTAACTTCTTTGATTAAACGAAAGGGAACACAATTTTGTAGCTGCAGTAAACAACCCATTACAACTATCTAGAATACATCAGAAATGCGCTTTCATGGTATAAACCGAGCACAGCATAGAAAGAGTTTTAGGCAGCTTTTCTCAAGAGTCAAATTTCTAGTGAGCACAATTATTCTCTGCAATTCTTTTGGTGTTCTCTACCTTGGCTGCATACAATTATGACATCCAGAATTGGTCTGCTTTAAACATAAAGCCTGTTATTAAAAAAAAAAAACAGGCAAATCATGTGACGGCAGCATTTAGAGGAACCTATCCCAGAAGCTGTCCCTGAAGAGACAGCTCAGAGAACCAGGCAGCCCAGAAACCCAGGCATGGAGATTAATCCTGTTGGAGAAAGCGGTTCGTTATTGTGGATGACCTGAAACGTTTCCTGTATAATTACCAAGTGTTGAAAGGCTCCATGCTACTGTTGTGTCAGAGATGGAGTGCTTATCATTAAAGTGACCAGTGATAACGCTCCAGAGCATGCTTTGAGACCTGGTTTCTTGTCTACTTTTGCCCTTACAAAAGACCAAGGGGGAAAACTCAGACTTTCAAAAAAGAAAGGTGTATCATCTGTTACTATAACACATACCAGGTGGTTGAATTCAATCCTTTACCTTAGGTGGTGAGTTTCATAGCCAGCACTAATGCTAATACAGTACTAATTGTCAGCCTAGAAAAGGAAATTGCTCCATTATTTGAAGAATTGAGACAAATTGTGGATTTCTTAATCTGGCAGTTTCTTACCATCATCATTTCAGACACACTATCAATCCATCAGTCTTTAGGCCACAACAAGAAAGGGCCCCTTTTCCACCTTACACTGGTGAAAGAGCCTATAGATAGAATTTATGAACAGATTGATTGTTATCTTTTCTTGTGTAGGGCTTTTTCTTATTTAGTGAGATCACAGAAGGTTCAGTCTATCACAGCTCCTATGCAGTTAGTCCAGTCACCAAATATGCATGAGATCCTATTTAGTGGCTCAGAATCAAAATGATACTTTAATTCACTTGAGCAATGAAGTGCTCAATATGTACTGTATTGAACAATATGCCATGCCTGCAGAATGAAGCAGACTCTTTTTATTGTGAATAATGAGGGCATATTTTTCTTCATATTACTTTCTTTGCATTGAGTATTAGGAAGAAAAAATGGCTTGTCATTTTTCAGTTACTAAGTTGTGTCCAACTCTTTCTGACCCAATGGACTGTAGCATGCCAGACTTTCTTTTCACCCTCTATCTTCCAGGATTTGCTCAAGTTCATGAGTATTGAGTCAGTGATGCTGCCTAACCATCTCATCCTCTGTCGTCCCCTTCTCCTCCTGCCCTCAATCTTTCCCAGCATCAAGGTCTTTGCCAGTGTGTTGGCTTTTTGTATCAGGTGGCCAAAGTACTGGAGCTTCAGCTTTAGCATCAGTCCTTCCAATGAATATTCAGGATTGATTTCCTTTAGGATTTATTAGTTTTATGTCCTTGCAGTACAGGGACTCTCAAGAGTCTTCTCCAGCACCACAATTCAAAAGAATCAATTCTTTGGTGCTCAACCTATTTTTGTGGTCTTTTTTTTAATGGTTTCGCAAAAGTAATAAAACCAGTACAATCACTGGCTTTCCTTTGTACATATTTTTTTTGGGTGTAAGGAGTCTTACTAACTGCTTTGTCAGAGAATGTTTGACGGGAGGATTCCTACATGCTGTCTCTCATGAGTCCTTTGTCCCTCTTCAGGCAGAACAGCACGCTGCTCCCAGGGACTGAGGTCATTGTGTGAGGCAAGCATGAGTCTCCTTTAGTAAACATTCTCCTTAGGACAAAACAGCTTAGTCTCCTTCCCCTTTGTTGAGATATGGATTGTCTCCCGACCTTGTGACTAACATTACCCCTTGTTCCCTTGGTAACGGTTGCTGTACATTTGGTTTTCTGATCTCTATCATTCCCAAAAGAAGTTTCTTGTACTGCAGCCTATATATACTCATAGAAAAATCATTAAAGCACGTTTGCTCCATCAGAGCTTAGGTCCCTGGGTCTTTTTTGTCTGTCTGTCTCTCTCTCTCTCTCTCTCTTTCTCTCTCTCTTTTTCTGGCTGACTCTCTGGAGCGTGGAGACCCGTCGTGCTCACTTTTCTGCCCGGGCTTCTAAGACCCCCTTGAGAGGGCGCCTGGTGCCTTCGTGAGCGATGCAAGTCCTGTGTCAAGGACTTTATTGGTCCTCTGCATAAACCAAGGGATGTCAGCCTCTTTCTCTCTTTCACTTTCTTATCGTTGACTCCGTACCACAAGGTTCCGGTCCATTAAAGGACCCCAACACTGATTTGATTCTTCCCAGAGGGTGCTGCTCTTTATTGGAAATGAAAATGATACCGAATGTCTTTCTATTGCACTCTGCTTTCTATAACCAATCAGTATTTTTTAATGTTTGTATCTTTTTTATAAAATTTAGATGTGATTCATTATTGAATTCTGTTTCCACTGTTGGTATGTATGTAAACATAGTAATATAGCCCTTTTTTTCATATATGAATATAAACGACATAGTATTTTTTTAAAAGTACAGTTTGAGCATTGTGTAAGTTTTCTCTCCCCCAGACTGTTTTCAAACATTTAAAAATTATAACTCATAATTCACTCTTTCAACCACATGATTAAATGTTTGTTTTTTATCTGGTCTGGAGACAACTTTACCTAACATCAGTTAGTCAGTCAGTTCATTTACTCAGTCATGTCCAACTCTTTGCAACCCCATGGACTGCAGCATGCCAGGCTCCCCTGTCCATCACCAACTCCTGGAGCTTATTCAAACTCATGTCCATTGAGTCGGTGATGCCATCTAACCATCTAATCCTCTGTCATCCCCTTCTCCTGCCTTCAATCTTTCCCAGCATCAGAGTCTTTTCCAGTGAATCAGTTCTTCAAGTCAGGTGGACAAAGTATTGGAGCTTCAGCTTCAGCATCAGTCCTTCCAAAGAATATTAAGGACTGATTTCCTTTGGGATTAACTGGTTGGATCTCCTTACAGTCCAAGGGACTCTCAAGAGTCTTCTCCAACACCACAGTTCAAAAGCATGAATTCTTTGGCACTCAGCTTTCTTTATAGTCCAACTCTCACATCCATACATGACTACTGGAAAAACCATAGCTTTGACTAGATGGAGCTTTGTTGGCAAAGTAATGTCTCTGCTTTTTAATATGCTGTCTTGGTTGGTCATAGACTTTCTTCCAAGGAGCAAGTGTCTTTTAATTTCATGGCTGCAGTCACCATCTGCAGTGATTTTGGAGCCCAAGAAAATGAAGTCTGTTACTGTTTCCATTGTTTCCCCATCTATTTGCCATAAAGTGATGGGACCAGGTGCCATGATCTTAGTTTTTTGAATGTTGAGTTTTAAGCCAGCTACTTCACTCTCATTTTTCACTTTCATCAAGAGGCTCTTCAGTTCCTCTTCGCTTTCTGCCATAAGGGTGGTGTCATCTGCATATCTGAGGTTATTGATATTTCTCCTGGCAATCATGATTCCAGCTTGTACTTCATACAGCCCAGCATTTTACATGATGTACTCTGCATATAAGTTAAATAAGCAGGGTGACAATATACAGCCAAGAAACAAGATGGCAGAGTAGAAGGATACGTGCTCATCTTCTGTGAGAACTCCAAAATTGCAACTCACTGCTGAACAATCATCGACAGCAGAATGTTGGAGCTAACCAAAAAAAGATACCCCATGTCCAGGGGCAACGGAAAAGCCCCAACAAGACGGCAGGAGGGGTGAAATCGCATTTAGAATCAAACATCATACCCACCAGCAATGCTCAGATGGCTCAAACAAAACATTGTGTGCGTCAGGACCTAGAGGCCCCACAGAGACTGAGCCAGACTTGCCTTTGAGTGTTTGAGTGTCTGCTGTGGAGGCACGGGTCAGCAGTGACCTGCCCCTGGGACAGAGGCTCTGGCTGCAGCAGACCTGGGACACCCAGCGTGTTACATAAGCCCTCTTGGAGGAGGTCACCCTTAGCCCCGCCGTAAAGCTGCCAAACAGATGACCCACAAACTGCAGAAAAATTATACCAGAGAAATTCTCACACTGTTAAGAAAGTTCTGGGACCTGCAACTGATTTCCCAACCTAGGGTTCCGGCAAAGGGACTGAGAACCCCCAGGGAGTTTGACCTTGGAGGCCGGTGAGAGACTGATTCAGACTTGCCTGTGAGTGTCCAGGAGTAGGTCAACAGTTTGGCCTCAGGCCAAACAACAGGGAGGGAACACAGCCCTACCCTTCCAACAGTTGAATTCTCAGGCCTAGCCAAAAAGCCTTAAGAAGATAAGAGGCAAAATTTTGCCTCCCCTACAATTTTTGGTGATAAGGTTGGGATTTTAACAGTTGGGACACTCAGATATCCTGGGACATCAGACAAAAAACTGGCAGAAGGTAACAGTTCTTACACATTGGTCCTTTAAATCTCTGCCTGCATACCCCAATCAAAACAAGAAAAATAAAAAGTCTCTCCTTATCTTTTCCCTTTCTAAATGTGGATTGTCAGGAGAAAAATATATGTGAAAATTTGTTCTTTGAATTGTGAGTCTTGTAAATTTGGTTCCCAATACCTATTGGCAATAATCCACAGGCTGCTCATCTTTGTTTTTTGTTTGTTTGTTTTGTTTTTCTGTTTCTTCGTAGTATTTGTCATAAGGAGAAAAATCATAAAAGGAGATGCCCCATTCATCTTGTTTCTTGTCATCAGTGCTTGGCTTTGTGACTAGTGAAAATAATCTATCTTGTCTCTACCAGTTGGACTGGATGGTACAAGTGTTGGCTTGAGTCAGGTAATCAGCCAAACAGGCTAGAAGTCAAGACACAAAATGACAAGCAGCATTCTCATTGTCCAACCTTGCCAGCTTTGTCTTAATTAGAGATTCCAGCCCCTAGGAAACCTTTGTTCTACCTTCACTGTCTTCCTAGAGCTAGGAAGCCCTTATCCTAGTATTGCCCACTGGATGCTACAGATTCGCTAGTTAATGCTGGAAGCATTTCGAATCCCTGTTGGAAGCAAGAGACAACAGTTTCACAAACCCTGTTCTTACTGCTTGTAACAGTGAAGCTCTTTGCATTCTTAGGCTAAATCTGTGTGAGTGAACTTTGTTGGTCTTCGGAGGGCTGCATTTTTTCTACTCTCCGGGCATGCCTCTCATGTCTGTGGTTAAGCCATAAAAGGTTTATTGAATTTTAAGCCATAAAAAGGCTTGTTGGTTTTGAGTCATAGCTGAAATAGGTATGTCGTGTCTGACTCTTGCGACCCCATGGACTGTAGCTCACCAGGCTCCTCTGTCCATACTGGAGCAGGTTGCCATTTCCTCCTCCAGGGGATCTTCCTGACCCAAGGATCAAACCCACATCTCCTGCGTTGGCAGGCAGATGTTTTTACCTCTGAACCACCTGGGAAGCCCCTAAAATAGGTATATTCTTGAATACTTAGACTTTTATATCTGAATTTTTTTAGACAGCACTCACCCTAAACACATATCCTATTGCTACCTATGGGAAGGTCAAATTGAAAGGAAAAAATAAGACAAAGGTAACTCTTGTTTAAGTTTGTAAATTTTGCTTTTCTGTATTTATACCTAATGCATGGCTAAGATTTAAAATGAAAACTGTAGCATCTCTTTTCCTATCTGTCTCTGTATGTCTATGTGTATATGCAATACTTTTCTATCTCTGGATGATATTGCCAAAATTACTTTGTAAAAGGGTTCTATTTAATTGGCTTAAAACATAAATGCTTACATAAATTTAAGTATTCATAAAACTCTCAGAAATATAGAAACTAACCCAAATGTTTCTCGGGTACACAGCATCTGGGATGAAAGCTAGCTTAAGTTTGTTGGTTTTAGTAAAAGCAGTTGTGTCTCCAGAGTTGTCAGCATTAAACGTAATGAAAACACAGAATGTATTCTATTAATATTTGGATTTACTAGTCAAAAAAATTTATGTTATCTCAACTAGATGTTTGAGATTGTAAAATTTTAAAATCAGAATGTATAATGAAAATAAATTGCTTGATGTATGTCAAACACAACAGTATGTTTAAAAAATTGGAGAAAGTCATGTTTTAACTTTTAGGTTCTTTGCTTCTGTGGTTTTTTAAAAATATTTGCCTGATTTATCTACAGGAAAAATAATTTATACTTGGTTTTTTATTAATGAAATATATATGAATATATATAATATATATAATGAAATATTAGATCTACTTAAAAATAGTTTCCTAAATCTGTTCTGAAGCTCAAGGCCTTAAAGTTATATTAAGTTAAATTATGGATATTCAAATCTGTATGCTTGTCCAGAAGCAACAGTTACAACTGGACATGGAACAATGGACTGGTTCCAAGTTGGGAAAGGAGTATGTCAAGGCTGTATATTGTCACCCTGCTTATTTAACTTATATGCAGAGTACATCATGTAAAATGCTGGGCTGGATGAAGCACAAGCTGTAATCAAGATTGTCATATCAATAACTTCAGATGTGCAGATGACACCACCTTTATGGCAGAAAATGAAGAGGAACTAAAGAACATCTTGATGAAAGTGAAAGAGGAGAGTGAAGAAGCTGGCTTAAAACTCAACATTCAAAAAACTAAGATCATGGCCTCCAGTCCCATCACCACATGGCAAATAGACGGGGAAGCAATGGGACGTGACTAAGCAACTGAACTGAACTGAACTGATGGATATTCATTGAATATCTAGATCATTTCTAAATGAGATAATACACTAAAACATTAATTGCTAAACCTAAGTTTATTTACTTTTGGCTTCTTAATTTTTAGGTAAAGGATTTGAAGGTAAAGAATCTGCCTACAATGCAGGAAACCTGGGTTTGATTCCTGAGTCAGGAAGATCTCCAGGAGAAGGGAATGGCAATCCACTCCAGTATTCTTGCCTGGACAATCCCATGGACAGAGGAGCCTGGCAACCTACAGTCCATGGGGTTGAAAACAGTTGGATGTGACTGAACAACAAACTCTTCTTAATTTTTGCAAAGAGAAAAAAGATATTTGAAGGTCTGTTACTATACATATTTTTGCCACATTAAAAAAATTGTGTATATGAAAAAGCATATATCTCTAAAACTTATAAATGTTTATAATTATGTGCCTGGTATACCTCATTTTATTACACTTCACAGTATGTGCAGGAGACTGCCTGCAATGCAGAAGACCTGAGCTCAATCCCTGGGTCAGGAAGATATCCTGGAGTATGAAATGGCAACCCACTCCAGTATTCTTGCTTGGAAAATTCCATGGACAGGGTAGCCTGGTGGGCTCTAGTCCATGGGGTCACAAGGGGTTGGACACAACTGAGTACATACACACCCATAAGATGTTTTTAAATGATTGCAATAGTATATGGATACAAACTATAGTTAAATTTTTTTCTCTGTTAACATGACAAAGTTTATTAGATTATTAGTCTGCTATTGTAAAATTTTTAAATTTTTTAATACAGTTTTTAAAGGTTATGCTATGTTTGGTCTGCTTTTAATACAAGATCATAAAAGGATGTTTTCTTTATTTTTGTTTGTCAAGGAAATAAATATTTTGTGTTTGATCAAAGTAATTTCCTATTTCTCTCACTGTATTTATTAGGTCTTTGCTTACTTTCAAAACTGAGTCTTTGGTATTAAAATAGCTGATGGTTTTTTTTTTTTTAACACCTATGTAATTTTTTGCATTTCCCTTTAAAATCTTTCAATAGTCACCTTAATTAGATATCTGTTTTTCAGTGACCTATGATACTACTTAAGTGTTTTAAACCTTTTGACAATTTTGATAAATTTCCCCCAATCAAATTCAAAATGAAGACTTTTTGACCTTGAACTAACTTAGATTTTCTGTATGCCCCTCAGAAGATCTCAAAAGACTTGTTCCCTCTCCTTGAGAAGAGCGAGATTAATTAGCTTATTTAATGTGTTAAATTACATAAAAGCCATTGTTAGAAATGCTAAACAACTTTCATTTGTTTATATTTGTATGGCCATATGTTGCTAATATTTCAAGAATTTTCCAAATTTTCTAGAAATTTGTCAGTGTCCTTATTATCTATGTAAGTAGTCATAAACCCAGTTATTTAAAAAACATTCCATGTCACAGAAATAACCAAATGTCCCTGATAATTGTATCGTTATTTATTTATTTATTAGTATCATTTTTTAAATAGTGAACTCTTACCAGATCTTTAACCATGGCTGTTTTTAAGTCTTTCATCATTCACAGTTATTGACGTGTCTGACTCTTTGTGACCCCATGGACTGCAGTATGCCAGGCCTGCCTGTCCATCACCAACTCCCAGAGTCTGCTCAAACTCATGTCCATTGAATCGGTGATGCCATCCAATCATCTCATCCTCTGTCCTCCCCTTCTCCTCCTGCCCTCAATCTTTCCCAGCATCAGAGTCTTTTCCAGTGAGTCAGTTCTTTGCATCAAACGATCAAAGTTTTGGAGTTTCAGCATCAGTCCTTCCAATGAATATTCAGGACTGATTTCCTTCAGCATGGACTGGTTGGATCTCCTTGCTGTCCAAGGGACTGTAAGGAATCTTCTCAAACACCATAGATCAGAAGCATCAATTCTTCGGCACTCAACTTTCTTTATAGTCCAACTCTTACATCCATACATGACTACTGGAAAAACTATAGCTTTGACTAGACGAACCTTTGTTGGCAAAGGAATGTCTCTGCTTTTTAATATACTGTTCAGGTTGGTCATAACTTTTCTTCCAAGGAGTAAGAGTCTTTTAATTTCATGGCTGCAGTCACTATCTGCAGTGATTTTGGAGCCCCCAAAAATAAAGTCTGTCACTGTTTCCACTGTTTCCCCATCTATTTGCCATAAAGTGATGGGACCAGATGCCATGATCTTAGTTTTCTGAATGTTGAGTTTTAAGCCAACTTTTTCACTTTCATCAAAAGGCTCTTCAGTTCCTTTTCATTTTCTGCCATAAGTGTGGTGTCATCTGTGTATCTGAGGTTATTGATATTTCTCCCGGCAATCTTCATTCCAGCTTGTGCTTCATCCAACCCAGCATTTCTCATGATGTACTCTGCATATAAGTCAAATAAGCAGGGTGACAATATACAGCCTTGACATACTCCTTTCCATATTTGGAACCAGTATGTTGTTCCATGTCCAGTTCTAACTGTTGCTTCCTAACCTGCACACAGATTTCTCAAGAGGCAGGTCAGGTGGTCTGGTATTCCCATCTCTTTAAGAATTTTCCACAGTTTGTGGTGATCCACATAGTCAAAGGCTTTGATGTAGTCAATAAAGCAGAAATAGATGTTTTTCTAGAATTCTCTTGCTTTTTTTGATGATCCAGCAGATGTTGGCAATTTGATCTCTGGTTCCTCTGCCTTTTCTAAATCCAGCTTGAAAGTATATTGGATACCTCAAGAAGAGCGGAATTCACCTAAATCCATGGGTACTATGGCACATGGGTACATAGGCAAAGTCTGATGGTGAATTCATGATTGGCTTCTTATCCTTGAAAGACTTTTAAAGTTTCAGCCTAAGATTCCTTATTAAAAGTTCTATCAAAGCAGACAAAAAAAACCTATATGATAAGTCATTCTTGCTGCACTTACATAAATAATCAGGCTAAGTTTAATAAGACTAAACTTATTTTACAAAAAGAAAATAGTCTTACTGTAACTATGTTTAATAAAAATGGGGTTGACTCTAGAGAGAAAACATATTTCAGTGAAAAACTATAACACATTCTTGTAACTATTAGATTCTAGCTGTGTTCACTGTCTTTGAGGTTTTGTTACCTACTCATAAACTGCTCTAGATTTTTAATTCTTCTAGTTTCCTCCAGTATATGGCTACCACTCTCCAAATTATCACTTCTAATTTTTCTCCCACCCTTCTGACTTGAAATCACTAAGAACTCAAAATTCCCTTTTCCCCAAGTCCTAAAATCTAAAACTAGATGACAATATAAACTTCAGAAAAATCATCACAATAAATCACACATTAAAAGAAAACCTTCATGCCTGCTGTCTTGTGTGGGCCACTCAGAAAATTCACCAGAACACCCAGTGCCATAACCAGAGACTTCAAACTTCAAACCAGGATATTCATCAAAGTACAAAAAACTACCCTCCTCATTCTACCATCTAAAGATGCTTCTAAGCTTAAATCTAGAAATCTTCTCACCTGGCTGTCCTCTGTACTCAGAAACTAGGTTTCCAACTGTTAATATTTATTTTTCTTTTGTTTCCATTTAAAAATGCTCCTCATTGAATGCCTGATTGTTCACATCAAATAGAGATCTGACTTAGATGAATTACTACTCTCACATGTACCACTGCCTTCTGAACTGAGACACTGCTGTTCAAATGAACTGACCTATTCTCAAGACTAAGAGACTTATTCAATGATAAACAGAATAATCTGCCAACTCAGATTCTGGATTATGAATCTTTAGGGGGAATTTCAAAGGAGAGGAATAAAAAGTGGCAGACTATGCCACTCCAAAATATGCTTTGACATAAGGATTATTTTGAACTAAAGGCACTTGAACGAATGCTGCTACTGCTGCTGGGTCACTTCAGTCATGTCTGACTCTGCTACCCCATGGACTGTAGCCTGCCAGGTTCCTCTGTCCATGGGATTCTGCAGGCAAGAATACTGGAGTGGGTTGCCAAGTTCTCCTCCAGAGGATCTTCCCAGCCGAGGGATCAAATCCACATCTCTTATGTCTCCAGCATTGGCAGGCAGGTTCTTTACCACTAGCTCACCTGCTATTTGAAACAATAACAGATGCCAAAAAAACTTCTAATCTCCCCATTTCTTCCTCAAAAAAGGAGGTGAAATCTCCTGTGTGAAGGATACTCTCCCTATACCAGGAGAAAGAAACATTCTTCAATAGGGAATCAAAGCTGAGAGAATCCTGTATAAACAGACCTGTTAAAATGATTCTTATCTTTTTTTAACCTTCCCACGTAATTTAGTTGGTGGTTTAGTTGCTAAGTCGTGTCTGACCCTGGTGTGGGTTACTATTTCCTTCTCCAGGGGATCTTCCCGACCCAGGAATTGAACCAGGGTCTCCTGCATTGCAGACAGATTCTTTACCAACTGAGCTACAAGGTACTTTCCCACAATTTCTTCTTTGTTTCACCTAATGTAAAAGCCTGTGGGTTTTGCCATTTGTTGGGGGGCGGGGGGGGGGGGTCTTCGTTTTCTTATCAAGTCCCTGTGTCATGTAAAACATACAAATGTGTATACATTTGTCTTGTATTATGTCAGTTTAATTTTCAGGCCCTATTGAAAACCTCTAAGAAGATAGAGGTAAAATTTTGCCTTAGTTTTTGAGCATCTCCTCAAAGACCCTGTTTGATAATAGTGTTCTATTGTTAGCTGGCTTACAGGTATTGGAAGAAGAACAGTAAATGTAACATTTCTTTAAATACCATTTGTTGTCTTTTTTTCCAAGTGTCACTGTGAATAGAAGTAACTGTCTTGCTAGCCAGTTTCTTCCCACAACTGATTTGATAGTCATTTGCCAATCTTTTGTGTATAGCGTTGGCATTTATTTGGAACTTACTTTGAGGGTGGTAGTAAATCAATAGAACCCTGAGACCTGGAGGTTATTTTCTTTTTCCTGCCTTTTTTCGTTTTTCTTTCTTTTTTAGTGATTTACTCCCTTTGTGCATCAGTCAGAATACAGCTGCTCCCAATGCCCAGAAGTGAGAAGCACTAGTTCTGTATTCTAACACCACAACAGGTCCAAGGTGTAAGTCACAGACTCTGACTCCCCTCTGTCCTCCTCTTTGGGTGGTTCTTTTAGAGAATTATGCCTAAAGTCTCTGAAATCAGTATCAGCTCACCCTTGAGCTTCTAGGGAGAGGCCTCTTTAACAGAAACAGTTGAAACAAAGGACCTGAACTGGGAGAGCCTTAGGCAGCAAACCACACCTATGTGTAAAAAAATTGTGAGTGATTACAAATGTATGCTTCTTAAGGAAATAGAACTTACATTTGACTCAATCCCCAATCATTTATTCTCCAGAGTGGAGAACAGTGCACAGATTAGTTTCTCCATTAAAAAAAAGCCATTTTACCACTCTGTTATGATATTTATTATCATATAACAAATATGATATAATAACATATATTTATTAGTGCAGCCAATTGTATGGTTTTTTCTCATGAATTAATCAGTGGTTAGCTTGAGAAGAATAGAGCAGTGATAAAGAGTCCTGACTCTAGGGACTTCCCTGGTGGTCCAGTGGTTAAGAAGCCACCTTCCACAGCAAGGGACACAGATTTGATCACTGGTCTGGGAACTATGAGGGCTTCCTGGTAGCTCAGTTGGTAAAGAATCTGCCTGCAATGCAGGAGACCCGGGTTAGATTCTTGGGACGATCCCCAGGAGAAGGAAATGGCAACCCACTCCAGTATTCTTGTCTGGAGAATCCCATGGACAGAGGAACCTGGCAGGCTATAGTCCAGGGGGTCACAAGAGTCGGCCATGACTTAGTGAGCAAACCGCCACTGGGAACTTTTAAAGACCCCACACGCCTTGTAGCAGATAAGGCCTCAAGCTGCAACTACTGAGCCTATGTGCCACAACTAGAGAGAAGCCCACGTGCTGCAACAAAAGATTCTGTATGCGACAACAAAGACCCGATGCAGCCATAAATAAATTAATAAAAATAGTTTAAAAAAAAAAAAAAAGACTTCCCTGTTGATCCAGTGGTTAAGAATCTTCTTGCCAATGCAGAGGACACAGGTTCCATTCCTAGTCCAGAAAGATTCCACATGGCACAGGGCAACTAAGCCCATGCACTCCAAGTACTGAGCCTGTTGCAGAGTTACTGTAGCCTGCACACCTGGGAGTCCATGCTCTGCAACCAGACAAGCCACCACAAGAGAAGCCCAAGCACCACGGCTAGAGAGTAGCTTCTGCTCATTGCAACTATCGAAAACCCGCAAATGCTGAAACACAAAAGAGAGAGGAGAGACGTATGTCCTGACTTTGGCACTGAACACCTGGCATTACACCACCTAGTAAGTGGCACAATCCAAGCACTACCACTTACTATCTGTGTGACCGTGGGCAAGTTATTTTTGTCTCAGTTTCCTGGGGGTGAAATGGAAATAGCAGTAACAGCATTTACGTCATAGGAATGCTATCAAGCTGAATGAGTTAATATTACATTTTAAAGCATTCTAGCACATGGTAAGCCCTATGTAAAAGCTTATTTTTAAGATTGTTAAATCCTAAGGGGGCAAGTAGAGTGAAAGATTTCTCATAACCGATAATGTCTCTGTCTTTTGAAGATATACAAATATGTCAAACATTTTAGAAATACTATTTCCAAACTCCACAACAAGGTAGGTATTATTGTCTCCATTTTACAAAGAAGTGGAAGGTTAGTAAATTTAATTTCATTGCCTAAGAGCATATAACTATCTGAATAATGAAGTTGGGAATTCTAACAAGATGTGCCTAATTCCAAAATGTGTGTCCTTCCACTGCACATTAGTCTTCTAAAGTTACCTGACCATTCATTATTTTCATGACTCAACTCAAAATACACTGCATTTATTTATATCCACACTATTTTAGGACTGGTCTAAGAGTCACTTTGCCCATCTCCTTTCACAAGTGGGAAAATTGTGTTCTTAAGAAAGTAAGTGGCTTTCCCAACACTAATTATTACTTAATCACTGTTAAGTAGCCATTGAATATCAACTGAACATTGCTGGTAGGGAACGGAATGAATTTACATGTATCGCTTATCGCATTGCCTTTTACTTAGTAAGCAATCAACACCAGCTATTTTTGTCATTCTTCATTTATTCATTAATTCATTTAGCAAACATTTGTTAAGTATTTCTGACAAACACCTGGGAGTACAAAAGTTAATAGGATATGATTCCTTTTAAATGTCCACTAGTTGTTCAGTATGGGAGCCATTAACCACATATGGCTACTGAGCACTTGAAATGTGGCCAGTCTAGATTGGAGAATGCTATAAGTATAAAAAATGCAGAATTTTGAAGACTTAGTACCAAGAAATAAGATAAAATACCTCATTGATAAATATGTTGCATATTGAAATGATAATAATTGGGATGTATTAGCCTAAATTAAAATATCTAAATTCTTTTAATCTATTTCTCTTTACATGTTTAATATGACTACTAGAAAAATTATATGTGGCTAGTATTATATTTCTATTGGACAACATTGATCAAGATGGCAAAAAAATAAGGACAATTAAAGGTAGTCCAACAAGAAGTCTTGAGAAACCTATATGCAGGTCAGGAAGCAACAGTTAAAACAGGATGTGGAACAGTAGACTGGTTCCAAATAGGAAAAGGAGTACATCAAGGCTATATATTCTCACCCTGCTTATTTAACTTATATGCAGAGTACATCATGAGAAACACTGGCCTGGAGGAAGCACAAGCTGGAATCAAGGTTGCCGGGAGAAATATCAATAACCTCAGATATGCAGGTGACACCACCCTTATGGCAGAAAGTGAAGAGGAACTAAAAAGCCTCTTGATGAAAGTGAAAGAGGAGAGTGAAAAAGTTGGCTTAAAGCTCAACATTCAGAAAACTAAGATCATGGCATCTGGTCTCATCACCTCATGGGAAATAGATGGGGAAACAGTGGAAACAGTGTCAGACTTTATTCTGGGGGGCTCCAAAATCACTGCAGATGGTGATTGCAGCCATGAAATTAAAAGATGCTTACCCCTTGGAAGGAAAGTTATGACCAACCTAGATAGCATATTAAAAAGCAGAGACATTACTTTGCCAGCAAAGGTCTGTCTAGTCAAGGCTATGGTTTTTCCAGTGGTCATGTATGGATGTGAGAGTTGGACTGTGAAGAAAGCTGAGCACTGAAGAATTGATGCTTCCGAACTGTGGTGTTGGAGAAGACTCCTGAGAGTCCCTGGGACTGCAAGGAGATCGAACCAGTCCATTCTAAAGGAGATCAGTCCTGGGTGTTCATTGAAAGGACTGATGCTGAAGCTGAAACTCCAATACTTTGGCCACCTGATGTGAAGAGTTGACTCATTGGAAAAGACACTGATGCTGGGAGGGATTGGGGGCAGGAGGAGAGGGGACGACAGAGGATGAGATGGCTGGATGGCATCACCAACTCGATGGGCATGAGTTTGAGTAAACTCCGGGAGTTTGTGAGGGACAGGGAGGCCTGGCGTGCTGCGATTCATGGGGTCGCAAAGAGTCGGACACGACTGAGTGACTGAACTGAACTGAACTGAACAAGAAGTCACTCAGTAATGTCCAACTCTTTGCAACCTTGTGGACTATAGCCCACCAGGCTTCTCTGCCCCTGGATTCTCTAGATAAGAATTACTAGAATGGGTAGCTAGCTATTCCCTTCTCCAGGGGTTCTTCCCTACCTAGGAATCGAACTCAAAGCTACCATACAACTGCACATGCTAGCAAAATAATTCTCAAAATCCTTCAAGCTAGGCTTCAATGGCACATGAACTGGGAATTTCCAGATGTATAAGCTGGATTTAGAAAAGGCAGAGGAACCAGAGATCAAATTACCAACATCCATTGGATCATAGAGAAAGCAAGGGAATTCCAGAAAAACATCTACTTTTACTTCATCAACTATGCTAAAGCCTTTGTGTGGATCATAACAAACTGTGGAAAATGCTTAAAGAGATGGGAATACCAGACCACTTTACCTACCTCCTGAGAAATCCATATGCAGGTCAAGAAGCAACAGTTAGAACCAGACATGGAACAACAGACTGGTTCAAAATTGGGAGAGGAAAAAAAAAATTGGGAGAGGAGTACAACAAGGCCATATATTTTCATCCTGGTTATTTAACTTATATGCAAAGTACATCATGCTGGGCGGGATAATCATAAGTTGGAATAAGATTGCTGAGAGAAATATCAATAACCTCAAATAGGCAGATAATACCACCCTAATGGCAAAAAGTGAAGAGGAACTAAAGAGCATCTTGATGAAGGTGAAAGAAGAGAGTGAAAAAGCTGGCTTGAAACTCAACATTCAAAAAAACTAAGATCATAGCATCCAGTCCCATCACTTCATGGCAAGCAGTTGGGGGAAAAGTGGAAATAGTAGCAGATTTTATTTTCTTGGGCTCCAAAATCACTGCAGATGGTGATTGCAGCCTTGAAATTAAAGGATGCTTGCTCCTTGGAAGAAAAGAAATGACCAACCTAGACAGCATACTAAAAAGCAGAGACATCACTTTGCCGACAAAGATCCGTATAGTCAAAGCTATGATTTTTCCAGTAGTCATGTACGGGTGTGAGAGTTGGACCATAAAGAAGGCTGAGCACCAAAGAATTGATGCTTTCAAACTGTGGTGCTAGAGAAGACTCCTGAGAGTCCCTTGGGAAGCAAGGAGATCTTTACCAATCAATCCTTATAGAACTCAACCCTGAATACTCATTGGAAGGACTGATGCTGAAACTGAAGCACCAATACTTTGGCCACATAATACAAAGAGTCAACTCATTGGAAAAGACCCTGACGCTGGGAAAGATCGAGGGCAGGAGGAGAAGGGGGCGACAGAGGATGAGATGGTTGGATGGCATCACCGACTCAATGAGACATGAGTTTGAGCAAACTCTGGGAGATAGTGAAGAACAGGGAAGCCTGGCATGCTGCAGTGCATGGAGTTGCAAAGATCCAACACAACTTAGCGAACAAGCAGAACAAACCAATTAGAAGAGTCATTAAAACATCTGTGGGAGCACAGAGGACAAACTGCCCAGAAGTCAAGAAAATCTTCACAGAGGAGGTAAAATTTGACTTGAATCCTAAAGGATAAGTAAGAATATTGTCAGATGAATATTTTCCAGGCAGAAGATAAACATGTATGATGCCATACAAACATGAAAGAATAACTGACATATTGTCCGTTTTGGGATGAGAAAATGGGAAAGGAAGAGAGATTCAGATGGCTATAACCTGGGTCACGTTAGTGGGAATCATTAAGAAGAAAGGGCCACAAAAGATATCTCAGAAGTAGAACTAACGGGACTTGGTAACTCTGGTCAGGGAAGCAACAAAAAGAGAGGGATGAAGAGAGATACCTAGTTGTATTTGTACATGGCTACATATTATTGACATTTCCTTCTGTTCATTCACCAAATATTTACTGAAGACTTATTTAGGTGCCAGATAGTAGGCAGTAGTGTGTAATGGCTCCTGGTGACAATGTCTTAACATTATTTTATTATGTTTTAAAGACTCATGAAGGATCAGAAAAGAATATATTATTAAATTCACATTTATTACTGTCCCGGGCTTCCCTCGTGGCTCAGTGGTAAAGAATGTTCCTGGCAATACAGGAGACATGGGTTTGATTCCCGGTCTGAGAAGATCCCCTGCAGAAGGAAATGGCAACCCACTCCAGTATTCTTTCCTGGAAAGCCCCAAGGACTGAGGAGCCTGGCAGACTACAGCCCATGGGGTTTCAAGGAGGTGGACACAACTTAGCAACTGAACAACAACAACTGGCCCACTATTGAAACTTTTATTTTACTTCTGTGGAGTAATCTTATTTTCAGGGACATTAAACAATCAAAGATCTAGTGCTAAGGTGAAAATAGGGGGCTTCCTTATCTAATGAGACAGTCAGAGCAGGAATCTGATCCCTGAGGGGAGAGATCAATCCACAGGCTGGCAGGTGTAAACTCCACAATATGGAGTTTAGAAAGAATGTGAAGAAATAGGAGCTCCTTCATAAACTGCTTGCAGATTAGCACATTGCATTTTGAAAAGCAGTTTCATGGTTTGCGGTAAAACTGAAAATGTACATTTCATAGAAGTCAGCCATTAGATTTTTGTATCCCTGAGCACGGTTATGGAAAGCAAGGCTCTAGCAGCCCAGGCATCTGTGGGAAGAAAATGTGAGAGCTTCTATAGATGTGTTTT
Source organism: Cervus elaphus (assembly GCF_910594005.1). Taxonomy (NCBI): domain Eukaryota; kingdom Metazoa; phylum Chordata; class Mammalia; order Artiodactyla; family Cervidae; genus Cervus; species Cervus elaphus. The sequence goes on from NC_057815.1 coordinate 52,347,936, forward strand.
TAAAATATGTACATATACAGAAAGTGTGGAAATGTTAGTCACTCAGTCATGTCCAACTCTGTGATCCATGGACTGTAGCCTGCCATTTCTTGAAACTGTCCATTTCTTGATGTTAAGTTTATTTACTGTAATAATCACACACACAAAATTATATGTAAGAAAGTTTGAATAATAAAGAGGAAACAAATATTTAGCAACTTTATTTTTCATTTTAGCTTACATAAGAAGATGTTCTGCTTACCTCTGCCTGGCTCACTAACATATTTCTATTTTTAGTATAGAGTTTGGCAAACTTTGAGTGGTAAAGAAAAGTTCTTGGTTACAATAGTTACTAGAAATTTACAACCAGGTTAGAGTCTTGTTGGCCAGAACTTGAGGTACATAGCAAAATTTTAGGATGGGTAAAAAATTGAGAAGGGGAAAGGACCTCATACCTGAAATATGAATGACATGTGTACTTCTCTCTTCATCTCTGAGAAGTGGCAAGTCAGGTTACACAGACCTTCAAACATAGAATGGTAAGGAAAAGCACAGGTAATGTATACAGAGATGAAAGAAAAATTATGCAGGAGAGAGAAACTCGAGTTCTTTTCTTTCAACACAGTAGGAACCAGATAGAGCCTGGAATCTAGAGTCATTGTTTATTGGTGTTATGCCCCAACTTTTCCAGTATATAGCCACAACTTTTACTTAATAAAAACATCAAGGGGGCTGAGGGAATCTCACTTTGTAAAGTGGTATTCATGTTATTCAAGAGAGTAAAAGGGATGCCAAGATATCAGGGATATCTTATATGTAGCAAGTATGGTTGTTACTGGACTTATTGCTGGGAGAGCGGGCTATTGGGAAGCCTAATAGGCTGGAACAACAAAGTGGATAAAGGGGTGTTGAGGAGGTGGGGGAGGACTTGGGGAGGGAACCCATCAGATTGTAAGGTCTGAATGTGAGGCTTACTAGTCCAGAAAGTAAACTTTGGACCCTATAATGAACAGATTCTCAGTGAGAGACTCAATAACAGAATTTTCTGTGTTGGTGCAATTAGCTTGAAAGCTGGATGATTGGTTTATACAGCGGATGTATTTTTCTAGTGACAGTATGTTCATGTGCCCTTTTCACTGCATTCCTTTCCCAGAACCACAGTTTCTGTAGGCTGAATAAACTATCTTAAAGTTTTTGGCTAGAGGGTCCTTCTTCAATGAGAAGTGCTGTGACAGAAATTCAAATAAGAATGCTTCCAAGGACAGAGAGGTTATGCAACTTTTCCAAAGTCACACAAGTACACTGAGCTGTGGGGATATAAATTACCTCCCTGTGGTCACAAAGCCAGCAAATGACAGATGTGTGTGTGTTCAGTTGCCAAGTTGTATCTGGCTCTTTGCGACCCCATGGACTGTGGTATGCCAGGCCTCCCTGTCCGCCACCATCCCCTGGAGTTTGCCCAAGTTCATGTCCATTGAATGGGTAATACAATCCCACTATCTCATCTTCTATCCCTCTCTTCTCCTTCTGCCTTCAAGCTTCCTGATCCAGGGGTCGAACCTGGATTTCCCACACTGCAGGTGGACTCTTTACTGTCTGAGCCACCATGGAAGTCCTGACTTGCTGGAAAAAACCCTGATATTGGGGGAGTGACAGACACAGGATTAAGAAAAGTCTATATGAGATAATTGGATTAAAGTTTTACTGAGCAAGGCCCTGCCCACCAGAGCAAGACCCAGTTTTCCCCACCGCCAGTATCTCACATCAGGAAGCCTACACAAGCCTCTTAACCTCCTCCATCAGATTAAAGAAGAAGCAAGAAGAACCACAATCCCACATCAGCTAGAACAAAAAGCACATTCAGTTCAGTTCAGTTCATTTGCTCAGTCATGTCTCTTTGCGACCCCATGGACTACAGCACGCCAGGCCTCCCTGTCCATTACAGAAAGCAAATCAGGATGAAAAAGCAGAAAGTTATGTCCCAGATGAAAGGAAAAGATAAAACCCCAGAAAAACAATTAAATGAAGTAGAGATAGGCAACCTTCCAGAAAAATAATTCAGAATAATGATAGTGAAGATGATCCAGGGTCTTGGGAATACAATGGAGAAGATGCAAGAAATGTTTACCAAAGCCGTAAAAGAACTAACAGAGAAGGCAATGGTCACCCCACTCCAGTATTCTTGCCTGGAAAATCCCATGAACGGAAGGGCCTGTTGGGCTGCAGTCCATGGGGTCACAAAGAGTCCAACATGACTGAGTGACTTCACTTTCACTTTTCACTTTCATGCGTTGGAGAAGGAAATGGCAAACCACTCCAGTGTTCTTGCCTGGAGAATCCCAGGGACAGCGGAGCCTGGTGGGCTGCCGTCTATGGGGTCGCACAGAGTCGGACATGACTGATGCGACTTAGCAGCAGCAGCAGCAGCAGAACTAAGAAACAAACAGATAGATAAATAATACACCAGAAGGAATCAGTAATAAATAACTGAGACAACAGATAAATGACCTGCAGGACAGAATGGTGGAAATCACTGTCACAAAGCAATATAGAAAAAAGAAAAAAAAAAAAAAAATGAAGACAACATAAGAGACTTCTGGGACAACAGTAAATGCACAAACACATCATGTATGCTTCACCCAGTTTCCCCTACTGTGTGTAATATCTTTTACACAAACAGTACAGTTACCAAAACTTTCCACTGATGTCATTTTTCTATTCCTAGTCCAAGCTGGTATCCCATATTTGCATTTAGTTATCACATTTCCATTACCATTTCCCCTCCAATCTTTGACAGTTTCTAAGTCTTTCAGTTTGGGTAAACTCCGGGAGTTGGTGATGGACAGGGAGGCCTGGTGTGCTGCGGTCCGCCATGGGGTTGCAAACAGTTGGACATGACTAAATGATTGAACTGAACTGAACTGAAGTCTCTTTGTTCTTTATGACTTTGAGAGTTTTGAAGAGTACTGGTCAGATACTTTGTCAAATATCCTTCAGTTTGGGTTTTTCTCATGATTACACAAGAGTTATGAGTTTGGGGGGAAATTACCACAGAAGTAAGGTGAATTTTCCTCACACCATTTATCAGGGGATATATGATATCAAAATGATTTGCCACTGATTATGTTAACCTTATCCACTTGGTCAAGGTAGTACCTGCCAGCTTTCTCCACTGTAAAGTTACCATTTTTCTTTCCCATACTCTGTTCTTTGGAAGCAAGCCACTAAATCCAGCCCACACTCAAGGAGATGGGAATTATCTCTCTCCCCTGGAGGAAGAAGTATCTACAAATACTGTTTTGAATTCTTTTTTAAATTAATTTATTTATTTTAATTGTAGTCTAATTCTTTACAATATTGTGGTGGGTTTTGCCAAACATTGACATGAATCAGCTGTGGGTGCACATGTATCCCCCGTCATGATTCCCTCCTCCCACCTCCCTCCCATCCCATCCCTCTTGGTTGTCCCAGTGCACTGGCTTTGAGTGCCCTGCTTCATGCATCGAAATTGGACTGGTCATTTATTTCACATATAGTAATATAAATGTTTCAAAGCTATTCTCTCAAATCATCCCACCCTTGCCTTCTCTCACAGAGTCCAAAAGTCTGTTCTTTACATCTGGGTCTCTTTTGCTCTCTTGCATATAGGGTTGTCATTACCATCTTTCTAAATTCCATATATATGCATTAATATACCACATTAGTGTTTTTCTTTCTGACTTACTTCACTCTGTATAATAGGCTCCAGTTTCATCCACCTCATTAGAACTGACTCAAATGCACTTTTTTTTATAGCTGAGTAACATTCAATTGTGTATATGTACCACTGAGTAACATTCCATTGGGTATCTATACCACAACTTCCTTATCAATTCATCTGCTGATGGATAGGTAGGTTGATTCCCTGTCCTAGATGTTGTAATCAGTGCTGCGATGAACACTGGGGTACACATGTCTCTTTCAATTCTGGTTTCCTCAGTGTGTATGCCCTGCAGTGGGATTGCTGAGTCGTATGGCAGTTCTGTTTCTAGTTTCTTAAGGAATCTCCACACTGTTCTCCATAGTGGCTGTACTAGTTTGCATTCCCACCAACAGTGTAAGAGGGTTCCCTTTTCTCCACACCCTCTCCAGCATTTATTGTTTGTAGACTTTTTGATGGCAGCCATTCTGACCAGCGTGAGATGGTACCTCATTGAGGTTTTGATTTGCATTTCTCTGATAATGAGTGATGTTGAGCATCTTTTCATGTGTTTGTTAACCATCTGTATGTCTTCTTTGGAGAAATGTCTGTTTGTTTCTTTGGCCCATGTTTTGATTGGGTCATTTATTTTTCTGTTATTGAGCTGCATGAGCTACTTGTATATTTTGGTTTGCTACTATTTTCTCCCATTCTGAAGGCTGCCTTTTCACCTTGCTTATAGTTTCCTTCGTTGTGCAAAAGCTTTGAAGTTTAATTAGGTCCCATTTGTTTATTTTTGTTTTTATTTCCATTACTCTGGGGCGTGGGTCATAGAGGATCTTGCTGTGATTTATGTCAGAGAGTGTTCTGCCTATGTTTTCCTCAAAGAGTTTATAGTTTCTGGTCTTACATTTAGATCTTTAATCCATTTTGAGTTTATTTTTGTGTATGGTGTTAGAAAGTGT